>NW_020539726.1:37093869-37228814 GCF_003426905.1 Ctenocephalides felis | reverse complement strand
TTTAAATGTTTCAAATGAATCATTTTTCAATAAATTTTGCATAAATCGCTTTGCATGATATGAATTTAGAACATTTTTTATCTGTTCTTTAAATAAATTTAATTTTTAATCTAAACATAATAATGTGTTTACTGTACTAAAATTTAGATAAAATTTACTGGAATATTATAAAATTTGTTATATATACTTGCATACCAAAATTTAGTATAATTTGTAGTTGAAATGCTGACTTTAGTATTTTTATACTTATGGACTTAGAACATTTTTCAGTTTTTTTTAAATAACTTTTAATTTTCATTCTAAACAAAATAATTTGTTTACTGTACTAAAATCTAGATAAAATTTACTGGAATATTATAAAATTTGTTATATATACTTGCACACCAAAATTTAGAATAATTCGTAGTTGAAATGCTGACTTTAGTATTTTTATTCTTGGCATTATATGGATTTAAAACATTTTCCATTTTTTAAAAAATAACTCTTAATTTTCATTCTTGTCATTATTTTTTTTACGTTAGCAAAAACTAGATATAATATACTAAAATCTAGCATAATCTGCTATATACATTTGTATATTGAACTTTTGAATAATTAGTACTTGAAACGCGTCCTTTACTATTTCTAGTATATTCAGAACATTTTTTACTTTTTACAAATAACACTGGTAAAAATTGGAAAAGTGCTCCAGTAAAGAAATAGTCTAAACGCACTTTCGAAGATATTTGAACCAGGTTGTCCTTAGACTGTGCTTAGTGTTGGTGATTTTTTGATTTTTTATCCCCAAAATTTTACATTTTCAGAAAATTCACATAAAATTGGAAAAGTGCTCCGGCACATCTAAACGCTCTTGCAAAAACATTTGTACCAGGTTGTCACTTAGACTGTGCTTAGCCTGGGTAATTTTTCGAATTTTTAACCCAAAATTTTACATTTTCAGAAAATTCACATAAAATTGGAAAAGTGCTCCGGCACAGTCTAAACGCTCTTGCAAAAACATTTGTACCAGGTTGTCACTTAGACTGTGCTTAGTATGGGTGATTTTTTTGAATTTTAACCCAAAATTTTACTTTTAATTTAACATAAAATTGGAAAATTGCCCCAATACAAAAACAGTCTAAACGCACTTGCTTAGTATGGGTAATTTTTCGAATTTTTCAACCCGATATTACATTTTTTTATAAATAACATAAAATTGAACTAGTGGTGTGCACGGCATCGTGCCTTAAGGCAAATTACTAGAACTTCCCGTACCGTAACAAAATGTTCGAGGAATATTAAATATTTTCAAATAGAATATTATAAATAATGTAGCATTGTCTAATATTTATAATAATTATATAAACTGGATTGTAAAATTGAAATAATTTGTTTATAGTTTATTAACTTCAGTCAGAATTAAAATGAAAATCTGAATTATTTTTAATATACAAAAAGAATTAAAAAAAAATGATAAAAAAGTTTGGAATATTTTTTTTTTTGCAAATGCACTTATTTTGTTAAAACAAGCAGAAAGTTCTTTGAATCAATCAAATCGGATGCTTAGTTCTCTCAAAAACTGCAATTTTTTGCACAATTTAAAAACGAATCACCACTTTTCCCTTTCATTTTGAATTGAATGTTTTTTGAATCATTCAAATTGGATGCTCCGTTCTCCCAAAATCTCGATTTCTATTTTTTGCATACTTTGCTCCGTATCTCCAAAACGACTGGTCCTGCCTTTGCCAAAAACTAATCAACACCTCTCCTTATCAATAGCAATCGAATGTTCTTTGAACCATTTAAATCGATTGATACATGCGCCCGAAAACGTGGACGAAAAAATGCGGACATACAATACACACACACATCCATTTAGTTTCTGAGGTATGCCAGTAAAATGTTCAGAAACCTTCAAAACGTCGAGAAATACAAAAATTTTCATTTTCGATTTTTGGCCGATTACTATAACTACCCTACGGAACATTAAAAATATTGTATGGTGTAATATTTTTTAGCCCCATTATTTTTTTTACCCTTCCAGCTGTCCGTCTATTCCCCAACGTATGTAAGTATACACGTTCTGATATCTCGGAGCGAATAATAATTCTTCGAAATTTTCGCACAAGATATAAGTTGATGCTTTTTCGCGAAAAGTAAAAAGAGGACTTTTGAAATATTACGTTTCTGTAATATTTTCATTCGGCGAAGAAAAACGCGCCCAGAATTGTCGTCGTCGTCGTCGTCTTTGCAGTTGAAAAATCTTACTTCGATTTTGGACGAAATTATATTATATTTCATACAAATAGTTCGAAAGAATCTATTCGGTAGAAGTTATGGTAATTTATTACCATTGTATGATAAAAAATTGATAAACATATTTAAATCGCATCTTAACTTCTTAAAACTTTCTTTAACGACTTGCAGGGCAACGTAAACCGTGCTGTAGGTGTACCGCGTTATAAGAGTATGGACTGTACTATATAACATTCATACATAAATAGAAAATGCACCTAAAGGAAAAAATATATTTGACCTTAGAGTTATGTTTGCCATGTACATCTTCTATTTTTTGTTTTTGTCACCGTGGAAGCCCAGTGGTCATTTCATGTGTAAATTGTATGTATTTTTTATATTAACTTTGTATATATAGTTTGTATACTTTGGGATACCTTGTATATATATATATATATATATATATATATATATATATATACTTTGTGTATATTTAGTAGTGTAAGCATGTTACGGCAATGCCCTCAATGGACAATTTAAATTTTTACTTGTGAGCAGTTGCACTTATTGATGACAAAGTTAAAAAAAAATAGAATTTAAAAAAATTACGTGTCAGTAAGCAAATGTACGAAGATCTAAAGCAAAAACTAAAATTCATGGTTCCATTCTTATTTCTCCTTTAGCTCTTAGTTTTTATTTTCCCTTTAACCTCAAGTGAAATTTTGATATAATACTGCTTGACATGGAGCTGGTCAATGTTAAAAACCTATGAATTTTATGATTTATTATTAAACTACACGCATTTAGGTATACATCATAGTTTATTCTATAACTTCGTTGTACAAACAGTGCGTCCTGTAGAGTTCTTTGAATACGGCAAACAAAATGCACTGTAAATCTTCTTCAATAAATGCAACAAAATTTGTACGTAGCGCAAAGAATGTCGATAAAAATGAATTTTTTGTTAGACAACACTTAAATTTTAGTATTTGTATTTATTATATACACACTAAAGTATAACCTGTCTAAATTGCAACCTGCTGGTACAAATAGTTTGCCCTGAAGAGCTTCTTAAAAATGAGTCTTTCGAGTTTTTTGATAATCATTGAAAATTGCAAGAGTGCATGTTACGCAAACGGAAAAACGGCATTAAAATCAATGTTTTGTTACAAAACCTATAAATTTTATTATTCATTATTAAACTACACACATTCAGGTATACAAAATTTTAATCTACAACTCCGTTGTATAAACGGTGCGTCCTGTAGAGTTCCTTGAATACGGCAAACAAAATGCACTGTAAATCTTCTTGAATAAGTGCAACAAAATTTGTACGTTGGGCTAAGAATGTTGATAAAATTGGATTTTTTGTTAGGAAACATATAAATTTTAGTATTTATATATATTATATGCACACTAAGATATAACATGTCTAAACTACAAGTTACTAGTGCAAAAGGTGCGTCTTGTAGAGCTCCTTGAAAACGTGCATTAAAATGCACAATAGTGTAATCACTTAGCAAAGGACGGATTTAAAATTCAAAGTTTTTGTTAAACAATATAATACTTTTATTATTTTTTAGTATAATATATACTATGAAGTATAACATGTATAATTTACAACTTTGTGGCATAAACGGTACGTCCTGTAGAGCTCCTTAAAAATTAACTTCAGTTTATACCAGCATATATCACGTGGTTAGTAAACTTCTTATTGCCAAATATTATTTTGTAAAATTTTTTAAAATAAAAGCAAATAACATATTCGTATTCCTCTCTTCAAAACCTGTTAAATGATATGTCACATAGAAAAAGCTCTTAGAAAATCGCCTTCAGGCAAGTTGCTGCTCAAGAATACTCGTATATTGAATTATAATATTCTCTTTATATTATGAAATATATAAAATTCAGTACCATTTTCGTATTCCTCTCTTCAAAACCTATGGAATGATATGTCACATGCAAAAAGCTCTTAGAAAATTGCCTTTTGGCAAGTTGCTCCTGAAAAATATTCATTTTATAATATTTTCTTTATATTACGAAATATATAATATTAAGTACCAGATTTTTATTTTTCTCTGCAAAACCTATTAAATGATATGTCACATGGAAAAACCTCATAGTAAAATGCCTTTAGGCAAGTTGCTCCTCAAGAATACTTTATTTTATAACATTTTCTTTATAATAAAAATTATATAAAATTCAGTACCAGATTTGTATTCTTTTCTTCAAAACCTATTAAATGATATGTCACATGAAAATAAGCTCATAGGAAATTGCCTTCAGGCAAGTTGCTCCTCAAGAATATTTTATTATAATATTTTCTTTATATTAAGAAATATATAAAATTAAGTACTAGATTCGTATTCTATTCTTCACAACCTATCAAATGATATGTTACATGCAAGAAGCTCTTAGAGAATTGCCTTCAGGCAAGTTGCGCTTTGACACTATTATTTTATGAAATTTATCTTATAATGCAAAATAAATAGAAATAAATGCATTATTGGTATTCATGTAATTTTATGATATATGAAATGGTACAAAACATTACAAAAATGCCTATTGGCAAGTTGCACTTTCAGCAATTGGCCCTAAAAAATGTGCCTAGTAATTTTTACATGCACTACATAAAATTCTCAGACTTTTGAATAAAAACCCTCAGTTTTCGTACCAAAACGAACCTTTTACCTTATTTAAAACTCAAATAAAATACTATGTACACAATCCCTCTCGACTTTTCTCATAAAAAAACTAATTCTCCGCCTTTTACACTAATTAAACTAATTAATTACACGGAATTATCGAGCAGTAATAGTTATTTCCAACCGTGTTTTATTTTATGAGCAAAAGTTTATCTTTTGCTCTTTACAGAAGATTATTTTTACGAGAGCAAAATTTAAAAGTTTTCCTTCTGAGCAAGAAAGTTGCAAAAACTAAAAAGAAAATATTAAATTGAAATTATTCGAGGGAAAAACAGGGATCAAAAGATTTGATAAAATGATTTAATAACCGAATCAAATAATAAAATAAAATATTTTATTTTAAAATATGAAAAGGATAAAATATTTATAAATTCGTTAAAGTGGACAAATATTGTTAAACTATTGGAAATGATTAAAATAAACTTTGATTTTTAAATTTTTACTGTTTTTTTCCACAAATTTTTTTATTAACACGGTTACACTTAGGGTTTTTCTTTTAAGTTGAAATTAAAGACTTTACTGCATTCTAGAGCAAACTACTAAAAGTGCAACTCGCCAATAGGCATTTTTATGAAGATTTTATTTATTTGACATATTATTGAATAATTCAAGTACAAATTCAGTATTTGTTTATATTTATTTTGCAGTATAAAAATGAAAACAAAAACATTTTTCTTTGAAGTGCAACTTATGTTTCATAAAATATTAGGAAATAAAATATTCTCGAGGAGCAACTTGCCTGAAGGCAATTTCCTAAGAGCTATTTTCATGTGACATATCATTTAATAGGTTTTGACAAGAGAAATACAAATTTGGAACTTAATTTTATATATTACGTAATATAAAAAAAATATTATAAAATAATATATTCTTGAGGAGCAACTTGCCTGAAGGCTATTTTCTAAGAGCCATTTTGATGTGACATCATTTAAAAGGTTTTGAAAAGAGGAATACAAATCTAGTGCTTAAATTTATTTATTTTGTATTATAAGCACAATATTGGTAATTGATTTTTTTTTGAGGAGCAACTTGTCTGAAGGCAATTTCCTAAGAGCTTTTTACGTGTGACATATCATTTAAAAGGTTTTGAAGAGAGGAATACGAATTTAGATTTTGTTTTTATTTATTTTGTATTATAAGAACAATATTGCTAATTGATTTTTTTTGAGGAGCAACTTGCCTGAAGGCAATTTCCTTAGAGCTTTTTTCATGCGACATATCATTTAAAAGGTTTTAATATTTATAAATTCGTTAAAGTAGACAAATATTGTGAAAGTTTAGAATCAAAAGAATATTTTTTGTTTAATTTAATTTTCACTATTTTGAAACCGGTACACCGAAATACCGGCGTACCGTCCGATTCTTTGACGGTATTAATATCGGTTTTTACCCTAAAAATACCGGTATTTTTCGGTATTTTTACATAATTTATTATAATCTGTTATGAGTTTTTGATCTTTCTAATATACATCTGATTTTGGTGATAAGTACTAAATATACAAAATTAAATTGGGTGTGCTTTTGTTAAATTATTATTAAAAAAATAAATTTGTATTAGTAACTTTTAATTTTGTTTTACTATTGGGTATAATTTTGTTAAATTATTATTAAAAAAATAAGTTATGTTGTATATCGGTGTAGATGTATATATAATTTTTTAATTTTTTTCTAGTAACTTTAAATTTTAAATACAAGATAATAAAAAAAAACGGTATTTTACCTTTATACCGGTTTTAAATTATTTTATCTTGAGTATTTTCTAAGGTAAATAATTAAAAGTGCAATTTGCTAATATTGTCATATTTTTACTTATGTAATATATCACCTATAACTTTAAGTACAAATTCAGAAGACAATATTAATAAATAATATTTTTCAAGAGCAACTTGCCTAAAGGCATTTTACTATGAGCTTTTTTCATGTGACATGTCATTTAATAGGTTTTGAAGAGAGGAATTTGAATCTGGTACTAAATTTTATATATTTCGTAATATAAAGAAAATATTATGAAAAAATATGTCTTTGAGGAGCAACTTGCCTGGAGGCAATTTTCTAAGAGCTTTTTTCATGTGACATACTATTTAACAAGTTTGGAAGAGAGGAATACGAATATGGTATTTGTTTTTATTTTAGAAAATTTTACAAAAAAAATTGCTATTAAAAAATGTTCTAACCACGTGATTTATACTGGCATGAACTAACGTTAACTTTTAAGGAGCTCTACAGAACGTACTGTTTATGCTACAAAGTTTTAAATTATATATATTATACTTTATTGTATATATTATACTTAGAAATTTTAAAAATATCAAGTTGTTTAACAAAAACTAGATTTTTAAAGCCATTCTTTACTAAGAGTGCAATCACTACTGTGCTTTTTATTGCATATTTCAAGGAGCTCTACAGAACGCACCTTTCATACCAAAAACTTGTAATTTAGACATGTTACACCTTAATGCGTATATAGCAAATACAAATACTAAAATGTAAATGTTTATTAACCAAAAAATAAGTTTTATCGACATTCTTTGAGCAACGTACAAATTTTGTTTCTCTTATTTCAATAGAGCTTTTTTCATGTGACCTATCATTTAATAGGTTTTAAAGAGAGGAATAAGAATAACGTATTTATTTATATTTTTTTTGTACTATAAACAATTTTGATGAACTCTTTCACTGTTTTGATAAAACTCTGTATGATGATAGTTTATGATCTATATAATTACTTTAAATATTATAGGCCTTAAACATTATATAAAACACTTCTAGTTTGAATTAAAAAAAATGAAGTGTAAAAGGAATAATTGGTCATACCAAAATGACAGGATTCGATTAAATAATTATAAAAAAGCTAAATCTCTTATTTTATTGATCATGTCAAATATTTGAAATTATGATACTTATTGTCTTAAGTTATTGTTTTAAACTAGTTTATTGTATTTCGACTTATTGAGACTGAGATGCCAATTTTTTGAGATCACCCACTTCATCAGCTGCTAGTTTTTACAATTTTCAACTTTTTTATTTTTAAATTTTTGTTTTGTATTTTAATAATATTAACAAACAAGTGGTAAAAAAGCGGATAGTAAAAACATTCATTGCTTTCTTTTACGACACTTTAAAAATGACCTAAAATTCATCGCTCTATATTGGAATACCCCATTAACTTAAAAAAACCAATGAAATCAATTGTTGCAATTGTAACTTATGTTACATTGGCGAAATTAGTAGAAAACTGATTTTAATGCAAGAAAAACAATCGGAAAATTACAAACTATGCAGACTTATATTTATTATATATAAATATATATATATATATATATATATAAATATATATATAATATACAATATATATTTAATATAAATCACTCAATTATATTCCTCTCGAATATTTCGAGTTGTGAAGGTGTGTCTAATGAATATTTACCGACGAGCGCCTTCTGTTGAATAAAATTAAACTGAAATTATGTTCTGACATTCAGTCGTGAATTATTTAAGAATGTATTTATAGCGAAATCAATATTTAATTACTCGATATACCTTTCGTAATGAAATCTGTAATTAATTTACTTTTAAAAAAAATTAGAACTGTCTGGGAAAAATTACATAATTAATTAAAAAAAATGTAGTGAAACTGTATTGGTTCATTGTATTGATTTGAAGCTGGTAGTTGTAATTAAGATTAATTTAAAAAAAATGACTCCAAATTTCATATATTATGCTACTGTATCATACTGAATACTCTCAAAATGTCATGTATTTGCTGTGCATTCAGGCGTTTTACACATAAACTGCAACGTCACTCGTATGTTATGAAGCTGGGTTAGAAAAGCCCTGTTATCTAAGATTGTTTGTGCGGTTTCTGGGTTTAGTTCTCTGACAACCTGAGAAATACGCCTGACTGCACGGCAACCGCATTGTCTTTTGACAATTTAGTATGGAAAGTTCTTCATAACATAAATTGGTGAAATTATATTTATTGACCAAACATCAAATTTTGCTTAAAAAAATTTAATAGTGTCTTAAGTTCAATATTACAATAAATTTTATATTATTATTAAAATACGACAAAATAATTTTTATAATAAGTTTATTATAAAATTCAGTATCGACTACATTTTTATAAATATTTTGTGGACGATTTGATTAAATATTATGGGTGTTGGCACTCTCTAAACTTTCCAAATATAAAAGTCTTATTGATTCTGAAAAAAATGACTTTTTATATTGGTCGTTTTTTTACTAATTTCATCAATAGAACATGAGTTACAATCGGAACAATTGATTTCATGAGACAATTATTATACTTGTTTTGATTAATTAATTTTCAAATAGGTTTGGTTGATTATAGCTGAAATATAGGAATTTAGTATCAATTTCTAATAAAATTAGTTTCTTTAGTAATGTAATATTAGAATATATACACATACATGCATTTTTCATATAGGCATCTATGTAAAGAAATTAACGTTTCCATTTTAAAAATTTCAACAAACCATCTATAAATTTCAAACTCTAATTTGACTCTTTTTTAGTAAATAAAATATAGTAAGTAGAGAAAAAACTTCTTACTGATAATTAAGCACAATATATAATATTGTAACATAAAATAAAAATAAAATAATTTTTTAAATATTTTATTACAAAATTTATTAATATCGACTACATTTTCATAAATAATTTTACTAAAACTAATGAATTATATAATACTGTGAACGATTTGATAAAATGTTATGGGTGTTGGCACTCTCTCCAAATGTAAAAGTTTTGTTGATTTTGGAAAAATTGGTGTTTTTTATGTTGTTTTATTTTCTTCATCCCTTAAAAGGTGTAATGACACCAACTACTCCTTGGGCAACTGGTAGAACTTTTTCAGTGGCTTTTAAGACACGTTTTCCCATACGTTCCTAAAAAATAAAATAATTATATAAAATAGAGAATATTTACAATATTCATATATTTATTATATCAAAATAAATTTAATTTATAAAATATCGATTTTTTTTCACTTGTGCTTTTACAAAACTTATTTTGAATTTTAGTTTTGGTTATTATTCTGGTAATATGTAATTTAGTTCAGTAAAAAATGACAAAGCTCTCACACGTCAATTTATTCATATAGAAATATTTTGTTTAAAAATAAAATAACAAGAACAATATTCAGGTTAATTATATTAGGTTTAGACCTTTTACTTACCAATTTTCTGCCAAATTTCCATTTTTTGGCATCAGCCTGCATTGACAAAAGGGCAACAACCACAAAAAGTACGAAGATAATGTTGAACAGTTTCATCTGAATAATAAATAAAACCTATTAACAGGGTTTTAGGCTTTCATACCGGATTTTAGATTTTTCATACCAAATTTAGGACACCTAATATATCAAATTTTAGACTTCCATACCGAATTTTAGGCGTCTATATCAAATTTTAGACTTTTATACCGAATTTTAGGCCCCTATACCGAATTTCAGTACCAAATTTTGAACTTTTACTTTGGATTTCAGGCTGATAAATTAGATTCCAGGCTTTCAAATTAAACTTTAAACTCATGTACCTAATTTTACCCTTCTAAATTGAGTTCTAGAATATCAAATTGAATGCTAGGTTTGTAAATTGAATTTTAGACTTCACCAAATTCAACGCTTCTGAATAAAATACTAGAATTTTAAATTAAATTCTACACTTTTAAATTTAATTCTTGACTTCTAAATTGAATTCTAGACTTCTAAATTGAATTCTAGACTTTTAAATTGAATTCTAGACTTTTAAATTGAATTCTAGACTTTTAAATTGAATTTTAGACTTTTGAATAGAATTCTAGACTTTTATACCGGATTTAGGACTTTTATACCGGATTTTGAACTTTTATACCGGATTTTGAACTTTTATACCGGATTTTGGACTTTTATACCGGATTTTGAACTTTTATACCGGATTTTGGACTTTTATACCGGATTTTGGACTTTTATACCGGATTCTGGACTTTCATACTAAATTTTGGACATTCATTCCAATTTAAATCACAGAATATAGTATAATACATAATGCACTTAAAAACCCAAAATTGCATAATACTAGATGTATGTAACAATATTATAAAATTACATAGAAAAAGATAAAATAATAAAAGAAATTTGAAAAGAAGTAAAAAGGTAATTTGAGCAGATGCAGATTATAATTTTAGGCTTCTATACCAAATTTTAGATTTTTATACCGACTTCTAAGCCAATTCACAGTAAACTAGAAAGATTATAATTCTGTAGAATAATCGCCTTTATTAATTTTACTTAATTAAACAAAAAAATCAAAAACTTGTTAAATTATCCCATGAAAACGTAATATTTCACAATTTTTATCTATTGTGATCTCTTGTAATTTTATAACTCGACTTTTTAATTTTGCATTAATTATTATAAATTATTTAATACTTTCACATTCAACGTTCAAGTATTAGTTAACAATATTTTTAAATACAAATCCAATATATTTTAATTTGTTAAAACAATTAATTAAAATTCAGTAGTTAAAAACCAATCACAAAAAAATCAAAAGTTCAAAGTACAATGCATAGAAACATTTCAGAAACTAGTCTAAATAAAGCATTAATATTATTATATAAGATTTAGTACGAAAAATATTTTGAATAATCTTAAAAAATATAGCTACTATATTTAATTTTTGTGTAAGAGACAAAGTAAACTAGTACTATTATTTCAATTATTTTTAACTTAAATTACTTATTTAAAATTAAATAAACTATAACTTATCTCCATTAATCAAATCAGTTACTGTTTTATTAAATAGTCGTTTTATGTTTAGTTATTTCTTATTATTAATAATAAAAAAAAACAAATAGAAACATACTAGTTTTTGTGTAGATTTCATAAATTATTTACTGAACATTATATTCATGTATGCATTTAAAAATATTTAATTACATTTCTTATAATTTTCAAAATGTTATAACAATTCGAAAAAAATAATTTGCAAAAAATCACACCAAAAAATTAAGAGTTCATTCAATCGATCAATTCATATAAAGATATAAAAACATATAGAGAATGAATTATTATAGAAAAAAATTACCTTGATAGTTGTAGTAATTTTTGTATCCTGTATATCACTTTAATATCACGTTTTTTATAACGAATATAATAAAAATATATTTATTATTTAATATATATTTATATATGTTAACTATAAGAAGTTTCTTATTCAACTGATGTCTGAAACAAATCGTTCTTTGTTTATATACGATTTCTCTATATGGCAAAGGGGATTCACATGTTTTTTGTTAATCACTAAATACAAGATACTAAATGTTATTTAATTTTGAAGAAATGTTTTTGGAATTTGGGATTCACTAATATCAAACCGAGAAATGAAGCTGTAACATCTTTATCAATGTTTGTACTAATTATATGCGATATGGTTGAAGAGATAATTTCATGCAAATTATATGATTGAGTCATCTTAATTAATTTGAAATATGAATTAAATATTTATATGGAATGATATTTACAAAAAAAAAAATAACGATGCTTAATATTTCATTATTGATTACTTGAAAATTAAATATCAATGCACTTATTTATATATTAGATATATTTATTTAAACATAATAAGAGCCTGTTACGATGTTTGTCCGGAATAAACACCTAAACTACTGAACCGATTTTCATTTTTAATGGCTTAAAATGTGCATTTATATCCAACTTAGGTTATAGGCAATATTAAAAATTTCAGTTCTTATTCTAAATATTACAATTTAAAAAATTTAAGTAATTTTGACAGTTTTGAATTTCAAGAAAACCCAGAACTGTAAGAATAGCTGTCAATGGTTTTGGAAACTTTGAGATGAATTGATTTGCGATTTACATTTGAATTATTCATGATAGGATGTCAAAAATATCATAAAGCACAATTTCTAATTTGAATTCTAATTTGAACTGTTAAAGAATTTTTAAATTTATAAATTTGAATTTTTGATATTTATTTTGCATTCACTAAATTGAATTAAACAAAAAAACTAAGTGAATGTGTCATAAATCTGATATTTATTAAAATATCGAAAAAACTAGTAGTGTATGGCAAATGTAAGACAAATTTCTAGAACTTTCCGTACAGTAATGAAATGATCGAGGAATTTTAAATGTATTCAAACAGATTATTATAAATATTGTAACATTGTCCAATATAAATATATAAACTGAATTACAAAGTTAAAATTATTTATTTAAAGTATATAAGTGAGCTTTAAAACTTCAGCCAGAAATGAAAAGATATGCAAAAATTTGAATTTTTGATTTTAGCCTATGGAAAGTTAAAAATATTTTTCTTAATTTTTTTCTGAAATAGTGATTAATTGTAGGTAGTGATAGTTATATTGCTCTATTATATATATATATATATATATATATATATATATATATATTCATAAGAATTTGTATTTAATTAGTTATTTATTTTCAGGAGCAATCTGATGTCTGGTATCCGAGGTCCTTAAATGTTCAACAAATATCCTTGCAAATACACAAAATCAAAGGATATAGATACTAAAAACCAAAACAGGGGAATAAAATTTATTAAAACATACAAGGACACAAAAGTAGTGACTATTGCATAAAATTAAAAATTGAATTGTTTTGTGGACCAAAATAAGTGTTAACAATATTGTGCAAAATAAGCTTGACCACATAGATTTGGCCAATACATAAATCTTTAAAGCAATTAACATTTTTAACTATCAAATTAAATTCTTATGAATCTAATTAATATCAAAATGGTTCGATATAATTATAAACAATTTGTATTTTATACCAGTGATTGCTTTACAAAGATCAACTAACAAAATTGGAACTTTCAAAGCAAAAACTTATTTTTTTTTAATTTTTCTTAGTGGCAATAATTCCGTTGATCAGAAGAACATTTATGAAGAAATCCTTACAAGTTTCTTTGGTGCTGAACAGTATTGAAAAACCCGAACATTTTATTTGTGGTCAAATATAGTGATAAAGTTATAAAAATCGATCAAAATTCCGTTAGTGCTGGACAGACTTCAAAAAAGAAAACAAATATTCGTTTGTGATCAAATATAGTGATGGTTTTCCTCGTTTTTTGTGCGTTTTTTTAATCCGAATTTCTTTATAGATTTTTTAATGCTTTAGTGTTAGTGTGTAGTCTTTTATCATGGTCATTCTAGTGTTTTAGTGAATTAGTGATATAGTGTTTTGTTCCTGGTTTCTGGTTCCTGGTTCCTGGTTCCTGGTTCCTGTCAGCTCTCTTCTGGAAATCACGAGGTAAAACATCTATTTTTACAACACTAATCGATAGTTTATAATATATTTAAAATTTACCAATTATTTAACTTCCCGAAGGAGATGTTTATATTTTCATAAAAAAATCCGATTCACTAATTTTATGTTTTATCGAATTTTTTTGAGGATTTTTTTGGAAATAGATATCATGGTCTTATAAGACATACTAAAATGTTACGTCTTTACGACAAATAGTTTAAGGGGCCTAGTGTGAAATTTTCAAAAAATCGAGTATTTAATTTTTCCATAATTCGATAGGTTATACCTTTAAAAATAACATACCGAAATTTTAAATCGATATCTTTAATAATTTTTGAGTCACAGCCATTTAAAGAGTATATATATAGTATATAGTATAACGATCATTTTATCTTTAAACGAGTTTTTCTCAATTTTTTTCGAATTTGAATAGTTCTCCGTACAATGACCTATCAGATTTTTTGATCTGATCAAAAATCGAATTTGGCAGGCCAAAAACGATCAAAATTTGGGGTAAAATTCGACTATCTTTTCAAAACGCCACCATATTATCATTTTTTTTATTTTTTATTTTTATTAATTAATTATTAATCACTGCAGCAGTGGAGGACCTTTTTTTGGCTCCGCGGGATATTGCATGTCATTTCAAAAATATTTAATATTTTATTTCAAAAATTTTACTGTGTATTCTTAAGACATGTATAAATATACCCTCAAAGTTTTAAATAGATCGATCTACTAGTTTTTATTATTTTTTAATTCGCATAAATAACCTTTTTCTAGGTCGTCACACTAGGTGTGTGCCCCTTAATGTTAGAAATTCATCAAAGTTTAAAAAAATATAGTTAAAATTTGTGTCAAAAGTTGCTTTTGTGCAGTGATGGGCCAAACATTATCAATTCATTGAAATTAAAAGAAATAACATGCTACAATTTTAGGACATACATAAACACTAATAGTGTTTGTGTAATGTAATTAATATAATTTTTACAGTTAATTTAAATGTGTTTGAGAAAATTCTATTAGAAATTACAATGATTAGATTTAATTGAAAGACATAACTTTATTTCTGAATTAAACAGTTGAACATTTTATCTAAATATCTAAATTTCATTTTTGATTGATTAAGTCTTAACTATTAACTTGCATTAAGGCAAAATGCCACTTTCAACTATTTTTTTTTTAATTTTTTCAGACAACAAATTGGTAATCGGGATGTTCCAGAAGAATCGGTGATTTTAATCAAAGGTCAGTGCATTGTTTGTTCTAGGCATGTTTTCTAAGGGTACGGTCACATGTCTCGAGGAGAATTCACAAAAATAAATTTTTATAGAGTTTTATCTTAGATACATTTAAGTTTTTCTTAATTTTTTAAATTCTGTCGTTTTTTATAAATATTCTAATTTACTTAACATGCCATTTGCTTACAAATATCCTAATTTGACGATTTTTTTACTTATCGTGAAGTCACAGCTACCTGCCAATAGGCCTAATTTATATACACCACTTGTTACAAAAGTTTCCATAAATTTTCTCCGACTAGAAACCACATTTTATTTGCAAATATAATAATTAAACTATTTATTGGTGACCCCGAAATAAAAAATACATCTTGATTGTTTACAAATATTTCAACCAGATATTTTTTACTATAGTTACAGCAACTTGCCAATAGGCATATATAATTTTTGTGAATTCTCTTCGACGACAAACCATCATTCTTCATTAATTCAATAATAGAAATGTTTATTGGTGACCCTGCAAAAACCAAAAAAACTTAAATTTTTATCGTTTTAGAACATACAAATATATAAATAA
Organism: Ctenocephalides felis; assembly: GCF_003426905.1. Lineage (NCBI taxonomy): Eukaryota > Metazoa > Arthropoda > Insecta > Siphonaptera > Pulicidae > Ctenocephalides > Ctenocephalides felis. The sequence continues at coordinate 37,212,779 of NW_020539726.1, read as the reverse complement.
ATGTGAAACGTTGAAAGATATAATAATGTTTTATGATAAAAGTTAAGTCAAATATTTGGATAGGCAAAAATTAAACCACAGGTTCTCAATGTGTTTTTGCAAAGTTGTCAAATAATCGATATATATATATATATATATATAATTTTTTTATATCGTGACCGTATCCCTTATACTAATTCACGAATTTCTTTTCAGCCTAATAAAACAAAATATTTAAAATAAGTGTGTGCAGTGTAGTGTAATAATAAAATTCGCGTAAATTAATTAATTAATTAATCAAAAGTGTTAGTTAAAATAATTTTGCATAATTGCGCGTGAAATAAAGTGCGTGTGTGTGTGAAAAACCTTTTTGGACATGCGAAAAAAAACTTTTCATTTAACTTTATGCAATTTTGCGAAGAAATGCTGATTTCTGTAAGGTCTAAAGTAAGAACAAATAGATATATTACATTTATTTAAATTAATATATATGTACAGGGTCCGCCAAATAACTTTATTTATTTTTTACAAACAACTGAATATTTTCTAAAATTTCTTTTCCTATTTGAAAGTACAATCCTTTCAGTTAATAATGAAATTAACTCAGTTAATAATTTAATTCAAGAATGAAGAAAAAAAGCCTCGGCTGACCGTTGAAAAAAAAAATGAAAATGAAAATGAAAATGAAAAATGTTAGATGGCATACCCTATATATGAATGTGTACGTATATATGTATTTTTATATTAATCATTCATTAGATTAATTTGTAAACATGTTTTTAACTATATGGGAAAAGTGATTTACATAAATCATATATAGTAGGATGTGCGTTATCTATATAATTAAGAATGATTCACAAATTGTTGCAAAAATACGGATGTGGTAAAAATTTTGCTAAATTCTTAGAATTGTTTTACATTTCTTAGAAAAATACTTATGGATAAATGTGATTTACCATTTTATCTTCTTTATATAACATCATATTTTTCTTTGCTTCTTACAACTGATGTTCATTTTATTTTTTTCCAAAATCAATCTTCTCCAATCTAATCTTGCTTTTATTTTTTTAAATTAAAATTAAACTCAACTTGTATTTTTATTTTATTTCATACACCTTACACCAGTTACAAAAGGTTTTACGAATCATTAATTTAATACGTAACTTATTCATTAATTCATTAATTAATTACGTAATCTATTTTTTGGTGACCCTGCTTTAAAAGTAAAAAAAAGTAAGTCTCCATCATTAGGTAAATTATCTCTAACAAAATTTTTTGGATTGAATTGAAGCATAAAAAATGAGTCGATGTATTTATATATTTATTTTTTTTAATTACTATATTTGCTACAACTGCTAAATAATTAATATCTAGTAACAGTAATAAACAATTATATAATTCTAATAAAAAGAGCCATTTAATACGTAATTTATTTATTAATTTAATACGCAATCTATTTATTGGTGACCCTGCTTTAAAAGTAAAAGAAAGTACGTTTTCACCATTAAGTAAACTATCTCTAACAAAATTTTTTGAATTGAATTGAAACATAAAAAATGAGTCGATGTATTTTACATTTATTAAAAAATAAAATCTCGTCGAGATTTTTATTAATACAAAATTTTAATTAGTCAAATGCAATTTTATTTAGTCAAATGCAAAATATCGACATTGAACTTATTTTTTGTTCCTATTATTAATTTATCTATGTCAAGTACAATATATAATATAAAGCGTCGATGAATACTTCTTTTATTATTTTATTTTATTTTATCAACTTACAAAATGAAATTTGTTTCAAAATCTTCCGAACAATAAGATTTATTTCAATAGTCTAACGGTTTTAATTGAATGAAAAAAATTATGCAATAATAATGGGTTTCAGTATGTATTGTAATCAAACTTAATAATTGTAAAGAATACACTTCTAATCCGATTTCTGGACTTATAGTCCGAATTTTTGACTTATAATCCGAATTTTTTAACTTACAAACCGATTTTGTGGACTTACGAACCAAATTTTTTGGCTTTAGAACCGATTTTTGAACGTGTAAACCGATTTTTGGACTTGTGAACCTAATTTTAGACTTGTGAACCGATTTTTGGGCTTGCAAACCGTATTTTGGTATTGTGAACCAAGTTTTGGGCCTGTGAACCGATTTTTTGGCTTGCAAACCGAATTTTGGACATGTAAACCCATTATCGGACTTGCTAACCCATTTTCGAGATTTCAAACCAATTTTTCGGCTTGCGAACCGACTTTCTGGCTTGCCGACCGATTTTCTGGCTTTTGCCGAACGATTTTCTGACTTTTGCCGACCGATTTTTTGGCTTGCCGACCGATTTTTTGGCTTGAGAACCGATTTTTTGGCTCGCGAACCGATTTTTTGGCTCGCGAACCGATTTTTTGGCTTGAAAACCGAATTTTTAGACTTGCAAAACGAATTCTAAGACTTTGAACCAAAATCTGGACTTTAGAACCAGATTTTGGATTTGAGAACCGGATTTTGGACTTGCGAACCGAATTTTGGACTTCTATAGGCCTCTAAAACCTCTTTTCGACCAATTTCTAGACTTCTGAACCAATGTTTAGACTTCAAAAACAATTTCTAGACTTCTAAACAGACTTCTAAAATTTTAAACCGATTTCAAGTACATAATATATACTATAGTATTCAATTATTTTAGTAATAATTCTTTAAATTATTTAACTGTTTAACATGTTCAATTATAAACCATTTTTACAAATGATACTTTGGATATGAAAGTTTACTGTGTATTGATAACTCAATTAGACAATCATAAAATATATTTTCTATATAAATGTTAATATTAATATTAAATTTGATAATTGTATTTATTTATTTATTTAGTAAAAATTTAACAAAATTTAGATGTGACACTCAATCTAATATTATTTATACTAAATTTCATTATTTTATTTTATTTTTTTTATATAATATTATAATTAATAAATTTATTTTGAAGTCCTGAAATTATATACTCACTCCAAAACTTGTTTTTGCTCAAAAATAGTATATTAAAAAAAGTAAAAAAATGTACATATAAATTCCAGTACATTAACAGTAGAAATATTTTAATTTTATATGAAGAATCCTTAAATGTGAATTGTGTGTCGTAATATAATTTTTTCATTTGATTATTTTTTTTTAACTTAACAACTATTTCTCTCTTTTAAAATCAAAACAATTAATTTTATTATTAAATTTTTAGACGTGTACATTACTCATTACTGTAATATTTCGTAATTTTATGTTTTACATTTTTATTAATATTTCTGAAAAGTCAAATAAAATTCTTATTTTTTTAATAAAAATTAATTTCAGAAATTAATTTTCAAATAAATTTATTACAAAAATCTTACATAGTACAAAATAAATAATTTGTCTAAAATTAGTTAAAGCTTCTTTTAATTATTTGGGATAAGTTTAACAATCTGTTTTTGATATCCAAAACATTTTCGATTTTTTTTCAACCTTTGATGGCAGTTGCAACACCCACCACACCTTGTGCAGCCGGTAGAACTTTTTCAGTGGCGTGCAGGACACGTTTTCCTAAACGTTCCTAAAAAAAATAAAAACACAAATTATTAACATTTTTTTTAAACTTATTACTCAAGTTTTGTCCATGATGAGAATTATTATAAAAATATTTTATACAGAAAATTAAAAAATGACACATCTACTTCAAATTAAATTATAAAATTAGCACAAATTATCTATGAATTAAATTGATAATTTGAGTAAAAATAGAAAAAAAAATCAATTCTACTGACACACGTGATGACAAAGATTTTTAAAAAATTATCATTCGTAGGCTTACAAAATACAATAAAAAATTTTGTTTGATTTAGGAATTAAAAATACAAATTACTTTTTATATATTATTTTTCTTACCAATTTTTTGCCAAATTTCCATTTTGCTTCTGAAGGCACAGCCAACAAAGCAAAAACAACGCAGAGGACGAATACAATGTTGAATAATTTCATCTATATAAAAAAACAAAAAAAAAAAAACAATTAGATCAAGTAAAATATTAAACACAAATTTCTGAATCAATTTCAAAAACACTATTCCATTTTTTTTGCAAATTTACATACAAATCCTATACAGAAATTTACAGAACAATTGCAAACATTTACAAAACACTTGCAAAAATTAATATGAAACTCTTAAAAAAAGGAAAATTTAGAATGATGTTTAAAAGTTTTCATTTTTATAATAAAAAAATATTTTGTAGCACTCATCTTGATTGATTTTAGTTAATTTAAAATATTTTATTAATAAATCATTTTAAAGTATACCGAGTTGAGGTAGGTCACCATAATGTCAGAAAACATTATAGATAATTTAATTTTGAACAAATTTTTCGAATATTATGTTTAAATTAAATAAACCGTTTAAATGTTACAAGAGATAGTGTAAATAAATGCACTGGAAACTAAATTAAGTCGATGTTATACCTTCAATATTGATTTTAGAGTATACCGAGTTGATGTAGGTCATTGTGGTATTAGAAACAATTATAAACAATTTAATTTTGAACAAATTTGCCGAATATTCTAACCATATCAGAAAAACCGTTCAGAAGTTACAAAATTTTCAATAAAAAAATACATTACTAATAAATAAATGTAAGTGAAGGCATAAATGATTACACCAAATTTTGAGTTAAAAAATTAATTCAAACTTTAAAATATTTTATTAATAAATGGTTTTAAAGTATACCGAGTTGGCGTAGGTCATTGTAATATTAGAAAATATTGTAGATAATTTAATTTTGAACAAATTTGTCAAATATTATGTGCAAATTAAATAAACCGTTTAGACGTTACAAGAAATATAGTAAATAAATGCACTGGAAACTGAATTAAGTAAATGTTCTACTAATATTGTGAATCAATGCACTGGAAACTGAACAAAGTCCATGTTCTACTTTCAATATTGATTTTAGAGTATACCGAGTTGATGTATTGTGGTATTAGAAACAATTATAAACAATTTAATTTTGAACAAATTCTCCGAATATTCTAATTATACCAGACGAACCGTTCAAAACTTACATAATTTATAACAAAAAATGCACTTTAAATAAATAAATGTAAATGCAGGCGTAAATGACTTTACCAACTTTTGAGTTAAAAAATTAATATGAAATTTAAAATATTTTATTACTACTTTATTGATATGATATTGATATGTTATGATATTTTATTACTTACCTTGATTTATTTTAGTTTATTTTATCACTTGAATATATAATTGTTTTTATTAATTACTATACTAGTAACTTGTTCTTATAAAGTGAACTGATGCCTTATTCAACTTCCACAATGTCTTATATACTATCTAAATTTCTTAAAGGGGATTTACTCTATTTTTATAAGGAAATACAAATGTGAATAAACCAGAATTGATATTATTAATGACTAATGTCGGTTTTTGTGATTCACAGACAGAAAGATCAATAAACGTGTCGGGTTATCTCTATCGCTTTTGCAATTGTTTGTTTTTGTATGGAAGATAGTTAGAGAGTCGGTGGCGGAGTTGTAGAATGAATTTACAAATATCCGAGTTTTTTATAATTAATTTATATCTTATTAATTTTATTTTATTTCAATATTATTTGTATTTGAAGCCTGACTCACTTTTCTTCTTGGTATTTTTAATTATTATTTAAATTTGTAATATTTCAACAATATAATAAGAACAATTGCTATACTTTTGAATTGATTTTTTGACTTTAAAACCGATATCAAGAGTTATAGACTTTCAAATCAAATTTTTAATTTTCAGACTTGATAGTAGACTCTTCGACCAAATTCTAGACATCCAAACCGGTTTTTAGCTTTACTCGCCGTCGGTTTTCAGGTTACTAGTATTACTTTTTAATAAATTTTTAGACCGATAAACTAATTTTAGGCTTCTAAATCAAATCCTGAACTTTTGAATCACATTCTAAACGCCTAAACCTTATACTAGCCTTCTGAAATATTATCTGGACTCCTGAACCAATTGTTAGATCTGCTGAATTGATTTTTAGATCTGCTAAACCACTTTTTAGATTCCTAAACCTTATTCTAGACTCCCTAACTTTATTCTATACTTCTAAATGTTTTTCTGGATTTTTTGACTGATTTCCAGATGGTCAAAATGATTTCTAGACTTTCGAACCGATTTCTGGGCTCTCAAACCGATTTAGAGATTTTTAAACCGATTTCGGGAATTTCAAACAAGTATCGAGACTTTTAAACCGATTTCTAGACTTTTGAACCGACTTTTGGACTTTCTAACCGACTTTTGAACTTTTAAACCAAATTCTAGGCTTTTAAACCAAATTCTAGGCTTTTAAACCAAATTCTAGGCTTACAAACCGAATTCTGGACTTTCAAACCAATTTGTAGACTTTTAAACCAGTTTTTAGACCAAGATTTCGAAATCGATTTTTACACTCCCAAGCCGATTTTTAGACTCCCAAACCGATATCTAAACTTTTAAAGAGATTTTTCAGACTTTTGAAGCAATATTTATGCTTTTGAAGCGATTTGTAGACTTGTAAACCAATTTCTGTATTTTTGAACCGACTTCGAGACTTTTAAAGCAATTTCAAGACTTTTTTGCTAGACTTTTAAACATTTTTGCTAGACTTTTAAACATTTTTGCTAGACTTTTAAACAAAATTTCAAGACTTTTAAATATTCTTTTTAGACCTTGAAATCGAATTCTGGACTTTGAAACCGAATTTTACTGTTTTGTAGACTACTGAACCGTTTTGTAGACTACTGAACCGTTTTGTAGACTACTGAACCGTTTTGTAGACTACTGAACCGTTTTGTAGACTACTGAACCGTTTTGTAGACTCCTAAACCGTTTTGTAGACTCCCTGAACCGATTTTTAGACTTCTAAAACCTGTTTCTGGACTCCCAAACCGGATTTTAGACTCGCAAACCGACTTTTAGAATTGTTAACCTATTTGTAGTTTCTTAAGCAGATTTTTAGACTTTCAGATTGATTTCTGGACCGATTTCTAGGCTCCAAAATTTCTGGGCTTCTGATACTTTATCTAGGCTCCTAAAACTTTTTCTATGCTCTCAGATAAATTGTTAAATTTTTAAACCGATTTTGTAATTACAAAATTTCACTATTTTAAATCTTGTAAGCAACTTTCGAGCTTTCAAAAATTAACATATACAACTAGCTTTTTATGCTTTAATTGTCGCAAAATTCAGGTATTTTTCGAAAAAAAAAATATCATACATGCAAAAGTATTATCATAAACAAAAAAATAGAACTAAATTGCTATAAATTTGGTATTCCGATAATATTTTTAAACTTTTTCAAAAAATTTTAAATATTATTTAATTTTACATCATCATTAAATAATTCAATAATTTTAAAATTTTATTATATTAAATTTACAAATTTTTATGTAATAATTAAAACTAAAATAGTTTCAGTCAACAAGCTCATATATTATGAAAAAAATTAAAATTTCCATATTCTGGAAAATTAAAAAAAATGTAATAGTATTTTTTCTGGAATAAAAAATACAAAACGTTACTAGCTAAAAAATCGAAACAAATAAATTAAATTGTAATTCAGATTTTCCAAATTATGACACACAAGTGTCGAAATAAACGTTTCGACACTTGATGTGTGTCATCATTTAGCAAAATTAAAATATAATTTAAATTGTTTTTGTTTTAACTCAAATAATATTTAAATATCAACAAAACATATAAAAAGCACATATAATTTCTCAACTCTTCTTTAATAAAAAAAAATTTTGTACAAAATAATTTTATAAATAAAAAAATGAGTATACTGTGGGAGTCGTAATTAATATTAAAATATAAACTTCCGACATACTAAAAAAATATATAAATTTATTAACTATTAAAAATATTTCGATATCAAAAATATACATGACATGTCCTATTGTTTTTTACAAATTAAAACAAGCCTGCTTGATATCGCCACAATACTATACACCCAGCTCGAAAAAAGAAAATTAATTTACACTGAAAGAATTGTTGAAACTTTAGTTAAAATTTTTAACGTAGTTTAATTTAAATGTAATTTTTTTATTTTTAATATCTCAAATCTACTTTACTTTATCAAATCTTCTAATAAACTACACATGTCATAGATTATCATCATATAGCATTGCACAAAACAAATAAAAAGAAACGATATTTTTTTCAGCTACTTTCTTCAATAAAAAATTGTAAACAATTTTAGAAATAAAAAAAGTGAGTATTTTCTACACCCAGCTCTCTTATTATTTTGCATTTTATCGCTGTGTACATATTTTAAACGTATCGTACGAGTCAAAATGTCAATAAACTTTACATACAATGGAACAGAGAAATTCGCCTGCTACTACTGCAACTACCACTACAAATACTAACACTAATATATATATATATATATATATATTATATATATATATATATATATATATATATAATAGTTCCTATACAAGTGGGACTAATAGAACTCGATCATAGAAACGTCGGTGCCGATGTTTTATATTACAATTTCAAGTCGGAAAAGTTTTGTTTGTGAATTTTATATTAGAAATTCTTCACTGAGATGAATAATTTTATTCGAGTTCAGTTTTAATGAAAGTACGGTGGAGGACGGTGGAGGAATGACTAGTTTTTGTAAAAAAAATTGTTCTAAATTATAAATTAACATTTAATTCCTATAACATCCTATACAGATCACATCATATACAGATAGATTATTGTGTGTAAATCAATTTTGAATATGTTTTTTACAACTCGGTGCTTTACAATTTCCGTTATCAAATACTTTTCCCAGAATGAATGAGTAACCAAAAAGTGGTGATTTACTTTTTTTTTGTTCTTCCTCTTTTCTAATTAATCATTTCGTCGTCGCTAATGATTAATGAGTGTTGACGTTTTTGCTTGATGTATATATAATCATACTGTGACCTTTTATCGATCTCGAATAGAGCGGGAGCCAGCGACTCGATCGTAGAATATGTTGTTGTATGCAAACTAGAGATACGAATATTTGTGTTTTTTTCAGGATATTGAGTCTAATTTTTTAGGCTTCTGAGTCAAAATTTTTAAGTTATTGAGTCGATTTTTCAGGCTTCTGAGTAGAATTTTTTAAGCCACTTAGTCGATTTTTTTGATGATTGAGTAGAATTTCTTTAAGTTATTTAGTGAAACTTCTTTTGGGCTATTGAGACAATTTTTGATAAGGTTTTTAAGTTCTATTTTGTCTTTAAAACCAAATTTTTAACGTCTGACTCGAGATTCACAATTTGAAACCGAATTTGTAGACTTCGAAACCAAATTCAAGATTCATAGTCAAATTCTAGATTTTTAAATTTAATCTAACGCTTTTAAACCGAGTTTGACACTTTAGAACCTAGTTTGACACATTAGAACCAAATTTCACTGTTTTGAACCGAATTTCAGACCTGCAAATTTCAATTTTAGACCCGTAAAACTTAATTTTACACTAATAAACCTAAATTTTTTAAACCTTATTCATCTTGGACTTGTAACCCTCAATCATTTTGACTTGTAATCGTTATTTTAACCTTGCAAACCTGAATCTTACACTTGTAAATCTTGAAAACCTTAATTTTGAATTTGTGAGCCTTATTTTTAAACTTGAATGCCAATTTTAGACATTAAACCGAATTTTATGCCTGTAAATTTTAATTTTATATTTGTAAACTTCAATTTTATACTAGTATACCTCAATTTTAAACTTGTAAGCCTCAATTTCAAACTTGTGAACCTAAATTTTAGACTTAAAAACCATTATTTTAGACTTGTAAACCTCCATTTTAGACTTTTCAATCAATTTTTAGAATTGCAAACCTCATTTTTAGATTTGAAAACCTCCATTTTAGACTTTTCAACCTCCATTTTAGACTTTTCAACCAATTTTTAGAATTGCAAACCTCAATTTTAGACTTGTAAACCCCAATTTTAGACTTGTAAACCTCAATTTTAGATTTAAAACTTCAATTTTAGACTTGTAGACCTCAATTTTAAACTTGTAAATCTTAAGTTTAAACTTTTGAACGTTAATTTTTGACTTTTCAATCAAATTAGAGACTTGTAAATCACAATTTTAATCTTTCAAATCTAATTTTTGACTTTTGAACTAAATGTTTGACTTTTAAATCAAATTTCAAATTTTATTCAGAATTTGAAACTAAACTTTAAATTTTTAGAACGGATTTGAGACTTTTTAACTTGGACGTAAACTTGTAAACCTCACCGAAGGCTTGCAAACCTCATCTTGGACTTGTAAACCTCATCTTGGACTTGTAAACCTCTTTTTAGACTTGTAAACCTCTTTTTAGACTTGTAAACCTCTTTTTAGACTTGCAAACCTCATGTTAAACTTGGAAGCTAAATTCTAGATTTTGAAACGTAATTTTACACTTTGAAACTAAATTCTAAAATTTAAAACTGAATTCAAGACTTTCAATTTGGTTTTCAAATGCAAAATAGTCTAAAATTTCAAAAGTATATTTAGTGACTTCAAAAATATTCTGAAAATTTCGCAAAAAATGACAAACTCAGTAAGTAGTATCAAAAACTGGGAAAGTTACTGTATCTAAAATTAATTGTGGACTTTGACAATATCTAGCATATTTATTTACCGAAAGCAGATTAAAGTCGTTGAAAATAATTTCCTAGAAAATATAAAATCTTTATTATTATAAAAAAAAATCTAAATCTGCAAATACAAACTATACCTTCAAAAAATCTCGTAGTTAAAACTTTCTCATATTCATTTGTCTTATCACAAACTTGTCTATTAATTTAATTAAATAAGTAAAACCAATAGTGTAGTTGGTTCCCTGTCTAATTCAATTCTATTTATAAACATAATCATATACGAGTATGTTTTACGATATATAGTAATCAAAATGAGTGATTTAACTGTTTTTAATTACCATATGCTATAAGTAATTACAATTTGATATTACATGTTTATGACATTGATACAATCGACTGAAATAATAAATTAATAAAATTTTGTAATAAATTTATCAGAGAAATTATATCCATTGGTGTAATAGTATCATTATTTATTAACATTTGTAATAAAATTATAAAAAAAATAATATCCATTGGTGTGTAATAGTATCATTATTTATTATTTTTAATAATATTTTTACATATCGCCAATATATACATATAGGTTTATACAAATTTGAAAGTTTAGTCTAAGTTTATTAAATAGATACTTAGGTATATAAAATTGGTTTTGTAACAGATATTTTTGTTAGATATCTTGCGATAATATATATATATATATATATATATATATATACATATATATTTCAAACAAAAACTATCAATCTTTTATATATAAAGAGAATATCTTGAACAAGTTGACATAATGTTCAAGAGTTGACAGGAATTGATGATGGTTTTGTGAAAGAAAAATATTAAAAAATACTTGAAAGTATTATTTTATAATTCTATATATATATATATATATATATATATATATTATATATATATATTATCACAAGATATTTCCACAATTTTTCAAACAGCAATTTACAAGCAACAAAATATTCAACAAGAACATATTTTCCATAAATCCTTACAACTAATAATAATAATTTTCATATTTTGTTTAATAACAATTATTAATTATTTAAATAATTTGAATTATTCGTATAAAATATTCGATTGGTCATTGAATAGTTTTTCTTAATTAGAATTAATTTAAAAAATAATTGGAAAGGTATTATTTTACACTATATACATCACTATGCTAGTGATCACATTTAGTTTTAGTTTCACTATTTTTTAATAAATTATTTTGTTTATATTTCTCATTTGCTAGGAGTTTGAAGTTTTGAAAATTTGATATTTAACGATACTGGTGAAAAATGTGTTCAAAATTTTGACAAAGATTCGAGTTTTTCGATAAGTTTTGAATTTTTCCAACAAGCTTCGAATGTTCCGTCAAGGATTCGAATTTTTTGACAAGGATTCGAATTTGTCGACAAAAGTTTGAGTATTTTAACAAAGATTTGAATATTTCGACGAAGATTCAAATTTTTTAAAGATGATTCGAATTTTTCGACAAAGATTCGAATAGTTTGACATATTTTCGAATCATTTCACAGAAATTTGGATTGTTTGACAAAAATTTGAATATTTTGACAATTATTCGAATATTTCGACAAAATTATAAATATTTTGACGAAGATTCAAGTTTCAAATTTTCTGACAAAGATTAAAATTTTTCGACAAAGATTCAAATTTTTTCGACAAGGGTTCGAATTTTTCGACACAAAATTAGAATTTCCTGATAAAAATTTGAAATTGTCGACGAATTTTTTTTACAAAGAATCGATTTTTTTGACATAGATTCTAGTTTTTCGACAAACTGTCGAATTTTTAGACAAACATTCGAATTTTTCGACAGAGATTCAAATTTTTTCGACGGACACTAGAATTTTTCGACTAAGATTCGAATTTATCGACAAAGATGAGAATAATTTGACAAAAATTTGTAATTTTCGACAAAGATTTGAATTTTTCGACAAAGATTTGAATTTTTTGACAATCATTCGAATTTTTCGACAAAGATTCAATTTTGTCGACAAAGAATAAATTTTTTAGACTCAGATTCGAATTTTTCGACGAAGATTCCAAATTTATCGACAAACATTCAAATAATCCGACAAATATCCAAATATCAATTTTGCTATTCGTCGACAATCAGAATTATTCAACGGAAACCCATTTCTTCGACAAAAATATAAATATTTTAACAAAAATATAAATATTTTAACAAAAATATAAATATTTCAACAAAAATATATTTTTTTACGAAATACAATATTTTCAAAGGAATATAAATTGTTTAGCTAAAATATACATTTATTCAACTGAAATATAAATTTTCAACAAAAAAATACATTTTTCAACAAAAAATACATTTTTCAACAAAATAAATTTTTTTTAACAAAAATATATTTTTAACAAAATATAAATTTCTCAACAAAATACAAACTTTTCGATCAATATCTGGGAATTTTCAATGAACATCTGAAAATTTCAAATCAATCAATTCGCCAAAATAAATCCATTTTTTTTACAAAATCTGAAAATTTTTGTCGAAAAATGACTTTTTTTCAATTTGTGTTGATATTTTGAAACAAAATTCTATTTACATAAAACATTCGAATATTAATCGAATGTACACAAACGCTGTTCCTGAACACATTATATTTTGTTTATTCTTAATTTAATATAAATTTGTACACTAGTGTACAATGGTCGAATAAACTAGTATTTTATAAAATTTGAAAAAAATAATAAAATACAAAATTAATAAAGATTTTGTAAATGAAATGACTTGTATAACTTTTTCTGAATCAAAGTTAGTAAATTAATTAATGAAAACGTTTCGAAAAAAGATCGTGTGCAACGTAACCGATTTTTTTAGTAGAATATTCAGTATAAAATTTTTAAATAAAATTTAGAAACGTTATCTTATTTTTTAATTTATAAGCTTATCATTTTCAGTTTATAATTACTCTTTCAAAATAAAAGAAACACGAATATCAAAAAAAAAAGAAAAAAATCTGAATGATACACTCTCGAAACACATATTAAAACAAAAAAACTGAATGGTCCCGACAAATAAATTAGTGTAAATCCTGGCAAAATAAAGTACATTATATAACATCACAAGATGTCATTATAACTAAAAATTATATATATATATATATATATATATATATATATATATATATATATTAACAAAGTCTAATAATCGGGCATAACATCAATAAAAAACATGAATTTCTTTCAAAAATTTATTTTAAATCCATACGTTTCGGCTATAATCCTAGCCTTCATTCAGTGGAAACTAAAAATAAAATTAAAAACTAAAGCAATTGAATTGGAGTGAAAAGAAAAAAATAAAATAGTAATTAGTACTTACAATTAGTTGATCTTAGTGTTAGATTGGAAAATTTAATATATATATATATATATATATATATATATATATATAAGTAACGATGATGACATAGATTACGATCAAAACGTACAATGAACATTTTTCACAGATTTCACTCACTTCTGTTGGTTTATATATTTAAACAAATAGTTATTATTTATGTTACGAGGTTTAAATTTATATATAATTTATTATTACTATTTCTATTTTTACTTTAAATTCATCACGTAATTTTTCCTCCATATTTGCAATATACTCTTCCTAGAACATCTTGTTCTGGAATTTTTACATCTAAGGGCTGAATTTGGTCTATGGACATTCTGTCTCGAACCTGAAAATAAAAAACATAAAATTTATCATTAAATAAATTATACAAATATATATATATATATATATATATATATATATATATTACTATATTTCATAAATAAATAAAAAATAACATTTTATTTTTTTATTCAGTTTTTTTAGTCTTACTCAATTAAAGATACTAACAAAATAACCTTGTAAAAATCTTGATAACGTAAAAATAAAAATTATTTTATAACTAGAAAAAATTTGGTTAAATTTTTATTGTATATAATAAATAATATATAACCAAAATTTTATAATTATTTTAACGATATTTTAGATTTTTTCCAGTGAAAAGCTGGTAGACTAAAATGTATAAATATAAGGTTGTCAAATATCTTCCTTCCGCCTTTTTGTATTATAAACCAAGAGCAAAAAAGCGGAAGGGAGATATTTGACAACCTATGATGAACCCTATAATGAACTTATATTCGTAGTTGATTAGGATTTTAGTTTGGGTTTTTTTAAACCAACTTATATATTTAATTTATATATATATATATATATATATATATATATATCAAATTTAATTGAAATATAAGTGGTTTAGTCCAACAATACCTAAAATGTTATATATGAGGACCTTTAAGTTTATAATATCATTTTACACTTTCAATGAATACAATTGCTTCAAGGCTTATATGTTCGAACCCTTTCGCTTAGACCCTTTTTATAATTCAAATATTGAGATATTTCCCGAATATAATATATACACATATAAATATACATTCATATATATATATATATACATATATATATATATATATATATATATATATATATATTAGTCCTAACTTTTGAAATATTCATTAGCAAGTGAAATAATTTACAAGAAATTTTATTAATTCATCAGAAACTTTAATAAATAACTAGCATATATATATATATATATATATATATATATATATATATAACCCTAATAAGAGATTGGTTTAAAAAAAACTAAATAGTTCTTCTCATTTTTCATACAATTTGAAACAGTTTCAATATTTACTTTATAATGTATTATAAAAATGCATATTTAATTAATTATGAGATTTTATTAAATTATTCTACGGGTTAAAATAACAAATGGAAATGTGAAAAATTAACAAATAGAACAAATTTATAATGGATGTGCACATAAAAATCTCATGTAATTAAATATTTGCACAATCCGCATTCGCAAATGCGAATAATTCATTTTCAAGTGTTCGCTGTAATGTACTTACTGCACTTGAATATATATATATATATATATATATATATTTATATATATATATATGTGTGTGTGTTTGTGTGTTTGTGTGTTTGTGTGATACGGTTTTCCGTAACAAATTAAAGCTTTTCATTACGAATGCACAATGGAAGCACTTAGCAATGAAATATAACGGCTTTGTTTCCCAAACACACGATGTGATTCTTTTAATTTAATACGAGAGCCCGGAAAATATTTTATAAGTATCACATAATTAAATTTAATTCTGAACTAGTGGTGTATGGCATCGTGCCTTAAGGCAAATTGCCGGAACTTCCCGTACCGTAATGAAATATTCGAGAAATTCTAAACGTTTTCAAATATACTATTACAAATACTCTGTAACTCTCATTATTTTTGCTATCTTATTGTGAGCAAATGTAAATTATAAATCATTAATCAATTTATCTCCAGAACATTAACAATCGTCATTTCATTTCGAATTCAATTTAAAAAAAATAGTTGCCTTAATTTACACAAAATTGAAGAAGTGCTCCCGTATAGTCACAGTCTAAACGCATTTGCAAATAATTCTGTGCGACATTTTCACTTATACTGTACTTAGCTTGGCTGCATTTTCACATTTTTCAATAGTTTTCACAAAATTGGAAAAGTGCTCTAGTACACAAACAATCTAAACGCACTTGGGTAAACATTTGTACCAGAGTGGCGCTTAGACTGTGCTTTAGGCTGGGAATTTTTTTAAATTTTTAATTGTTTGTTTAAATTTACAATTCTTTTGTTAAAACAAGCAGAAAGTTTTTTAGGTCAATCAAATCGGACGCTTAATTCACTCAAAAACTGTCATTTTTTGTACATTTAGCTCTGTATCTTCGAAATGGCGGGACCTGCCTTTGACAAAAACTAATCACCTCTTCTCCCAATCATTGAATGTTTTTTAGATCATTCAAATGCGATACTCCGTTCTCTCATAAACTCGAGTTGTATTTTCTGCACTCTTTGCTCCGTATCTCCGTAACGGCTGGACCTGCCTTTGCCAAAAACTAATCAGCACATCTCTCTATCAACAGGGATCGAATGTTTTCTTAAACCATTCAAATCGGTTGATCCGTACTTTTTGAGGTATGCCTCTCTAAAAATGTTCAGAAACCTTCAAAACATCGAGAAATGCAATAATTTCCATATATATAAAATTTTCGTGCCACAGTTTTTGTTCCCATACTATTCCGAAACGGCTTGACCGATTTTCATAAAATTTTGTGTGCATATTGGCTAGGTCTGAGAATCGGACGTGTATTTTTAATACTCCTAAGGGTTGTTCACCCCTAATTTTATAATTTTTTTAATTTAATTAAACAAACTTTTTTGTTTTTAGTTTTTTATAATGTGATATTAAAAATACATATAACCTAAAAATTTTTAATTTTTTATCACCAACCCCTATTTTTTATAGTCATTTTAGCAATCCGATCATTTTTTATCAGGCGTTCAGTCATTGAATATTTTTGACATAATTTTAGTTCAAATTTTTGAGCTTAAAAAACTTAAATTTTTCTTTAAAATACAAGTCATCATCATTAAGGGTTGTCCGATTCTAATACATTTTATTTAACTTTGCGGTCAACTTTTTTAATTTATTTTTTTAATGCGTAATTGACAAAATATATACAACTTTTTTACTGCAAAATACTATTTATTTGTATCAAGTTAAAATTAATGTATTATATTATATTGCTTATTTATATCTAATATTTGATTCATTGACATTTTATTTGCTTTTTGGTAATATAAGTGCTAATGTAACAATTTTTATCAACATATAGTAACATATATCAATTTTTAGAACAGTTTTATCGCTCAAAATATATAAATGATAAAAGAAAATATGATAAAAGATGCATAAACTTTTCTAAATAATTCTATATTCTATCATTTTTTGTAAAATTTATTTCACTTCAAAATATTGTAAAAAATGTTCATTCATTTAATGGTTCAGTATGTTCATTAAGGCCAAATACTTTATCGTTATACCAAGTAAATCAACTAATTTTAATTTTAACAAACGTCAAGAAAACTACTCATTTTCTCAAACTTTGATGAATTTTTAAAATTAAACTACTTGTCGTAAGGCTCTCGTAATATTTCAGTAAGTTCTATAAGACCACGATATACATCTATAAAAATATATAAAATACATATCAAGTTTTCTCATTATTGATTATAAATAATATAATTACCAGCTCTCTGTCTATAAACAAATCCTGGGTGTAGAAAGAAAAACGTTTTTTGGTATAAAAACACAAAAAAACGATACGAAAAATTATACAATATAACCTTTGCTCTAATTGTCGCCTAAAAGAGAATAATACAGAACAGCATTAAAAACAGAAGGTGAATTTATATATATATATATATATATATATATATATATACCCTTTTTTATGCCATTGTTTTTCCAAAATATCAAAATAGATTTTACTACACATGTGATAAAATCGTCTATATAAAAAGATTGATATTTATCTACGAATGTTGTTTTTCACATTCGGAAAAACTTTTGCAGATGTTATAAAGTTGTAGAAAATTCATACTTTTTTTCTCACAATTTTGTCATAGAAAACATACAAACATACATACGTATGTTACATGGGGTTTAGACTTATGGCTATGACATAATTTACTCAAATGTAAAAAAACATGTGTATATATTTATAAAAAGTTCCAAAACTAATTTTAGTTATCGTTTTTTGTTTATTCTCATCTAAATATACTTTAAATGATTAGTATTTTATAAAATAAAATAATCATCTAATTAACTGATTATTAATTTAATTAATTAACTAATTATTTACTTAAATAATTTATTCTTAAATTCCTAAAATAACTTATCATTTAATTTTTAATATTGTAGAATTCTTCATTGTTCTAAACTACATTTTTCCAATTAGTTGCTTCGAAATGTAACTAGTAACTTAATTTACTAAAAAAGTTTGCTAATTAATTGATTATTGAATTACTAACTCTATATTTATTTAATTGATGCAAAATTAATTGATGATTTCATTCATAAAACTAATTGATGATTTATATTTGGAAAGTAATTGATGATTTTTATTAACCATCTGATTATTTAATTCGTCTGTTAATTAATAATTTAAATAGCTAGTTCATTAATGATTTAATTATCCAGTAAATTTATTACTTAATTATTAATTCAATTGATGATTTACTTCGCAGGTTAGTTGATGACTTAATTTATGAGTTAATTCATTATTGAATTATCCAACTAATTATTTATTTAATTAGTCAGATATCTAATAATTTATTGATGATTTACTTAGCCAGTTAATTTATTACTTAATTAGCAATTTAGTTGATTATTTAATTAGTTATTTAATTAGTTATTTAATTGATGATTTAATTAGAGAGGTAATTGATTATTTAACTAGTCAGTTAATTAATAAGTTAGTTATTTAGTTCATTGATGTTTTAATTAACCAGTAATTTAATACTTAATTAGCATTTTAATTAATCATTCAATTTATTACTTAATTAGCATTTTAATTAATCATTCAATTAACGAGTTAATTGATGAGTTATTTTATTATTGAATTACCCAACCAAATTAATCATTTAATTAGCCAATTAGTTAAAAAAACATTTGCTCATTCGGTAATTAGTCAGTTGATTTATTGCTTAATTAGTAATTTAATTGCTGATTTAGTTAGGGAGTTAATTAATGATTTAATTAGTGAGTTAATAATTAATTTCATAACCTAGTTTATTCATGATTTAATTAGTCAGTAGATTCATCACTTAATTAGCAATTCAATTAATGGTTTAACTCACGCGTTTATTGATGATTTAATTTATGAGTTAATTTATTATTGAATTACCCAACTAATCAATTATTTAATTAGCCAAAATTTTATTTGCCCGTTCGGTGATGATTTAATTAGCCAGTTAATGTTTTATTAAATTAGCAATTTAATTAATGATTTGATTAGTTAGTTAATTGATGATTTGATTATTTACCAAATATTATATTAACCAAATACTAGTTCATTTAGTTAGCTAAGTTGCTAATAATTCAGTTTGCAAATTAATTAGTTGATTTAAATTGCTAATTAGTAAATAATTTGAATGACTAATTAAATATTAATTCAAATTGATTGAAACTAATTGATGATATGCTTACATAAGTAATTAATCATTTAGTTAGACAGTTAATTGATGAATTTTTTATGAATGATTTAATTTACTAGTCATTAATTAATTTGCAACTAATTGATAATTTAGCTATCCAACAACCTAATGACTTAATTAGAAAACTTACTGATGACTTAATTAGTCAACTAATTGATGATATAATTAACTTAGTGATTGATGATATTATTTACCTGCTAATTGACGACTTAATGAACCAACCAATAAATGATGTAAAAAAACAAGTAATTGATGATTTGATTAGCCAACTAATTGATGAGTTAATTAGCCATCTAGTTGATGTTTTATTTAACTAATTAATAAATCAGCTATTTACATATTAAATTTAGTAACCAGT
Organism: Ctenocephalides felis; assembly: GCF_003426905.1. NCBI lineage: Eukaryota > Metazoa > Arthropoda > Insecta > Siphonaptera > Pulicidae > Ctenocephalides > Ctenocephalides felis. The sequence continues at coordinate 37,192,670 of NW_020539726.1, read as the reverse complement.
TAAATAATTAATTCAGTAAAATTAATAATTGATTATATAACTGGTATATTAAAAATGCAAAAATAAACTAGAAAAAATTTATTCCACAAGTAAAAAAAACAGAATTTTAACGATCGTCTCTTCGACTCCCTGTCTATTTCGTAAAGTTAGCAAATTATTTCCAGCAAAGACGCAAAACTTCGTATTAGTTTCGATTGGAAAAACGAAAAACAACTTTTCATTGCAGTTCAATTGCTTTTCAAAAAATTCCTCATCGTAAAAGAAAATATAACGTGAAAAAGAGGAGCAGCAGTAGATATGATGAACTTTTTTTTCATATTTTTTTTTGCTACGGTGGAGACGCAGGTAAAACTTGTGAAGAAATTATTTTAAAAATAAAACTAACGAGAGGAGAAATATTTTATGAAAAGAATTTATTTGATTTATCTACTTACGTTTTCTACTTGTCGTAACACTCTCAACAGATTCTGTCCTGCCAATTTTTTTAGATCCATTTCTGACCATCTGCCAGTTGCCAGAAGATGTTGGAATAGAAAAGGATATCTTGAGACGTCTTCTAGACCTCTTGGCACTCTGAAATAATAAAAAATACCAAAAAATTTATTATTCAATTTAAAAATTGTCTATTATTTCTATAAACTTATTACTTCGACCTAAACTATCGGCTAATACAACACAAAGTTATATTGGATGGAGTTACAACTTTTGCCGGTGGAGCATTCACCACTTGCTACCGACTGCGGTGGAGCAAGAAAAACAAAACTCGTGAGAGCCATCTATGGTGGTTTTTGTAACGGTTATTATAATGAAAGAACAACATGGCTTGCACTTAACGAAATTACTAACAAAAGTCCATCGGAAACTACATATATAACAGTATAAAGTAGTAGAGTAAAAAGGGTTGAATTAGGTTTGTAAATTTTGTAATTATTGGTAGACAAGTTTTATTACCCAAAGAGACGTTTATTATTAGTATAAAGCAATCCCAGGTCTCCCCTAAATTGAAAACAACCCAAAAGTGCTACAAAGAACATAGAAATTGCGTCGTTAATTCATTTTGCAATTAGGTCACGTGTTATTCAAGTGCTAAACTTAAAGTTTTGTCCATGGGGCGAAAAGAGAGTAAAACACGATACGGTGGAGGAAAGGTATAAAGGACGGTGGAGTAAGGTCGGTTGCAAGCTAATTGGGGGAATTGCTTTAAACGGGGTCTTAATCGGAATGTTAGAGGTCTCTAGATGGGATCATAATTTGGAATTGTATGTACAGGTATCATAGATAATTGTAAAGGATATAATGAATAAACTAGTGGTGTATGGCATCGTGCCTTAAAATAATTTGCTGGAACTTCCCGTACCGTAATGAAATATTCGAGACATTTTAAACGTTTTCAAATATATTATTACAAATACTGTAACTTTAATTATTTTTTCTTTAATTATTTATCTTGTTATATCTGAGAAAATCAAATGTAAATCATAAATCATAAATCAATTTATCTCCAGAACATTAATAATCGTCATTTCATTTCGAATTCAATTTAAAAAAAAAATATTTGTCTAATTTACACAAAATTGAAAAAGTGCTCCCGTTAGTCGCAGTCTAAACGCATTTGCAAATAGTTCTATGCGACATTTTTACTTAGACTGTGCTTAGCTTGTCGGCATTTTCACATTTTTCAATAGTTTTCACAAAATTGGAAAAGTTCTCCAGTACATATACAGTCTAAAAGCACTGGGATAAAGATTTGTACCAGAGTGGCGCTTAGACTGTGCTTAGCGTGGGTAATTTTTTGAATTTTTAATCCAATATTACAAAAATCTTTAATGTAAAATATAAAAAGATGTAAAATTTTTTTAGCACTTGTTTTGTCAATACAAGCAGAAAGTTTTTTAGATCATTCAAATCGGACGATTAGTTCACTCAAAAACTGCCATTTTTTGCACACTTAGCTCTGTATCTCCGAAACCGCTTGACCTGCCTTTGCCAAAAAATAATCACCACTTCTCCCATTACGAATTGAATGTTTTTTGGATCATTCAAATCCGATGCTTCGATCTCTCAAAAACTTGATTTTTATTTTCTGCACTTTTTGCTCCGCATCTCCGGAATGACTGGACCTGCCTTTGCCAAAATCTAATCAGCACATCTCCCTATCAATAGGAATCGAATGTTTTTTAAACCATTCAAATCGGTTGATCCGTACGCCCAAAAACGTGGACAAAAAATGTGATCATACAAAACACACACACACATCAATTTTTTCTGAGGTATGCTAGTAAAATGTTCAGAAACCTTCAAAACGTCGAGAAATGCAAAAATTTTCAGTTTTGATTTTCAGCCCATTACTATAACTACCCTACGGGAAGTAAAAAATGTCAAAAAGAAATCAATTTAAATTCGTACAATTAGATTAAATGTTAGGTTTAAAAATACAAAAAATCACCCAGCCTAAGCGCCACTCTGGTACAAATGTTTACCCAAGTGCGTTTAGATTGTTTACGTACTGAAGCACTTTTCCGAATTAAAATAAAACTATTGAAAAATGTGAAAATGCCGCCAAGCTGAGCACAGTATAAGTGAAAATGTCGCACAGAATTATTTGCAAATACCTTTAGACTGTAACTATACCGGAGCACTTTTTCAATTTTGTGTAAATTTTGCAACTATTTTTTTTTTTTAAATTGAACTCGAAATGAAATGACGATTGTTGTTAATGATCTGGAGATAAATTGATTTATTTATGATTTACATTTTATTTGCTCAGCTATAACAAGATAGCAAAAATAATTCAAGTTACAGTATTTGTAATAATATATTTGAAAACGTTTAAAATTTCTCCAATATCTCATTATGGTACGGGAAGTTTCAGCAATTTGCCTTAAGACACGATGCCGTACACCACTAGTTTAAATATCTCTTATTACATAATTGTATGTATTATCCCTGTATACTAGTATTTATTACATAATTCAATCCCCGTATTATATATTCAGCGTATGGCTTCCAACTTTGAAGAATCAACCCCTTTGATAAAGCTTCGTCTGTAAAAGGATTCGGAAGCAAGAAAGTTTAACTTCGTCGTGCGTTCGTCCGATCGGACGACCATAGAAATTCCAAAACGGATTAATTTTATGAGGCCATTTCAATGTTAGAATACGACGGTGGAGGAGTGAAAAGTGTAGGTGGAGATGGGTTGTTGTGGGAGGAATTTAGAAGGAAATTTTGTAGGTGAAGGTGGAGAGAAAGTTGGGCGGTGGAGATGTGTATGAGAAAATGAGAGATGTAGAAGATTTTGGAGATTTTTTAGAACGGTGGAGAAATCGTTTGGGATGTGTAGAGATCTTCAAGGAGGTTAAAAGATTTTCAGGAAAGTATGAAAATCCTGAGGGAGGTAAAGCGATCTTCAAGGAGTTAAAGAGATTTTCAGGGGGGTGAAAAGATCCTTTGGGAGGCGAAGAGATCTTCAGGGAAGTGAAGAAATATTCAGGGAGGTTTAGAAACTGTCAGAAAGGTATAGAGATTCTCAGGGAGGTATAGAAATTCTTTTGGAGGTATAGAAATTCTTTTGGAGGTATAGAGATTCTTTTGGAGGTATAGATTTTCTTGGAGGTATAAAGATTTTCTTGGGGGTATAGAGATTTTCTTGGAGGTATAGAGATTTTCTTGGAGGTATAGAGATTTTCTTGGAGGTATAAAGATTTTCTTGGAGGTATAGAGATTTTCTTGGAGGTATAGAGATTCTCTTGGAGGTATAGAGATTGTCAGGAAAGTAAAGATATTTTCATAGAGGCAAAAATATCTTTTGAAAGGTTTAGAGATCCTCTGGGAGGTTTAGAGATCCTCTGGAAGGTTTAGAGATCCTCTGGGAGGTTTAGAGATCCTCTGGAAGGTTTATAGATCCTCTGGGAGGTTTAGAGATTCTCTGGGAGGTTTAGAGATTCTCTGGGAGGTTTAGAGATTCTCTGGGAGGTTAAGAGATCTTCTGGGAGGTCTAGAGATCTTCTGGGAGGTCTAGAGATCCTCTTGGAGGCAAAGAGATCCTCAGGGAGGTAAAGATCTAACAAAAAGCTGAGTGATCTAAGAAATCTATAGAAGTGTTAATTAATCTATCAAGACTTTCAGAGCTCTACAAAAACGTGGAAAGATCTTCCAAGACGTTGAAAGATCTACTAAGATGCTAAGAGATCTGCCAAGACTTTCAGAGTTCTACAAAGACATAAAAAGATCTACCAAAATATTAAAAGATCTACCAAGACGTTGAGAAATATACCAAGAAGTTGAGATGAGATGAGAGATGAGAGATGATCTACCAGTGCAAAGTGGAAAGATCTAAAGAAAAAAAAATTAGAAAGTTGAAGAAGGACTAGAAAGTAGAACAAAAAATCAACCAGAGTGTAGTCAACTCCACTAGAAAAAGAACCATTTAAGTATCTTGTAATTAAGATTATAAAAATTTTAATGACAAATCTACAAGTAAGTGGAGAGATCTAGCAAAATGTAGAGAGATCTACAAGCATCCAGAAAAATCCATCATTATGTGAAAGGATATACCACTAAAATAAACTACAATAAAAAGAAGAGATCGACATCAAAGTATGAATAGCGACTAGAAAGCCAATAAATCTGAAAGTAAAAATACCGACGAAGATGTAAAGACATCTAAATGTAGAAAAAAGAAACTATAAGACGTAAAGTGATAGATTCAAAAACAAATATAAAAAAATCTACGAGAATGTGGAGAGATCTGCAGAGAAGTAAAAATTTGTACCAGGAGGTGGAGTAATTTACCAGGAGCTAAAGAGACATCAAAAAGTAAATTAAAGTACGAGTAAAATGCAAAAAATTGAGCGATTGAAATTGGGAGGTCGTTAAAAATTTGATAAATCTTGGATAAAATAAATTTGATAGATTTTGAATAAAATGAATGTAAAACTATCTACGATAAAATTAAGAAGGAAGGAGTGGTAGACTGAATGATGTATGAAGAATTTATCGATAGCAACTTGCCTATAGGCCACACCGTGTGGAATTTGAAGTTGCGATATATGGAAAAAAAACTAAGAATTTTGAAACCTTTCTAGCGATGCATAATACTTTATATGTTTTCTTTATAGAAATATCTAAACGGTAAGATGACTAGATAACTAGGACCACTAGATAGATCACCAGTTATATATATATATATATATATATATATATATATATATCCACGATATATTCAATCCTTCGACTAATACAAAGCAAAACTTTGCACTCCACCGTCCTCCACCGTCGTCGTCTATCTCATATCTCGAAACGTATGAATTGAAATTACGTGTTAGAACCAAGTTACAAGAACAAGAACAAGGACAAGATATGCTCTTATCTCTACTCCATATTATTATCTTCGAATGTGATGTGATATATGATATTTCGATAATATGAGGAAATTCATCGGTGCAAAACACATCACCATCGCAAATACTATCACCTAGACATAGATAAAAGATAATAGATTTCGGACGATATTTTAGATAATGAATACTGAAATATATTATCTAGAGGTACATGGGTCTGTTAAAAATATTCTAACTTTTTTTTTTGAATTTTTGCCACTTTATTGTGCTATGTTAAAATTACTTCTTCTCATCATGAATTGACATTATACATTGAATTACTTGTTTCTTTTTGAATTGGCTAAAACATGAATTCCTAAACTGTCAATAAATATTATCATCCTGTAGGATAAGTTATTGTAATCGTCCAAAAATCGATAAAAAATATATTTGCATTTCTTCACGTTTCAAAAGTTTCTGAACATTTTGGCATACTTCAGAAAAAGATGGATGTGTGTGTGCGTTTTCGGGCGCACGGACCAACCGATTTACATGATTTAAAAAACATTCAATTCCTATTGATAGGGAGATTTGCTGATTAGTTTTTGGCAAAGGCAGGTCCAGCCGTTTTAGAGATACGGAGCAAAGAGTGCAAAAAATACAAATCGAGTTTTTGAGAGAACGGAGTATCAGATTTGAATGATCTAAAAAACATTCAATTTGTAATGATTGGGAGAAGTGGTTATTAGTTTTTGGCAATGGTATGCCTAGCAGTTTCGGTGATACAGAGCTAAATGTGCAAAAAATACCAGTTTTTGAGAGAACTAAGCATCCGATTTGAATGATTCAAAAAGCTTTTTGCCTGTATTGACGAAACAATTGCTATTGGAAAAAAATCTAAAATTAAAACAAAAATCGAGTTTTTTTGTATATCGAAATTCTAAATTTAATTTTAATTCTAGCTAAATTCATAAAGCTCACAGATATACTTCAAAAAATAATTCTAACTCTGCAATTTAGTTTATGCAAATCTTATAAATATTATACAATGTCCCTCATTTCAAATCCGAATGATTAAGTATTTCATTTACATTTTAATAATAATAATATAAACATCATTGTCAGATTCATAAGCTCTTATATTTCGTCTACAAAATATGAATAATGAAAGCTACAGTATATACTATAATCTATTTAAAAAAACTTAATATTCCTCGATCATTTCGTTATGGTACGGGAAGTTCGAGCAATTTGCCTTAAGGCGCGATGCCATACACCACTAGTTTTTGTGATTGATTAATGTAATGTTTTGATCACAAGGTTTGATTTATAATATCTCCATTGTAAATCAAATGCAAATTAGAAACATTGACAACTGTCTTCATATAGTTTCATTTTTATAAAATGTATCTGTCAAAATTAATTGAAATTTCTAAAATTTTAATACTTGTAGTATGAACTAAAGTTTCTAATATAGCCTATAACCTAAGTTGAATATAAATGCAAAATATGATCAAATAAAATTCAAAATCGGTTCAGTAGTTTAGGAGTTTATTCCGGTCGAACATCGTGACTCATCTTTATTTTACTCTCTAATAATCCTTATGTCAAAATGAACGATTTGTTTAAATAAATTTATCACACTAAAATTTCCAAACCAGGAATATTTTTGTATATATATATATATATATATATATATATATATATATATCGGAATGCAATTATCCAATTTTTCAATTTTGTAGAAAATTACCTCCTGCAAATTCAATAGAGCGGCGTGAAATACGTGTCTTAGATTTTAGATTCTGCAAATACTGTATTGCACTATATACAATACTCGACAAACATAATAAACACATGTATATATATATATATATATATATATATATATATCGTACACAGGTACGTGCTCTATGCAATATTAAATCACTGTTTTATATCGCCTACGTGCAAGTCGGGAACATATGCTACTAAAATTATATATATATATATATATATATATATATATATATATATATATATATATATATAAACTCTAGTTAATGGATTCTTAGTTTTAGTACCAGTCAGTAATAAATAACAAACTTATTTCACGGAAATGAAATATCGAAAACAATACATCATCTAATGAAATTTATATCAAGATGTATTTTAACTTCTACCAATGGCTTTCATCTGATGTTTGTCCTGAATGTAGTGCTAAACTACTGAACCGATTTTAAATTTTATTGGCTCATTGTGTGCTTATACATCCAACTTAGGTTATAGGCTCTATTAAAAATCTTAGTTCATATTCTAAATAATAAAATTTTAATATGATCAATTATTTTAAGACGAATTTTAAGAGTATTCTGTACAATGACAGTTGTCTATGTTTCTCGAATACAGATAAATTGATTTATGATTTATTATGTTTATATATATATATATATATATATATATATACATATATATATGTGTGTGTGTAAGTTTGTCTCAGGATGTTTGTCCGTAATAGACTCCTAAATTACTGAACCGATTTTAATTTTTTTTGCCTCATCGTGTGTATTTATATCCAACTTAAGTTATAGAAAATATTAAAAATCTCAGTTCATATCCAAGATATGAAATTTATATAAAATTCCATTAATTTTAACAGGTAAGAATTTAATAAATACAAAACACTGAACTAACAATTGTCAATATTGCTGAAAACATCCATATAAATAAAATATAAATCTTTCTAATAAAATAAATGAAATTTTTGCTCAACTAAATCAAAAAGATTTAAAAAATGAAATATAATCTATATTTAGATAGAATTTTGTCTTAATTTTTTGTGATATAATTTTGTATGTATGTAAAGCATCACTATTTATGAAATAGCATCGTTTATTAATGAAATGTTTAAATAAATTTGATTTATAATGTTAATATAAAACTACCATATAAATATAAATATCTATTTTACATTTGTTAATTAATAAACAAGATCTTAAAAATATTATAAAAAACAATATATAGTCGAAATGTTACATTATACATAAATCGGGCAAAATTTTACAGTTAAAAAAATTAAAATTTTTGCTAATTTAAAAAAAAACAAACATATTCTAATCTACGACGTTAATTCATAATGAGACGTAGTGGAGTGTACGGCACCGTGCCTTAAGGCAAATTGCTGGAACTTCCCGTACCATAATTACACATCCGAAGAACATTAAATATTTTCAAATAGTTTGTTATAAATACTGTAACATTTGTCTAATATTTATTTATAAGAATTATATAAACTGCATTACAAGGTTAAAGTTATTTATTTAAAGTATTAAGTGAGGCTCAAAACTTTAGCCAGAATTAAAAAATTAGTTTTTTGTTAATTTAAAAAGAAACAAATATATTCTAATTTATGACGTTAATTCATAATGAGAAAAATCATGTAGAGTTCATTATATTTATTTATTTATCATTATAAATGGTTATATAAGATTTTTTGCAAATTCGTATTTTGTATTAATTTTCCTCAAAATATATTACAGTGTGGTTGAAAATATTTATTATATTTTAAACAATTTTGTGAGCACAGTTTTAAATTATCTAGCTTTCATCTATATATTTAATATATACATATTTTCTGTACGAGTGTATGTTTCAATACTATTCCTTATCGGTTATTCGGATTTTGATAATTCTTTTTAGAGTTTGTCAAAGAGAATTTTTAAGATAAACTAATATATCGTGCGAGATTATGAAAATCATATTACTAAATTATTGAAGAAATTATGTCGTGTTGTAAAATCAAGTGTGATATTATTTTTTTACCGCAGATACTATATTATTTTTATCTGAATTGCTTATACTGCTTATGTTAGGACCATAAATAAATTATAAATACAGGACATCAAATAGGATATTAAAAAGTATAGAATAGGATATTAAAAAATTTGGAACTTTTGAATTGTAGACGTGGGTACATAACAATATCTGTCGGGTCATCTAGTAAATATATATATATATATATATATATCCATAAATTTAGCCGAAATATATTTTCGTGAATAACATATATATTTGGAAATATTTTTGTCACGTTTCTCTGCACATCATAAAGATTTACGCCATCGTGCAATCAAACTATTTGTCATACGAAAATTTATAGATGTATATATATATATATATATATATATATATATATGTGTGTGTGTGTGTGTGTATGTGTATGTATTCAAATGTCCATATATCAAATAAACGGAGGTATGATCTATCACTAATATTATTCACACTCAAATATCTCATGTCAAAAGAGGGTCTGATACGTGTCCTGATAAAATACTTATTTTATTCTGACTTTGATAAAATCTGTATATGATATATATATATATATATATATATATATATATATATATATATATATATATATTTGTATATATTTCAAACAAAAACTATCAATCTTTTATATATAAAGAGAATATCTTGAACAAGTTGACATAATGTATGTATGTATATGATATATATATATATATATATATATATGTATATATATGTATAATTTATAAAATATATACTTACAAATTAACTCCATCATATCCTGCTCCTATTCCCACATGATCGATTCCTGCGACTTCTCTGATATGCTCGATGTGTGCTGAAATTAAAAAAAAAATACATATAAGTCTTATTTTTGTTTAAATCTTATTTTACTATTCATTTATGATAATATAAATAGTCGGCTTCTAATTCAATTTTTTTTAAGTAAAACTTCTTTAAGGGTGTAAATTTGTGAAAATGCAAAGGAAGAGCGTTACGCTCGGGTCGCTCTCGATGATATCATTTCTATACGGGTCAATTGTGATTGGTCGTCGTGTCGCGTGAGTATGATTGCTTTGATTATATGCGTATATATGGCGTAAATGTATGCGAGAACCATATTGTTCGGAAAAACATTAGATTTTAAGGTTATGTCCTAGTAGGAATCTTGATTTGATGATAAATGTCCTGATATAAAAAATCTTTCTAGATCTGAAGAATATTTTATCCCGTCTTCAGTAAATAATTGTATTGAAAATAATAAAACAAATGAAAAGCCGTGCCGTGTATTATTCGTGGTCACTGTATATGTTTGCAAATTAATTTTATAAGTAAAACATCTAATTTTTGTTGCTTAACATTAAAAAAATACATTCACCAAGTTGATATTAATGATAAAATTGGTATTTTTTTTAACCAAGACATACCAAAATGCATTCTACCATTGCAATCTATTTTAATTTTACAAATAAATATGAAAATATACAAATGAGTACTTTAAGAATATTGGCTTTTGATAAAAATAAATATTTGCAAATAAAGAGTGCCATAAATTTAAAAAGTTGATATTTTGAGTTTCTAATATGCAACACGTTTAACCCTTTCCATCCGCAAATTGCGAGATTTGCATGTATTTTGCATACGAGTAAAAAGGATTGATAATTTTGTGTATAAATAAAACAACTTACTGCAATTAAATAATATTTATCTAAAACACCTCATTAGATTTAAATACATATAATTTTTCAAAACCATTTGACATTTGACGTATGAGCCGCCCTTTAATGTTTAATTTTAAATTACGCATCTACGAAAAATTTTGAAATGCAAATGTGAAGATTTCACGCGGTTTTTAGGTACTTTCTCACATTTTGCACAATCTCTGGATTAGTACTAATATTTCAATACTAAAAATGACCAAATCGGTTCAGCCGTTTTCGAGTTTTATCAAATTTAACATAATATCTAATAGAAACATATATATATATATATATATATATATATATATATGTTTTTATATAACTTATATATAAAATTCTTCTGTACGGGTGTATGATTCGATACTTCTTCTAAACGGTTATTCGGATCTTGATAATTCTTTTCAGAGTTTGTCAAAGAAAATTTTTAAGATTTAATGAACGATAAAACTATAGTAATATTGTAGAAAAAATGACAAAAATTACAAAAACCACTTATCATGGTTTGGCATTGAATGCATTTGAACTGTCATCTGTTAGAAATGTCAATTCACTTGAAATTCGAATTTAGCTGACATGAGCCTAGATAATATTAGGAAATAATATACAAGAAAAATGTAATGGCTGCATTATTATTGCCGAAAAGCAGCTGAGATGTGCTAGAAATTACAATAAGACATAGTCAACAGTATATGTTTGGCAGATGAAATTACATAATTCAGTTTAATAAATAACGCAACAAAACCAAAATATGCATTTACATTATTTGTTTAAACTTATGCATATCACATTTTGCTTTACTTTACTAAATTATTTAACAATACAATAAAAATATTTCTACTTATTAAAAAATGATTCAGAATTTTGTTTAACGTGTCAAAAATTCATTTGTTAGGCATCGGATATGGAATATTTAGCAAGTTGATGTTAGATTGAATAGTGCACAAATGAACTAGATTTTACAAATTAATTCACCTAAGATTTGAACATAAACAATGATGTTTATTAAATTAATAGTAAGAAAAATGTACTTTAGAAGTTACAATTGCCAAAAAGTAACTAATATGAAAATTATGGACTAAATTATTGAAGCAATTATGTTGTGTGGTAAAATCAAGTGTGATATTTTCATATAGATTGTTAGAAAAGTTATGATTTATTACACAACTGATTTATAGATAATTTAATTAGCCTTCTAATGATATATAATAATAATAATATTTTTAATTTAATTGTAACAAAATAAATGTAATTATAAACCAAAGCGTTGGAGCTATAACAATGTGGGCGCTTGATGAAGATTTTTATTGCAAAGTTTGATGAATTATTTTTATATAATTTTGTTGTAACATTTACAGGTTTTTATATACAGATTTATAGATAATTTTATTGACTTTTTAGTGACATATCCAGATATATAAAAATGCTAATAAATTTTATTACAATAATGCCAAAAGTAAAAATAAGTAATCGACCAAATTCACCAATGGCTAATAATTAGATACTAAATTTCAAACTTCGCGCATTTTTTATATTAAATTTTGTTTGAAAAGTTATTAAACCTTATATACAGATTTGAAGGCGATTTTAGTAGGTTTTTAGCAATATATAATATTATTATTATATTTTTATTTATTTATATTAAAATAAACGTGGATACGAAAACCCGCAACGGATGAAACTAATGTTATAGACTCGTCATTTTGATTTTCAAGTTCGAATAATTTTTATTATATAATTTTGTTAGAAACGTTATGAATTATTATACGCCGAATTATAGATAATTTAATTAGCTGTCTGAAAGTATATAATAATAATAATAGTTTTGAATTAAGTATAACAAAATTAATTTAATTATGAACTAAAGCGTTGGAGCTCTAACGTTTATTGTTTTTTTTACTAAAGACATTATATTATTATTTTCTGAATTTTTTATACTGCATTTATGCTAAAACCATAAATAAATCATGAAGCCTGGACATCAAATTTCTCATCTAGTAAAAATTAATATGAAATTTCTTACTATTTAACTTCTGTTTGCAATGCATTTTATACATATTTTCACCTTTTATTTCATCTTTCAAAAGATGAAAGTTGCAAGTACCTACCTACTAGCTAGTATCAATTTGAACATGAGAAGAGATAGAGTAGAGAGCGGTTCTGCAAATCATATTTTTAATATTAAACCGACTCTAATATTAAAACCTATTACTTTTTGTGAACTCTCTCTCTTTTACGTCTTTTACAACACGTTTTACGGTATTTCATCAAAAGACTTTTCATGCGCTACAAGGTAATAGACCGAGAGCCGGTGGACAAATCGTAAAGGACATGTGAAATGTCTGGGTCACCAATATAAAGATTTACTAATTTTCCATAATTGTATATCGGATTATTATAATAAGTTGCGTTAAATACCTGTTTAGATGTCATATGTCGAGGTCATCATTATATAGATTTGCTAAATTTTTATAATTTTGTATCAGAATATTTTAATATCTTGCTCTAAATATATTTTAAATGTCGTATCTCGGGGTCACCAATATATTAGGTTGTCAAATATCTACCTTCCGCTTTTTTGCTCTTGGTTTATAATACAAAAAAGGCGGAAGGGAGATATTTGACAACCTATTATAAATTTGTTACACATACAATTTTTACGTCACTTCATATTATTGTTTGTATTATGCTATTTATTTAACTAAATTTTAATCGAATTTAATTTTAGTTATTTGTGAAGTACAATTTATATTTGCGTTCAGTTTTATAATTCTATATAAATATTTTAGTTATTCCTTATTTACTTCTCCAGTTATTTTTTATTATTATTAGCTTAAATCATCATACTACGAATATCATTTTAATGTAAATTCTATCCATTGTACTCTTATTTATTTAAATTTATATTTATTATTATCATTATTGCTAAATGTTATATTATTTAACAGTTGTAATAAATATTATAATTAAAAAAAAAGTAGACCAGTATATTTTTTACCTTTTATAAGTATATTTTTATTCCCGTAGGATAGTTATAGTAATGGTCCGAAAATCGAAAATGTAAATTTATGCATTTCTCGACATTTTGAAGGTTTCTGAACATTTTGCTGGCATACCTCAGAAACTAAATGGATGTGTGTGTGTGCGTTTTGTATGTCCGCATTTTTTCGTCCACGTTTTCGGGCGCACAGATCAATCGATTTGAATGGTTTAAAAAACATTCGATTTCTATTGATAGGAAGACGTGCTGATTAGTTTTTGGCGAAGGCAGGTCTAGCAGTTACGGAGATACAAAGCAAAGAGTGCAGAAAATAGAATTCGAGTTTTTGAGAGAACTGAGTATCGGATTTGAATGATATAAAAAAAACATTCAATTTGTAATGATTGGGAGAAGTGGTTATTAATTTTTGACAAGGGTAGGTCCAGCGGTTTCGGAGATACAGAGCTAAATCTGCAAAAAATGACAGTTTTTGAGTGAACTTAGCGTTCGATTCGAATGATCTAAAAAACTCTCTGCTTGTATTGACAAAAACAATTGCACTCGAGGATAAAAAATTATTACATATTTTTTATTTTCTATAAAATATTTTTGTAGTTTTGGATTAAAAATTCAAAAAATTGCCCAGGCTAAGCACAGTCTAAGCGCCACTCTGATACAAATATTTACTCGAGTGCGTTTAGACTGTTTATGTACTTTTCCAATTTTGTGATTAACAATCGTCATTTCATTTCATTTCGAATTAAATTTCAAAAAAAAAAATAAAAAATTGCCTTAATTTACACAAAATTGAAAAAGTGCTCCTGTATAGTCACAGTCTAAACGCATTTGCAAATAATTTTGTGCGACATTTTCGCTTATACTGTGCTTAGCTCGGCGGCATTTTCACATTTCAATTTTATAATATTTTATTGAAAAATGTGAAAATGCCGCCAAGCTGAGCATAGTATAAGTAAAAATGTCGCACAGAATTATTTGCAAATGCGTTTAGACTGTGACTATGCGGGAGCACTTTTTCAATTTTGTGTAAATTAGGCAACTATTTTTTTTTTTTGAAATTGGATTGGAAGTGAAATGACGATTGTTAATGTTCTGGAGATAAATTGATTTATTTATAATTTACACTTGATTTGCTCAGATATAACAAACAAGATAGCAAAAATAATGAAAGTTACAGTATTTGTAATAAAATATTTGAAAACGTTTAAAATTTCTCGAATATTTTATGAAGGTACGGGAATTACCAGCAATTTGCCTTAAGGCACGATGCCATACACCATTAGTTAATTTCTATATCAGAATATTATAACATATAGCGCTGAATACATGTTAGATGCCGTATGTCGGGGTCACCATTATATATGCGAATTTTTTATAATTCTGCATCAGAATATTTTAATAAATTGTTTCAAATATATGTTAAATGTTGTACTTTGGGGTTACTAATATATAGTTTTGATTATTTTTTATAATTCTCTATCAGTATATTGCAATATATTGCCTTAAATAAATGTTAGATGTCGTACGTCGAGGTCATCAATATAAAGATTTGCTAATTTTTCATAATTATTTATCAGAAAATTGCAATACATTGCCTTAAATACATATTCGATGTCGTACGTCTGTATATAATACGTAAATTATTATCTAAAATGTTTTACAGTATTTTAATTTATTTCTATTATTATTTTATATTTTCTTATATTTTTTCTCCCAGCTCTCTGTCTATTTCCACTGCAGCTATTTTCTCTTCGAAGTTAGTTCCCAGTTTGAAATTCTAGCTCTCGTCTCCTAGAGACCTGTACTATAGAATATAGATGTAGATTCTGATGTAGATGTAGATGTAAATGTAGATGTAGATGAATAAGTAGGACAGGGCCGGAGTTTTTGCTCTAAAGGTATTTAGGGGCTCCTTGAAATTGTTTGATTCGGGGAATAAGGAAAGTAGTTTGAAAACAGTGCAAAATGAAAATAAATGATTTATTAAATTAATAGGGAGTTCAGCAAATGGATAAATGGCTTGACAAATGGATAGATGACTCAAAAATTGCATAAGTGACTAGGAAACGAGTGCATAACTCTGGAAACAAATGTCTCTTGAAATAATTAAATGACTTTAGGAATAAACAGGTGGTTCAAAAAACGAGTTAGTGATTCAATATACAAATGTTTGTTTCAACAAGTGAATATTTGTGTCGAGAATTAAATATTTAGCTCGAAAATTAAATATTTGGCTCAAGAATTGAATATTTGGCTTAACAAAAAAAATACTTGGTTCAAGAAGTGTATATTTGGCTCAAGAAGCGAATGAGAGGCTCAATAAATTAATATTTGACTCAAGAAGCGAATGGAAGGCTTAATAAATAAATATTTGTCTTAAGAAGCGAATAAGAGGCTCAACAAGTGAATGTTTGGCTAAACAAAAGAATAAGAAGCTCAACAAGTGAATATTTAGTTCAACAAACGAATATTTTGCTCAACAAATATTTGATTCAATAAGTGAATAATAGGCTCAATAAATGAATATTTGAGTCACGAAAGGAATAAGAATCTCAACAATTGAATATTTGGCTCAACAAGTGAATATTTGGCTCAAGAAATGAATATGCGGCTTAACAAGGGAATATTTGATTCAACAAGTGAATAAAAAGCTCAATAAATAAATATTTGGGTCACGAAGGGAATAAGAATCTCAACAATTGAATATTAGGCTCAACAAGTGAATATTTGGCTCAGCAAATAAATACTTGGCTCAACAAGTGAATACTTGACTCAAAAAGCAAATAGGAGGCTCAACAAATAAATATTTCTAACGCGACTTAAGAAAACTTGAGAAGAAAATATGATGCTCAATAAATGAGTATTAGGCTCAATAAGCGAATAAGGGTCTCAATAAATGTAAATTTGGCTTGAGAAGCGAATGAGAAGATCAACAGGTGAATATTTAGCTCAACAATTGAATGTTTGACTCAATAAATAAATATTTGGCTCAACCCGCACATGACAGGTTCTATAAAAGAATATCTGTCTCTAGAAACAAAATGCTCAATAAATGAATGTTTGGCTCTAGAAGCAGACAAGATGATCAATAAATGAATATTTAGCTCAAGAGATAAATAAAAGGATCAATAAATTATTATTTGGCTCAAGAAACAAACCAGATGCTGAATAAATGAATATTTGGCTCAAGGAGCAAATAAAAGGCTCAATACAATAAATGTTTGGCCAAAAAAGCTAATAGGAGGCTCAACAAATGAATATTTAGCTCAAGAAGCGTATGAGAGGCTCAAGAAATATAAAAATTAATAAAAACCCTGAAAATATAGAAGTGATTGTAGGCAAATAGAAGTGAATAAAAAAAAAACTATATAATGATCCAAGAAATGATTGAATGACTTGAAAATATATTCAATGACTCAATAACTTATTAAATGTTTCTGTGATGAAGTGAACGGCTTTCAAATGATGTGAAGGGCTCAGGGTTGAAGTGAATTTCCCTATAATGAAATTAGTGAGTCGGGTAATATGTGGCTCAAAAATAAAATGAAGGCTCTGAAATAAAATGAATGGCTCCAAAAAAAATGAATGGCTTTAGAAATATACTAGTGTTTATAGAAATGACTCTGGAAGCATCGAAATCGAAAATAAAAATGACGGATTCCTGAAACATAGAAATGACTACAGTTGCATTACTCTTAAAACATAGAAATAATTCTAGATGCACAGAAATGACTGACTCTAGAAATATTGTAATGACTCTGGAAATATTTTGGTGACTCTAGAAATATTTTTAAATACTCTAGAATTATGAAAATGACTCTAGAAATACAAAAAACTACATATGTACCAGATACATATAACTGCTTAGTGGTATTCTGCCTTTAGGCGAGTCATTTAAATTTTTACCTAATTCCTCCCTGATCCCCGTGCTATTCTAAGCTGTAGTTCTAGTACATATATGTATATATAACTATAGCGACTGCGGATATATTTCATGTGGCCGCTCAATCAACCTTAGTTCCCAGGATTAGGTACTCTCAGGACGTTGATAAATTGCCACACACGTACTAACACATTGATTACCCACACACGAGTACTAACACGTTGGTTACCCACCCACATTGATAAAATTCACACGTTTGCAAGAGATTTCACTTAGATCGATTTCGGGGGTATTTGTTATTGGTAATCTGGATGCCGATGATTTGGTGAAAATAGACAGAATTTATAGGGATGGTCTTGGATGGATTGACTCTTAGTAAAAGATAATAAATATGTATGTTGATTACTATTGTTACTGAATTTACAATAAATTATTTTAGTTCATATTTATAATGAGGCTTGTAAAAATGAATGTTATTAAGGGGCACAACTTGTGTAACCGCCTACAAAAAAGGTGATTTTTGAAAATTTATATTGAAAAAAACTACTCTATCAATCATTTCAAAGTTTAGGAATATATTTATACATGTTTTAAGAATACACCGTAAAATTTTTGAAGAAACAAATTCAATATTTTTTTAGTTATTGTCGATCTCCAACGGCGCGACAAAAAAAGGCCCTCACTGCTGCAGTAATTCTGGCATTCTACGTGGATAATATTAAAAACAAAAAAAAACTTGTTAAACTAGATAATATTGACTGTAAAATAAACTACGATAAAGAAAAAAAATCAAAAATGAAGGCGTTTTTAAAAAAAAACAGTCGAATTTTACCCAAAATTTTGGTCGTTTTTGGACTGCCGACTGATTTAAAATTTTGATATGTCATTTTTAAAGGTATAACCTATAATTTATTACATAGTTTGAAATAATTGGAAATTTCATATTTTGAAAATTTCACACTAGTTGTGCCCCTTAATATAAATAAATAAAATTTTAATTCTTATATAATTTTTATTACGTTTTTAGTTTAATGTGCTTTCTGTCAACTTTTTGGGCATATGAAGAATGACTGTAATAAAAATTCTATAAATGTTTTTATAGAATATAAAAATAATAATATTTACATAATATATCAAATAACATAATAAGGTAGGATAACAGATATTAATGTTGATTATTTTTGCTACTGAATTTATTATAAATTATTTTAGTTCATTTTCATAATAAAATGAACGGGTCATGTAATGAGTGACTCAAAAATGAACTGAAATGCTCTGAAATAAAGTGACTGGCTCCAAAAAAATGCGCTACTTCAAAAATATACTAGTGACTCTAGAAATGACTCTGGAAAAATAAAATCTGAAAATAAAAATGTCTCACTTATGAAAAATAGAAATGAATTTAGAAACAATTGCATGACTCAAAAAAATAAATATAACTAATATAAATAAATAAAGCCATCGATTTTTTTTTAAAAGGTTCACATTGATACATTAATTCGAATTAGATGTTGATATTGTGATTTTGGTGTATATTTTTTTGATAATTTTATTTTTATTTATTATATAATTCTTTTTTCATTTTTAGTTTAATGTACTTTCTGTCAACTTTTTGGGCATATGAAGAATAACTGTATTAAAAATTTTATGAATGTTTTTTTTTAATAGTTACATAATATTATTGTTATATCAAATAACATAAAATTCAATTAAAAACTTCTCAATTTTACTATTCTTAATTATTATATAAATTTTATTACGTTTTTATGTTTAATGTACTTTCTGTCAACCTTTTGGGCATATGAAGAATGACTGTAATAAAAATCCTATATATTTTTTTTATTAGTTACATATTATTTTAATATCAAATAACATAAAATATGATTATAATTTTTGCATTAAGCATTTCCAAATCAATATTTTTCACTTTCTAAAGAAACTTTCAACAAAAACTATTTAGTAATTTTTAAATTTGCATCATCAATGAGATTTTAAGGTGATCTTGTAATTTCCTTCTGTAGTAACAAATTCATCCTATTTAATTCTAATCGTAAAACAATCCCAGATTCATTAGCAAAACAAATAAAATACAGGAAACTCTGTGCTAATATTGACATTTCGTATAATTACAAACTTTATCTTGACTTTAAATCCTTTTGTGGACTCTCTTTGAGATAACTCTAATGGTGTTTTAATAATTCAAAACACTTGAATGTATTTATTTAAAAAACTAGAGAATAAAATAACTCTCTAAAGATAAAATAATAATTTTTTTTATCTAACTGATAAATTTGCAAACAATGCAACTATTATTATTATTGCAACCATAATGTTTTGTTTTGTAATTTTATATCCATAAATGTATATATTTTCCCATTTCCCACAAAATTTAATATTCCAAATATAAATATTCAAATTAATTTCGATATAATACATAGTGCCAGTAGACGTATGCATATTTAGAGTTGATATTCTAAAGCACGAATACAAAGTTAGTTAATTCGGTTTTAATGATGTGGTGGCATTTGTGTGACATTTATAAAGTCCTACACTATGCTAATCTATATGCTAATTATAGTAATTATATACATGCAAATATAAATATTTATATATATATATATATATATATATATGTATATGAATTTCTGACCATCAAACATTCTATGAACAAAATTTTTCTTTACTGCGAGAGGGTAGTACTGTGGCAACACTAGGCGAAAGTATTTTTCATGTTTGAGAAAAACAAATATTTTTATCGTAAGACTATTGACGTGATTTTGAGATTGATAGACATCAATATAAAGTAAACTTGGTTTTTATTCTTACAATTTTTTTGGGTGATCTTTGAGCCTGCTTTTGTATTTTTGTGAATGATCGAAAATCATCAGAATTTATAGGATTGTTTCATAAATTTGACATAAATATGCTGAGATTTGTGCAAGTCATTTTTTCGTAATTTTGTTATTCTTAATTAATGTATAATTTTTATTACGTTTTTATGTTTAATGTACTTTATGTCAACTTTATGGGCATATAAAGAATGACTGTAATAATTTTTTTTTAATAGTTACATAATTTTAATATTAAAGCCAGTAACATAACAATCCAATAATAAAAATAAAATCCAATTATATATTTTACATTAAGCATTTCCAAATTACTATTTTTCACTTTCCAAAAAAAACTCAAATGTTGATTACTATTACTATTACTAGTTGAGATCTGTAATAATGTTTGTGAAAATGAGTTTAAAACATGTTATTATTATAAATATATAACGAGTTCTGACCATCAAACATTCTACCAACAAAATTTTTCTTCACTGAAAGGGGGGAGTAGTGTGGCAGCACTAGACAAAGATGTTTTCAATGTTTTAGAGAAAAAAATATTTTTGTCATTGTACTATCGACAGTGATTTTGACATTGACAAACATCAATTCAGAATAAACTTGTTTTTTAATCTGGCAAGGGGTTTGGGTGATCTTTTAGCCTGCTTTTGTATTTTTGTGAATAAACAAAAATCATCAGAATTTATATTGTTGTTTCTGGAAATATTCACTCCGTTATCTTTAGTGTAATGTGAAAGATATTTATCTTGATCTTGTTGGTTACTATTACTATTAGTAGTTGTTATTAATAATAATGTTCGTAAAAATAAATTTAAAATATCTTATTATTATAAATAGATAAAATCCATCGTTTTTTTGTTGCAGGTTAATATCAATGGATTAATGCTAATTGGATGATGTGATTTGGGTAAGTGAATTTTTTCCTAATTCTGTTATTCTTAATTATTATATAATCCTTATTTATGTTTTTAGTTTAGTTTACTTTCTGTTAACTTTTTGGGCATATGAAAAACTACTGTAATTAAAATCCTTAATATAATCTTTTATATAGGATTATATATATATATATATATATATATATATATATTTATTTATTTATGAATTAACCTATGAATAAAATCTTTTAGTTTAGTTTACAGTTTAAAGCATTCAAAATTTCTTTAAATTTCTATATTTTTTACTGAACTAGTTACGTTTAAATTTTTTTGGGAGGAGTGTACTGTGGCAGCACCCTGGTAGTCTTTTATGTTTTGAGAGAATCAAATAGTTTTAATAGTTTCTGCTAACTGGAATATTTCTATGTTTGGAATGTTAGATCATGAAAATAGCACTTATGTTTTTTGTGGTTGAAATTTGAAAATAGGGGAGTACTGTGGCGGCACTAAGGTGTTTTTCTATGTTTGAGAGCAACATTAACAATTTTTATAACTATTTCGGTAAATCAGTTAATTGAAATATTGCGAGATGATGCTTGATGTTTTTTGTGACTTCAGCACTAAAATGGGGGAGTACCGTGGCGACACCAGAATGAGAAGTTTTTATATGTTTGAGTGTAACAAATAGAGTTTTAATAATTTTGGCAAATGAGTTAACCAAAATATAACGATCCGTGGAATGGAAAATCACTAACATTGTTCTTAATGTTTTTTGTTACTTCATTACCAGAAGAAAGGGGAATACATTGGCAACACCAAGCGGAGCTGGTTTTTCATGTATGAGACGAGCAAATAGAGTTTCAATGATTTGTATAATTATTTTGATAAATAGTTCAAAAAAAACTATTACTATTTTTGGATCCTGAAAGTGCTGGTTGATATTTTTTGTAATTTCATCATGGTAAGGGGGAGTACGGTGGCAGCAATAAGGTGTTTTCACGATTGTTTTTATGAAAGAAAAATCTGACAAAAACATGGTCGTTTATCTCGATTCAATTCATCAGTCAATTTAAAAATTTGCATCTAACAAAATAATTACTATCCTGGCCAGGTTGAAATTTACGCCTTCGAGTACGTTATCTCCATCGTCTCATAACAAGAAGCTAATATATTCATGACGTCATAAAGATATATATTACGTCATAACAATTGCGTCGAAACGAGCCTAGAGAGAGTTGGGAGAGATGACGACTAATAATATACATAGTCGGAGACCTGAGAGAAAAATCATTAAGACCCTATTTAGTAACAAAATTTAGTAACTGTCTTAGAAATGCTTCTTATTTATTTAAGTAAAACTTCTTTAGGCGCGACAAGGACGTAAATCCGTACAGATATCATTTCTTTACGGGTTAATTGTGATTAGTCGTCGTGTATGTGAATAGAGATTTGTCGTTGTATGCGTACCGATATCAACAAGCAAATCGGCATAAATAAATAAACATTTCAAAGTTACATCGTAGTACAAATCTTGATTTAACGAAAAATGCTTGAATCAGAAGAATATTTCACCCTGTTCCTTAAAAATAATAAAACAAATTAATCATTTTTGCCGTGTACTAAACGTAAGTTTATTGATTAGAAATTATTTCAATATTATTCGTGGTTTTTATAAATCTTTGAAGTTATTAAAATGGAAAATAGTTTTTTTGCAAAATAGATAATACAGCTGTTCAAAGAATGAGATTATATCGCCAGCGAAAAAATAAAAAAAGTACAAGCAGTCAATGAATGTATGTTAATTTAGATTACATGAAGTTCTTCAATCACAATTCCATGATGAGTGAAGTTACAAAAACAATATTTGTTCAGGCGCTATTTTACATAATCCACTGTGTGAACAAATATTATAGAATTTATTAATCAGCAATTACTTCATTTCTCTAAGCATTTCTAAATGCTAATTACAATGACAAACCGATCATGTCATATTTAAAGTGTTATTACATTATTATATTAAAATATTATAAATATTTTTAATGCGATTTTAAATATATAATTAACTTCCCGTAGGGCAATTTATAGTAATCGCAAAAAAATCGAAAATGAAAATGTTTATAGATCTTTACGTTTCAAACCTTTCTGAACATTTTGGCATACCTTAGAAAAAATGTGTGTATGCGTGTGTGTGCATGTGTGTGCGTGTATGTATGTATGTTCGGATACAAATTTTCGTCGACGATTTCCGGCACACGGATCAACCGATTTGAATAATTCAAAAAACATTCGATTTGTTTTGATAAGGAGACGTGCTGGTTAGTTTTTGGCGAAGGTAGGTCTAGCCGTTCCAAAGATACCGGGCAAAAAGAGCCGAAAACGGTACCTCAGTTTTTATAAGAACGGAGCGTCCGATTTGAATAATTTAAAAAACATTTTATTTGTATTGACTAAATGAAGAACTTTTCGGAAAAGCAGTTTCAACGACTTTGCAAACATGGAGAAAAAAGTAAAAAAAAAATGAGCCATTTGGCGGTCAAAAATGATCATTAGACATATGCACATCAAAATATCAGATATTTTATAGAGATTTTAACGATAAGTATAAATTTTGTTTACATTCCTATGGGTTCCGTACCAATGTTTACGCATTAGACGGCGACGCGGCGCTTACGCGCTTTTATATTTCGTCTTTATGCAGTTAAAGCAGTACGATTGCTTTGAAAAAAAAGTTTATAATTTCCAAAATATTTCAAAATAAATGATTTAAGATAGAATGACTTAATATGGTTCGAAATTCTATTAAAAGTTTCAAATCATTGATCAACTTTTATTGATTATTATTATTGATTATTTTTAATTACTCGAATTTTGAATTGCGGTACGGGAAGTTCTAGCAATTTGTCTTAAGGCACGATGCCCTAATTGCCTTAAGACAGAATTCCACTAACAGCTAGTTTATAATTTATCATTATATAAATGTGTATAATGCTTGACACTAATAAATGTGTGCATCACGAGTGTTACCATATTACTAATAAACATTATTCAAAATATGATGTATTTATTTTTACTTAAATGCCATCTTGTATAGAAGCAAATATGTTTTACTTGAATCGCGTGTGAACCTCACGTGCACTCATTTTTATTTTTTATTCTGAATACATTTTTCTAATTTTTACTTTCTCCCAGCTCTCCTATTATTCGAGCTCCTCCGTCGCATGCGATAAACAAAATTTCATTTGCCTCTCGGCGGGTAAGGAGATGACAAATTATTATAATTTTACTGTTTGTGTGTGTCAACTAAATGTAAGTGACGGCAAAGGAACGCCACTGCCTTGATAAGTGATTATGTACCTCCTACTCCACTGCTCCACCGCAGCAGCAGGTGGAGAAAATGTATGAGAATAAAGGATGGTTGTACATTTTTAGTAAGGGGTAAAAATTTATACTAGTGGTGTATGGCATCGTGCCTTAAGGCAAATTGCTGGAACTTCCCGTACCGTAATGAAATATTCGAGAAATTTCAAACGTTTTCAAATGTATTATTATGAATACTGTAACTTTTATTATTTTTGATATCCTGTTATATCTGAGTAAATTAAATGTAAATCATAAATCAATTTATCTCCAGAACATTAACAATCGTCACTTCATTTCGAATTTAATTTAAAAAAAATAGTTGCCTAATTTACACAAAATTGAAAAAGTGCTCCCGTATAGTCACAGTCAAAACGCATTTGCAAATAATTCTGTGCGACATTTTCACTTATACTGTGCCTAGCTTGGTGGCATTTTTACATTTTTCAATAGTTTTCACTAAATTGGAAAAGTGTTCCCACATGAACAGTCTAAACGCACTTGAGTGAACATTTGTACCAGATTGGCGCTTAGACTGTGCTTAGCCTGGGTAATTTTTTGAATTTTCAATCCAAAATTACAAAAATATTTTATAGAAAATAAAAAAGATGTAATAATTTTTTATCCTCAAAAGCAATTGTTTTGTCAATACAAGCAGAAAGTTTTTTAGTTCACTCAAAAACTGTAATTTTCTGCACATTTAGCTCTGTATCTCCAAAATGGCGGGACCTGTCTTTGTCAAAATTTCCCGGGTCCAAATTTCATTTGTTTGTCAGTAGAGTGTCTTTTTTCTTAAAGTTTCTTAAAACTCTTTTATCATTTTACAAATCTTCAGGTTGCTCGTCAGTAGAGTTCCTTTTGTCTAATATTTTTATTTGCTCGTCAGTAGAGTCCCTTTTTTTCTTTGTAATTTTATTTTCTTATCAGTAGAGTCCTTTTTCCTTTCAAAACGTTTTAAGCAAAATTTTGCTTGTCATTAGAGTCCTCTTTCCTAATATTTTTATTTGCTTTTCAATAGAATTCTTCTCCCAATCATTACGAACTGATTGTTTGTTGGATCATACAAATCGGATGATCCGTTCTATCAAAAACGCGATTTGTATTTTCTGCACTCTTTGCTCCGTATCTCCGTAACGGTTGAACCTGCCTTTGCAAAAAACTAATCAGCACATCTTCTATCGATAGGGATCAAATGTTTTTTCAAACCATTCAAATCGGTTGATCCGTGCGCCCGAAAACGTGGACGAAGAAATGCGGACATACTAAACACACACACACACATCCATTTTTCGTGAGGTATGCCAAAATGTTCAGAAACCTTCAAAACGTCGAGAAATGCAAAAACTTTCATTTTCGATTTTCGGCCCATTACTATAACTACCGTAAGGGAATTTAAATAAGTCATTGTGTGTGACTTTTTTCTAGATTTGTAATTTTCTTTATTTTCAAGCATATTCAATCTACATCCTCCACCTAAGTTTGCCAGACATTTAACATTAATAAACACTTACATTTAATTCCAACAATATTTCACGACCATCATCTGATATTTTCCAAAAGCTTTTCTCGGTTTAATATTTCACGGCGGCGTGTCGGAAAAATTAAACCTGCAACGAACGAACGAACGAATGGACTTTGTGTAAAGACAGAGGAATGCAAACAAACCGTACAGAAAAAAATGTGAAAACAGGAAAAACATGGGTGGAAAAAGCGGGAAAAGTGGGAAAAAGCGGGAAAAATGTCGACATCGGCGGCAGTTAATTCAGTCTAATTCGCATTACCCTCACTTCACAAAAGCGTAATGAACCGTTAACGGGCGTCCGTTTACGGTGGAGAGTTGATGTTAGTAGAAAGCAAATAGTACACAGATTGCAAAAGATAAAAATGTTTTTTTGAAGTAAAACTTCTTTAGGCGCGACTAGGGTGTAAATCCGTACAAATGCAACGAAGTGCGTTACGGCAGAATTGTGCGTCATTCTCCTTCGATGAAATAATTTCTATACGGGTCAATTTTCTATACGGTCGATATCAACAAGGAAATCGGCATAGATAAATAAACATTTTAAAGTAACATTGTAGTACAAGTCTTGATTTAATGAAAAATGCCTGAATCAGAATATTTTACCCTGCTCTTTAAAAACAATGAAACAAAATATGTGTAATCAATCGACTTAATCAATAATAAACAAATTAATTTATGAGTGATTAGAAGTATTTCGAGAGGATTTATTAGACATAATTGAAAACGAACGAACATTTTGACTCGGAGTATTTTCTAAAAGCAAATTTTCACAAATCAATAATTTTTATAATTGAACCAGTTTCTGTAAGACTTTAATGGTTTAGTATATTCATTAAGACCAAGTACTCTATCGTTATATCAAGTAAATCGTCTAATTTTAATTTTAACAAACAGCAAAAGAACTACTCATTTTCTCAAACTTTGATGATTTTTTAAAAATTAAACTACTTGTCGTAAGGCTGTAATATTTCAGTAAGTCTATAAGACCATGATATACATCGCCAAAGAAAGTTTCATAAAAATCGGCTTAAATTTTTTATTCAACAGTTAATTACAAGAAAACGGCTCGGTAGATTTTCACCTAAAACTAATCAGTATCATTCCCAACTAATATCTTTCGAACAGTTTTTGATTTTTTAAAATGGATTCGGTAGAATGAGCTTAAATGTGGACGAAAGGTTTAACACTTATTTTCAAATTACAAAGAAACGGCTGAAAAAATCCTCATCCGAGATACATTAAATGCTTTTTAAATATCTGAAATCGGTTCAGGCGTTTTTGAGCAAAGGCCGATGAAAAGTCTAATTTTGACAAATGCCAAAAGAACGATATCAATTTTTGCAAACTTTGACGAATTTTTAAAGCTAAACCAGTTGTCGTATGGCCCTAATATTTTAGTATGATCTAGAAGACTATGGTATCTACCGTCAAAAAAATAATCATAAAAATCGTAAATTTTTTTTAAGTTTATTACAAAAAAACGGCCCGGCCGATCTCTACCAAAAATTAATCAGCAAAGTTGATAAACGCTAGTCCTTAACGAGATACATCGAATGTCTTTTAAATCGGTCCAGCCGTTTTCGAGGAAACGTCGATTTACGGCAAAAAATCTGTTCACACACATACTTTTTTTTAAATTTGGTCCCATTCGATTCAGAAGGGCTTGAAACATCGAGAAAACATAAAATTAGCAAATCGAATTTTTTGATGAAAACATAAACTTCTCCTTTGGAAAGTTAATTATTCAAAATTGTGTTATATGATAAATTTATTTTTACTCAAATGCCATCTTGTATAGCAGCAAAAAAGTTTTACTTCAATCGCGTGTTAACCTTACGCACGTTCTTTTTTTTGTAAATATTTCTTTTACACGTATTATTGCACAAGGTCACAAACTTATGAATCTTGTTATGTAATTGTTACGTATATAATTATAACTTATCTTTCTAGACTTTATTCCTCCACCGTCGGTATTATCTGCGGTTTAAATTGTAAACCTTCTCTCCACCGTTGATGTCGGAATTGTAAACTAAAATGTATTGGGTGTCGTGAAGCCTATTTAATGAGGTGTTACTTAAATGTTATCTTATATAGTAACAAAAAAGTTTTACTTCAATCGCGTGTTAACCTTACGCGTGTTATTTTTTTGTAAATATTTCTTTAACACATATTACTGCACAATGTCACAAACTTATGAATCTTGTTCTGTAATTGTAACTTAACTTTTATCTTATTATCCTCCACCGTCGGTATTATCTGCGGTTTAAATTGTAAACCTTCTACTCCACCGTTGATGATGTCGGGAATTGTAAACTAAAATGTAGTGGGTGTCGTGAAGCCTATTTAATGAGGTGTTACTTAAATGTTATCTTATATAGTAACAAAAAAGTTTTATTTCAATCGCGTGTTAACCTTACGCGTGTTATTTTTTTGTAAATATTTCTTTAACACATATTACTGCACAATGTCACAAACTTATGAATCTTGTTCTGTAATTGTAACTTAACTTTTATCTTATTATTCCTCCACCGTCGGTATTATCTGCGGTTTAAATTGTAAACCTTCTACTCCACCGTTGATGATGTCGGGAATTGTAAACTAAAATGTAGTGGGCGTCGTGAAGCCTATTTAATGAGGTGTTTAATCTCGATGGCAACGTCTTCAAGTAGAATTCTGCTAATCTCGGATTATGAGTCTCTTCTCGTCTCAAACGAGATATCTCAGACTTAATTTTATAGGCTCACTCTGCGAACAAAACTCACTCACCGGGGAAGTTTTGTCACAGTCGAGAATTAGAGTTTAGAATTTAGATGGATGTAATAATTAGTGAGGGGAGCTAAAAATAAACTGGCAAGAGGGTAGGATAGAAAAAATCTGGAGCAGTTTGCAAGAACAAAAATAAATGTGTTGGAAGAGGTGCTGCAGGTGGAGGAACTAGCAGACCGCCTAACTTTTTGGACAGTTCATAATACTTTTTTATCGATTTACGTGATTTTCAGGCGCCTTATATTGTTTTCAGGCGACTTACGTCGTTGTCCGGCGACTTACGTTTTCCGGCGACTTACATCGTTTTTGAGCGACTTACGTTGTTTTTGGGGCGACTTACAAGGCTTTGAGGGCGACTTACAACGTTTTTGGGCGACTCACAACGTTTTCAAGCGTCTTGCATTGTTTTCAGGCGACTTGCATTGTTTTCAGGCGACTTGCATTGTTTTCAGGCGACTTGCATTGTTTTCAAGCGATTTACATTGATTTCAGGCGACTTACAACGTTTTAGGGCGACTCACAAAGTTCTAGGACGACTCACAAGGTTCTAGGACGACTCACGAGGTTCTAGGACGACTCACAAGGTTCTAGGACGACTCACGAGGTTCTAGGACGACTCACGAGGTTTTAGGACGACTGACAAGGTTTAAGTACGACTGACAAGGTTTTAGGACGACTGACAAGGTTTAGGACGACTGACAAGGTTTTAGGACGACTGACAAGGTTTTAGGACGACTGACAAGGTTTTAGGACGACTGACAAGGTTTTAGGACGACAGACAAGGTTTTAGGACGACTGACAAGGTTTTAGGACGACTGACAAGGTTTTTCGACGACTCCCGACACGTTTTTCGACGACTCTCGACACGTTTTTCGACGACTCCCGACACGTTTTTCGACGACTCTCGACACGTTTTTCGACGACTCTCGACACGTTTTTCGACGACTCTCAACGCTTTTTGACGACTCTCAAGTTTTTTCGACGACTCTCAAGCTTTTTCGACGGCTCTCAAGTTTTTTCGACGGCTCTCAAGTTTTTTCGACGGCTCTCAAGTTTTTTCGACGGCTCTCAAGTTTTTTCGACGGCTCTCAAGTTTTTTCGACGGCTCTCAAGTTTTTTCGACGGCTCTCAAGTTTTTTCGACGGCTCTCAAGTTTTTTCGACGGCTCTCGACACGTTTTTCGACGACTCGCAACGTTTTTTGACGATTTCCGACATTTTTCGGGCGACTTTTTAACAAATTGTATAAATGAAAGTTAATAATCCAGATTAATTACAACAAAATCAACAACACAGATAACAAATATAATCCAATACACAACTCAACAATTCACAAAGGTGGAGATTTCTCCATCTAAACCCATTTTTGACTCTCGATCTTCCTCTGTTTAGTCGTGAATCAAAGATTTCATTCCGCTCGTAGAGTGTTAGTAATGCGAATGTTTCCCCATTGAAATGGGCAAAATTAACGAAGAACACACAGTAGGGTAGTGGGTATATGGGGTATGAGAAATCTCAAGTTAGCGAATTATGTTTGCCAGATTAATTCAACTGAGGTGTTTAATTAATTTTATGCCCGCGGAATTATATTTGCGCGTGTCGAGTTTTCAGTTCAGTTCGAGCAAATGGTCCGACGTGTAATGTATGGTGGAGGATAGGGTAAATGATGGTGGAGGAATATTTGTTATCAAAATTTATTGATAGAAGATTTGAGAAAATTTGACAATATTTTTTTTTAGAAAATTATATAGCAATTCCAGATGTGAATGTGATTTTTTTTTTACAAATATTAAGGCATAAAATAATTGAATTGATGGTGTGAGTTGAATGAAAATGTCGTGAGTTGTCTCAGAATGTTGCAAGTTGAATGAGAATGTTGCAAGTTGATTGAAAATGCTGCAAGTTGACTGAGAATGCTGCAAGTTGGCTGAGAATGCTGCAAGTTTTGGCAGAGAATGCTGCAAGTTTTGGCAGAGAATGCTGCAAGTTTTGGCAGAGAATGCTGCAAGTTTTGGCAGAGAATGCTGCAAGTTTTGGCTGAGAATGCTGCAAGTTTTGGCAGAGAATGCTGCAAGTTTTGGCAGAGAATGCTGCAAGTTTTGGCAGAGAATGCTGCAAGTTTTGGCTGAGAGTGCTGCAAGTTTTGGCAGAGAATGCTGCAAGTTTTGGCAGAGAATGCTGCAAGTTTTGGCAGAGAATGCTGCAAGTTTTGGCAGAGAATGCTGCAAGTTTTGGCTGAGAGTGCTGCAAGTTTTGGCTGAGAATGCTGCAAGTTTTGGCTGAGAATGCTGCAAGTTTTGGCTGAGAGTGCTGCAAGTTTTGGCTGAGAATGCTGCAAGTTTTGGCTGAGAATGCTGCAAGTTTTGGCTGAGAATGCTGCAAGTTTTGGCTGAGAATGCTGCAAGTTTTGGCTGAGAGTGCTGCAAGTTTTGGCAAAGAATGCTGCAAGTTTTGTCTGTGAATGCTGCAAGTTTTGGCTGAGAGTGCTGCAAGTTTTGGCTGAGAATGCTGCAAGTTTTCGCTGAGAATGCTGCAAGTTTTGGCTGAGAATGCTGCAAGTTTTGGCTGAGAATGCTGCAAGTTGGCTGTGATTGTTGCAAGCCGGCTGTGATTGTTGCAAGCCGGCTGTGATTGTTGCGAGCCGGCTGTGATTGTTGCAAGCCGGCTGTGATTGTTGCAAGCCGGCTGTGATTGTTGCGAGCCGGCTGTGATTGTTGCAAGCCGGCTGTGATTGTTGCAAGCCGGCTGTGATTGTTGCAAGCCGGCTGTGATTGTTGCGAGCGGCTGTGATTGTTGCAGGCCGGCTGTGATTGTTGCAGGCCGGCTGTGATTGTTGCGAGCCGGCTGTGATTGTTGCGAGCCGGCTGTGATTGTTGCGAGCCGGCTGTGATTGTTGCGAGCCGGCTGTGATTGTTGCGAGCCGGCTGTGATTGTTGCGAGCCGGCTGTGATTGTTGCGAGCCGGCTGTGATTGTTGCGAGCCGGCTGTGATTGTTGCGAGCCGGCTGTGATTGTTGCGAGCCGGCTGTGATTGTTGCGAGCCGGCTGTGATTGTTGCGAGCCGGCTGTGATTGTTGCGAGCCGGCTGTGATTGTTGCGAGCCGGCTGTGATTGTTGCGAGCCGGCTGTGATTGTTGCGAGCCGGCTGTGATTGTTGCGAGCCGGCTGTGATTGTTGCGAGCCGGCTGTGATTGTTGCGAGCCGGCTGTGATTGTTGCGAGCCGGCTGTGGTTGTTGCGAGCCGGCTGTGATTGTTGCGAGCCGGCTGTGATTGTTGCGAGCCGGCTGTGATTGTTGCGAGCCGGCTGTGATTGTTGCGAGCCGGCTGTGATTGTTGCGAGCCGGCTGTGATTGTTGCGAGCCGGCTGTGATTGTTGCAAGTCGGCTGTGATTGTTGCAAGACGACTGAGAATGTTGTAAGACGACTGAGAATGTTGCAAGTCGAATCGACATGTTTCGAGTTGAATAAAAATGTTGTCAGTTGAATGAGAATGAGAATGCTGTGAGTCGAATGAAAAAGATACTGCGAGTCTGCTGAAAATTCTGTGAGTCGAATGAAATTTGTCGATTGTCAGAACATGTTCTGTCAGTTATTTGAAGATGTCGTGTAAGTTGTCTGATTAGGCTGGACTATCAATATGTCTCAGGAACATTTATATGCGGTATGCGTTGTAGTGACTAAACCAACAATTAAGTTTGTGTTACAAACCTCCTTCACTTCTAAATCATACGCTTACACATTCAGAATCATTTAGTTATTTTTATAATAAGTTTTTTTATAAACTTTTTTTAAGACTGAAGAAACTTTTTCATGGCAAGCTAGTACATATATATATATATATATATATATATATATATATATATATCCATGTCGTGAATAAATTTCGAATTTTCAATGGAAATCTCTACTAGATGTTAATTGCGATTCGACTTTACCGCCGCCTGTCCTTCCCGCTAACGAACTCGAAATGCGGTTAGCGGCGGCAGTGGCGGCGGTAGAGAACTCGGGGGGCGTCTTTCAAACGTCAGATTTGGCGTCTGCTGCTGCGCTTGTTATATACCGAAATTCCCGGTTTAACTAACACTCGATTTTATGTAAAACCGAAAAGCGAAATGGGAAAATTCAACCATTCGTATTCGAATTGAATATAATAATTAAGTGGAGGACTGATTATAATTAGAGCGCAAAATTTTTGATACAGGATAATGAATTTTGTAAATGTAAAATAGAATATATTTTGCCAGTAGTTTTTGAAAACTTGATTATATAAAAAATCTAGGATAAATTTCTGAAAGAAGAGTGCGCGTAAGGTTCACACGTGATTGAAGTAAAACTTATTTGCTACTGTACAAGATGGCATTTAAGTAAAAATAAATACATCATATAACAATTTTGAATAATGTTTATCAGTAATACGAGAACACTCTCGTGATGCACACATTTATCAGTGCTAACCATCATACACATTTATATAATGATAAATTTAAAATTATATATTTATAATAGCATTAAAAATATTTATAATAATTAAAAACAATAATGTAATTAAAGTCGTACTTCGAATATGACATGATCGGTTTGTCATTGTAATTTGCATTTAGAACTTGAATCTTCATTAGAGAAATGAAGTAATTGCTGATTATAAAATTTTATAATATTCGATCACACAGTGGATTATGTTAAACAAAGCCCAAACAAATATTGTTTTCTAATGTAATTTTGTTTGAAGAACTTTATGTAATTAAAATTAACATACATTCATTGACTGCTTGTATTTTTTTTTACATTTTTTCTGGCGATATAATCTCATTCTTTGAACAGCTAAAATATGTCTTGCCTATAAAATATTTTCCATTTTAATAACTTCAAAGATTTAAAGAAGCTACGAATAATATAGAAACTAGTGGGACGCATGGCATCGTGCCTCAAGGCAAATTGCTGGAACTTTCCGTACCAAAAAGTTTAACATTTTTGAAAAAAAAATACTTTGAAAAAATTAGATTTTTGAGAAACTATAAATTTTTGGAAAAAAGAAAATTTTTTTTGGAAAAAAAACTTGGAAAAAAATGTATTTTTTTTAGTTTGAGATATTTTGAAAATTTTGAACTTATTTCAAAGCAGTGGCATTGCTTTAGCTGCATAGAGACGCAATATAGAAGCGCGTGAGCGCCGCGTTGCCATCTAACGGATAAACACTGGTACGGAACCCATAGAAATATAAACAAAATTAATACTTATTGTTAAAATCTCTATAAAATATCTGATAATTTTATGTGCATATGTCTAATGATCATTTTTGACCTCCATATCTCCAAAGTCGTTGCATCTGCCTTTCCAAAAATTTAAACAGTTCTTCATTTAGTCAATACAAATAAAATGTTTTTTGAATTATTCAAATCGGACGCTCCGTCCTCTTAAAAACTGAGTTACCGTTTTTGGCACTTTTTGCCCCATATCTTTGGAACGGCTAGACCTGCCTTTACCAAATACAAATCGAATGTTTTTTGAATTATTCAAATCGCTTCATTCATGTTCCCGAAATCGTCGACGAAAATTTGTATCCGCTCACACACACATACACGCACACACACATATACATCCATTTTTTCTAAGGTATGCCAAAATGTTCAGAATGTTTTGAAACGTAAAGATATATGAAAATTTTCATTTTCGATTTTTTTGCGATTACTATAACTTGCCCTGTGGGGAAGTTAATAATTTCTAATCAATAGACTTACGTTTAGTACACGGCACAAGTGTTTAATTTGTTTAAATATTTTAAAGGAACAGGTTAAAATATTCTTCTGATTCAGACATTTTTCAATAAATCAAAATTTGTACTACGATGTGACTGCAAAATTTTTATTTATCTATGCCGATTTTCTTGTTGATATCGACGATGACATACACGACGACTAATCACAATCGACCCGTTCAGAAATGATATAAACGAGAGCGAATGACAAACAGTTTTGGCGTAACGAATTTTCGTTGCATTTGTACGGATTTACACCCTAGTCGCGCCTAAAGAAGTGTTTCTTCAAAAATCTGTATGGGTTTTATTGTGAAACAACCTCCATAATCCTACTTAAAACTCTGAACACAACGCTCAAAAATATGTCAAGTCCATTTATATCACGCAAATATCAACTTATGCAAATATAATCTACTTTTTATTTTCCTTAATAAATTATCACTTTTAGCGAACGAACTCTCCACCCGATAGTTTTTCCTAAGATAAATAAATATTATTTCTGCGTGCATCAGTTCTATTTGTTCTAGAGTTGCAGAACCGTTTATTTATGAGTTTGTTCTAGTATAACGTATATAAATATTTTTATTCAATTTGTAATATTTCACCTGGCTGACATCGTACATAATATGCTGCTATGCGGAACGTTTATGTTCTGTAAACATGACTTGTTTACTCAGGAAACCGTATGCATTATATTTACATCAAACTAAATACAGAGACAACGAGAAATATATATATATTTATATATATATATATATATATATATATATATATATATATATATATATAAGAAAAATAATGCAAAAAGTTCTGAACGTTTTTTAATGGGGACGTCTCCACCGTATCTCATCATACGTGTTCTTTCTTTTTAAGTATTATTGGGCTCACAAACTTTTGTTCACAAAATCACTACCCAATTGTTCTACTAATTCCAATTACCCTTTATCATGATCCTACGTATTTTGTTATTCATCGATAAAACAAAAGATATTTTGCTCAATGTATCAGAATATCAAGAAAACAACAAAATGTGGAGCAAGACGCACTTTGTTTTCTGTAACTCGATCCTGTTTCGTAAATATGAAGTATTTGAAAATAATGTGTATTGATCCTCCACCGGAGAAAATAAATACATAACAAGTATTCGAACTGACAATCATTTGATATGGAGCAGAAAATTACCTTAGTTGGTAAAATATCATTTTTCATAGCAACGTCGATTGTGAATAATTAGTTTATAAAACTAGTGGTATATGGCATCGTGCTTAAAGGAAAATTTCGAAAAACAATCAAATAACAATTCTTTTTTACGACAGCAATTATTGTCACCACAAGCAGATTTTTTTTGAATCATTTAAATCGCTTGGTTCTAACAAAAACTGCAATTTTTTCCACATTTAGCTTGGTATCTCCAAAACGACTAGACCTGCTTCTGCCAAAAACTAATCACCACTTCTCCCAGCTATTATAAATTTATCGGTTTTTAAATCATTCAAATCGGATGCTCCGTTCTCGCAAAATCTCGATTTCTATTTTCTGCACACTTTGTTCCGTATCTCCAAAATTACTGGACCTGCTTCTGCCAAAAACTTATCAGCACATCTCCCTATCAATAGAAATCGAATGTTTTTTGAACCATTCGAATCGGTTGATACGTGCTTCATCAACATAAAAATAAATCAAAAAATACTAAACAATTCAAAACCATGTTTACTGATCATATCAATAATTTAAACTATGATGCAGATTTTTTTAACCCAAAATTTTACAATTTGAAGAGAACGTAATTAAAAGGAGATTTGCTAGGGGTTGCCCGTAAGACACAAAGTCTTTTTCTTAATTTTTTGTATTAGAATTGAAAATAAAACTCTTTTCGAATGACCATACCGATGGTCAATGATAAATCAGTATTTGTGGTGTAACGCATTTCCGTTGTATTTTTGCCGAGTTACAGCCTGAAGAAGTTTTACTTCAAAAACATTTCCAATGAGTAAAATTTGTATTAATATTTTATAAACCTGGCAGTAGAAATTTCAACATTAAATATTTTTTATTTCTTTCTAACCAGATTTCTCGACGTCTTAAGAAGTTCTGAATCGTATGTTTGTGGATCTTGAGTGTGTGTACGTGTGTGTGTGTGTGTGTGTGTTCGTGTGTTCTAGTAATTATCTGAATATCAGCAAATAGTAATGTATCGTATTTAAGTGTCATACAGCCACATGAGTAATTAGTGTTAGACTGTGGGCGACATGGTGGAGCAATTGAAGTGTGATGGATTGTGCAACCTCCGAATGAGGTAACCTTATATATATATATATATATATATATATATACTAGATGGCCCGTAGACATTTAATTTTTCTTATGCATAATCACGAATTTATTATACATATTCTATTATTGTCTAGGCTCATAAGTAAATTGAAATTTTTGGCAGATGACAGTTTTCATTCATTTTTAATGTCAAACAATGTCTCAGATATTTTCATTGTCAAACAATGACATATTGGTTTTTGCAATTTTTTTCATTTATTACAACATTTCCTTAACAAACTTCAGAAAGATTTATCAAAATCCGAATGATCGTTTTGGAGAAGTATACTTATATACATCATTACTGAAAAATTTTATATGTAAGATATATATTACAAAATATTGTTGACAAAAGTATCTAAAACGTCGAGACATATTTATTACTATCTTTGGATAATTTTTATTATTATCTTTGGATAATTTTTATTATTATCTTTGGATGTCAAGGCCGACTTTAACGCTTTGACATCAACTCTTTTCGAAAGTGATTGGAAACACGTTGTACTTTATTTTGTGAGAACCGAATGTTGAGGTAAAATTCACATACTGCATTTGACATCATGATGCGATTGGTATTACTGTCCCCTAGCTCGCTGTGATCTAAGGTTTTGTCGAATTGGATAGGTAGACCGGCGGAGGACCAGTGGTCAGGCATTGCTTATATATTTTTAACCGAAGTTACCTGTTGGGTAAATTATATAAGTCGCAAACAAATTAAAAATGAACATTTTTGCATATCTATACGTTTCATTCAGGATTTCTGAACATCTTCGCATACCTCAGAAAAAATGATTTTTGCGTTTTCGGATCAACCGATTTGAATGGTTTAAAAAACATTCGAATTCTATTGATAGTGAGACGTGCTGATTAGTTTTTGGCAAATGCAGGTCCACCCGTTATGGAGATAGGAAGCAAAGAGTGCAGAAAATAGAAATCGAGTTTTTGAGAGAACGGAGCATCAGATTTAAATGATTCAAAAAACATTCAATTTGTAATGATTGGGAGAAGTGTTAAACAGTTTTTCGTAAAGGCAGGTTTATCCATCTTGGAGATACCGAGCTAAATGTGCAAAAAAGAGCAGTTTTTGAGAGAACTAAGCATCCGATTTGAATGATTTAAAACACTTTCTGCTTGTGTTGACAAAACAATTGATTTTGGAATAAAAATTATACTTTGTTTTCATTTAAAAAAAAATGTATATCGAAAATAGTTTAAATTTTATTGTTTTTTTTTAGCTAAAGTTTTAAAGCTCGCTAATGTACTTCAATAATTCAATTCAATCAATAATTTAATTCAATAATTTATTTCAACTTTGCTTCCAATTTCAACTTTAGTTTATATAATTCTTATAAATATTATACAATATCCATTATTTTAAATTCGATTGATTAAGTTTTGTTTATTTACTTTTTTGTAAACATATACAAGTTACAGTATTTATAATAATCTATTTGAAAACATTCAAAATTTCTCGAAATTTTCATTACGGTACGAGAAGTACCAGTAATTTGCCCTCAGGCACGATGCCATACACCACTAGTTTAATTTCTTATTAATATAACAAAAAATGTTAGAGGTAGACAACCCTTATTAAAAATATTATTTTGAAGTAAAACGAGTTTTATGAACTTTGCCACTACCGCTTTAGAAAGATTAAAATAAAACAAGTTGATTCCAAAATTGAAAAAAAATTGAGCTTGGACAAACTTTAATGTTGACAAATTGTATTTTAAAGTAAGATATAAACTTTTTCTTGAAGCTCAAAAATCTGAACTAAAATTATGTCAAAAATACTGAATGATTGAACGCATGATAAAAAATAATTTAATTGCTAAGATGACTATAAAAATAGGGGTTGGCGATAAAAATTTAAATCACAAATTCAATGTAGCCGTGGATTATATAGCATTCTTAGTATATAACGATCAAAATATGATAATCCGACTAGCCTTATAAACAATGTTTGATAAAATTTTAAAGAACTGTCAATTTTTGTACCGGAGATTCCGATGCTCCTATAAAAATAATTATGTATATAAAAGCATAATTTACATATGTATAACAATGTATACAATATATTGATTATAAAATTTCATGATAATAAAAATAACAAGTGATTGCTTGATTCCCCAAACTCAAATTAAATCCACCCCTCCACCGCTCCTTGTTTTCCCTCAAATCTCTATAACTACCCCAACAGGCCCATTTATCTGTTTAGCCTAAATTTGCTTAATACCCTCTGTGCTATTAGTAGTATCGAGTCTTGTGGAATCCCTTAAATGCATCTGTATGCATATAGATAGATGCACAACATATAACACAAGCGAAGGTCTGGGGGGGGGGCTTATATGTCATATGTCGCATAAACGGTGCCATGTTCGTGACATATCATGTTCTGATTAAACACTACACGCGTATTGGATGTGCACTAGTCACTACTCTCGGGTACGACTAGAAACGGTGGAGAGATTCTAAAACGGTAGAAATAGATATAACTAGTGGTGTACGGCATCGTGCCTTAAGGCAAATTTCTGGAACTTCCCGTACCGTAATAAAATATTCGAGAAATTTTAAACGTTTTCAAATATATTATTACAAATACTGTAACTTTCATTTTTTGCTATCTAGTTATATCTGAACAAATCAAAATCATGTAAATCATAAATCAAATTATCTCCAGAACATTAACATTCGTCATTTCATTTCGAATTTAATTTAAATGGAAAAAAATAGTTGCCTAATTTACACAAAATTGAAAAAGTGCGCCCGTATAGTCACAGTCTAAACGCATTTGCAAATAATTCTGTGCGACATTTTTGCTTATACTGTGCTTGGCTTGACGGCATTTTCACATTTTTCAATAGTTTTCAAAAAATTGGAAAAGTGCTCCAGTGCAAAGACAGTCTAAACGCACTTGGGTAAACATTTGTACGAGAGTGACGCTTAGACTAGGCTTAGTCTGGGTAATTTATTGAATTTTTAATCCAAAATTACAAAAATATTTTATGGAAAATAAAAAAAAAACGTTTTAATAATTTTTTATCTTCAAAAGCAATTGTTTTGTCAATACAAGCAGAAAGTTTTTCAAATCATTCAAATCGGACGCTTAGTTCTCTCAAAAACTGCCATTTTTTTGCACATTTAGCTCTGTAAGCCCAAAATGGCTGGGCCTGCCTTTGTCAAAAACTCATCACCTCTTCTCCCAATAATTACAAATTGAATGCTTTTTAGATCATTCAAATCCGAAACTCTGTTTCCTCAAAAACTCGGTTTGTATTTTCTGCACTCTTTGCTCCGTATCTCCGTAACGTCTGGATCTGCCTTAGCCAAAAACTAATCACCTCTTCTCCCAATCATTACAAATTGAATGCTTTTTAGATCACGGTGGAGAGATTCTACAACTGCAGATATAAATTTAAAACCATTTTAAAACATTTAAATTTTAAACATAAATATTAAATTCTCCAAAAAAATTGAAAATATTTTTTTTGCATATCTTTACGTTTCAAACGATTCTGAACATTTTGGCACACCTTACTAGGAAAATATGTGTGTATATGTGTATACAATTTTGCGTCGACGATTTTGGGAGCCAGGATTAACCGATTTGAATGATTCAAGAGACAATCGACTCAAATTAATACATAGACGTACTGGTTAGTTGTTAGGATAAGCAGGTCTAGCCGTTTCGGAGACATGAAGCAAAACTAAAGTAGTGGGGCGCTAGGCATCGTTCCTTAAGGCAAATTGCTGAAACTTCCAGTACATTATTTTTTTTTTAAAGATTAACATTTTTGAAAAAAAATTACTCTGGAAAAAATAGATTTTTGAGAAACTATAGATTTTTGACAAAAATTTACTTTTTTTTGAAAAAAAGACTTTTTGAAGAAAAGTGTATTTTGAAATATTTTGGAGATTCTGAACTTTTTTTCAAAGCAATCGTACTGCTTTAACTGCATAGAGACGAAATATTGAAGCGCGTAAGCGCCGCGCCGCCAATAACGAATCAGCACGTCTCCTTATCAATACAAATCGAATGTTTTTTTAAACTTTCAAATCGCTTTATCCGTGTTCCCGAAATTGTCGATGAAAATTTTTATCCGCACCCACATACACACAAACACACACATACACACACACATACATACGTATGTATGTGTCTAATGTTTATATGCATTGCTCATATATAGCATTTTTTTCTTAGTTTTTGGATGTTATGTGTACGCCCTGGACAAAAAAAATGATTCAAGAAATAAAATTTGTAAATATAAATATTATACAAATTCCAAAAACTACTGTTTTATCTCAGTACGTAGTTTAGTCTGTAAACAATTTTTCGATAGTGTAATTATCTTATTAAAAATTTATCAATTTCTGTTGATTATTGATTTTTAGTCCTCAATATTAAAAAACGGTACGTAAAGTTTCAGCAACTTGCCTTAAGCTTGTCCTCTTACAACTACGAATTCTTCTATAACTACAGTTGAGAACCTCTGGCATCCGAATAAACTCTACTAACAGGAATGGAGACCCGTTCTATGAGAGGCTTATATTTGCAATCTACAAATACAAATTGCAAATTGTGCAACATGCGACGCTTTCAATTAAATCATATAACGGTATAGGATTACCAATGAACCAACCAACCAACCAACCTCCAAACCTACCAACCCACTAACCAACCGAGCAAAGGATATTCAGTATGACGTATGTGCCAATGCGTAGATTCGAATTATATAATATGTAACAGGACACGTTTTCCATATTTCGGAAAATTAATTGAAAAGTTACGAAACGAACGGATGAAACGCCATGGATTTATTTTGTACAGGATAAACGGTGGAGTAAAGGATAAACGGTGGAGCAAAGTTGATTGATCTATTTTTATGAATAACAACTATGTGTAACAACTAAAGGCAGGTCTCATGCAAAACCTTCTAAAAATATTAAATTAATTATTCACCGATTATTTTTTTGTTTAAATTTAATTTATTATAAGTTTCCCTTTAACAATCTGCTTAAAGTTAATCCATTGTTCTGTACGTGTTTTGTTTTTAACTCCGGCAACTTTCTTGCATTTTTTGCCCTTTGAGGTGTCATGTCTTTTGAGTCTGTAATTAATTTTAACACTTTAAGAATTCCTAACATCTTTCTAGTTCACTAGATGGAGAGCTGGTGACAAAATTGCTCAAGATAAACTACTAACTTGATTCAGAAGCATTTTGTCTTAGGGAATGTTGCAAAAACTTTCTGATACGTGTAAGTAATCGACCCAAATAATAAAAAACGACTTATGAGTGAATTTCTACGCACATCACAAACACCTATTTAATTTTTTCGCGAAACGTTATTTAATATTACTTGAAAATTTGTATAAAGCAAAGAGGTATCATTTCTTTTGTTTATACTGATTTTGTCTATTTGAATGAAGCATGATTCTGCAAAGCGTCTTTGAGACGCTATAAACTCCTATTTAGTGAATTAAGTTATTTCAACAAAATGATTTCTGAAACATTGTTTAATATTACATAAAAAAATTTACAAAACAAAGAGGTATCATTTCTTTTGTTTATACTGTTTTTGTCCATTTGAATGATGCATGATTCTGCAAAACGTATCTAAAACGCTATAAACTCCTATTTAGTGAATCAAGTTATTTCAACAGAATGATTTTTGAAACATTGTTTAATATTACATAAAAAAATTTACAAAGCAAAGAGGTGTAATTTCTTTTGTTTATACTATTTTTATCTATTTGAATGAAGAATGATTCGGCAAAGTGTCTCTGAGACGCCATAAACTTTTTTGGTCTATCAAGTTATTTCAAAAAACTATTTTTGCAACATTGTTTTATATTACTTGAAAATATTTACAAAACAAAGAGTTATCATTTCTTTTGTTTATACTATTTTGGTCTATTTGAATGAAGCATGATTCCGCAAAGCGTCTCTGAAACTATTTCGTGTATCAACAAAATCGTCTATTTAGTGTATCAAGTTGTTTGAACAAAATGTTTTTGAAACATTGTTTAATATTATTTGACAAATTTTATAAAGCAAAGAGGTATCATTTCTTTTGTTTATACTGATTTGTCTATTTGAATGAAGCATGATTCTGCAAAACGTCTATAAGATGCTATGAACTCTTATTTAGTGAATAAAGTTATTTCAACAAAATGATTTTTGGAAGATTATTTAATATTACTTGAAAATATCTACAAAACAAAAAGGTATCATTTCTTTTGTTTATACTGTTTTTGTCTATTTGAATGAAGCGTGATTCGGCAAAGTGTCTCTGAGACGCCATGAACTTTTTTTGGTCTATCAAGTTATTTCAAAAAAAACTATTTTTGCAACATTGTTTTATATTACTTGAAAATATTTACAAAACAAGGAGGTATCATTTCTTTTGTTTATACTATTTTGGTCTATTTGAATGAAGCATGATTCCGCAAAGCGTCTCTGAAACTAT
Source organism: Ctenocephalides felis (assembly GCF_003426905.1). NCBI lineage: Eukaryota > Metazoa > Arthropoda > Insecta > Siphonaptera > Pulicidae > Ctenocephalides > Ctenocephalides felis. The sequence goes on along the minus strand of NW_020539726.1, from coordinate 37,149,081 downwards.
TTCGTGTATCAACAAAATCGTCTATTTAGTGTATCAAGTTGTTTGAACAAAATGTTTTTGAAACATTGTTTAATATTATTTGACAAATTTTATAAAGCAAAGAGGTATCATTTCTTTTGTTTATACTGATTTGTCTATTTGAATGAAGCATGATTCTGCAAAACGTCTCTAAGATGCTATGAACTCTTATTTAGTGAATAAAGTTATTTCAACAAAATGATTTTTGGAAGATTATTTAATATTACTTGAAAATATCTACAAAACAAAAAGGTATCATTTCTTTTGTTATACTGTTTTTGTCCATTTGAATGAAACATGATTCGGCAAAGCGTCTCTAAGACGAACTTTTATTTAGTAAATCAAGTAATTTCAACGAAATGATTTTTTTAAAATATTTCAATATTATTTTATTATTTTTACTATGTGGGATTCTTTAATCTTAATTAATAACGTTTCTGCTTTATTATATATTGCAAAATATATTTTTGTCGATTTTTTATTCATTTTATTCAAAATGTTTAATAATTATTTAGAATATTGATTTGGGTGTTTCGCAGAGATCGATTTCAGGCCCACTTCTTTTCTCATGTAAATATATTAAAATATACATATAAATATTTTTTAGTTTTTATTTTAATGAATTATTTTTTAAATGTAACTAAATTAACGTAAACTTTGCAATTATTTCACGATATTAGTGATTCCATCGCTGCAAAAGTGATATTCTACAAAATGAATAAATTTCTATATATAATTAGGTTTGTTTTAGTATATATGTGTGTATGTATATATATATATATATATATATATATATATATATACATACAAACTAAGTTCATTTACAGCGTTTATTAATTAATTATAATTAATTATACATCTTCCACCCCCAATGAGAGTATTTTTCTCAATTAACATATTTTTACGAGTCACGTAAACATCTTCTTCGCCTATTCACATTTTTTTTCTTTTCTGTTTCTTACTGTGAATAATAAATTATTTTGCCTTTAACGGAGTATAATGCCTCGTGTCATAGGTGAGGTGATTTATTACATGCTGAATAAGTCATAGTATGAGAGCTGGTGGGACCAGTTGATGGACGATAAATATTTTTAACATTTGTACTTGAAATAATATTGTTAGATAAGTCTTCTTTGTATACAAACGTGCAAATTTTTCGAAAAGAGATTTTCAAAAAATTTTAAACTTTTTTGAAACATTTCCAAGGTTTTCAAAAACATTTAAAAAATTTAAATAATTTATAAGGATTTCAAAAAAAATTCTAAGATTTTAGTTTTAGAATTAGTTTGCAAGTTGTTTATGTAAGTTTTTTCAAAAGTTTCTAAGCTACCCTGAAAGCTTGTAAGTTTTCCTTAAAGTTTCTAAGCTTGTCAGAGAGTTTTTAAGCCCCTAAGAAAAAAACTCAAGCACTACGCAAAGCTTTCAAGCCCTCCAGAAAGTTTTCAATCTCTCCAGAAAGTTTTCAATCCCTCCATAAAGTTTTCAATCCTTCCAGAAAGTTTTCAAGCCCTCCAGAACGTTTTCAAGCCCTCCAGAACGTTTTCAAGCCCTCCAGAACGTTTTCAAGCCCTCCAGAACGTTTTCAAGCCCTCCAGAACGTTTTCAAGCCCTCCAAAACGTTTTCAAGCCCTCCAGAAAGTTACCAAGCCCTCCAGAACGTTTTCAAGCCCTCCAGAACGTTTTCAAGCCCTCTCCAGAACGTTTTCAAGCCCTCTCCAGAACGTTTTCAAGCCCTCTCCAGAACGTTTTCAAGCCCTTTCCAGAACGTTTTCAAGCCCTCCAGAAAGTTACCAAGCCCTCCAGAACGTTTTCAAGCCCTCCAGAACGTTTTCAAGCCCTCTCCAGAACGTTTTCAAGCCCTCTCCAGAACGTTTTCAAGCCCTCTCCAGAACGTTTTCAAGCCCTCTCCAGAACGTTTTCAAGCCCTCTCCAGAACGTTTTCAAGCCCTCTCCAGAACGTTCTCAAGCCCTCTCCAGAACGTTTTCAAGCCCTCTCCAGAACGTTCTCAAGCCCTCCAGAAAGTTCTCAAGCACCCCAGAAAGTTTTCAAGCCCTCCAGAAAATTTTCAAGCCTTCAAGCTAATTTTCAAGCCCTCCAGAAAGTTTTCAAGCCCTCTTCAGAACGTTTTCAAGCCCTCTCCAGAACGTTTTCAAGCCCTCCAGAAAGCTTTAAAGTCTTCCAGAAAGTTTTCAGTCGCTCAAGAAAGTTTTCAAGCATTCGAGAAAGTTAGAAATTTCTCGAAAAAACTAAAAATTCTCAAAACAATCTATTTTTCCATTGCAAACTTTTATAAGCATTCAATTACTCTTACGGGAATTTTGTTAAACAGCTTTGCATTTTTAGTTTGTTTCTTAATTCTAATGATGCTTATTATTTTACCATCAGCTCTATGTCTATAAAACTAGCAAGATGTTAGGAATTCTTAAAGTGTTAAAATTAATTACAGACTCAAAAGACATGACACCCCAAAGGAAAAAAAATGTAAGAAAGTTGCCAGAGTTAAAAACAAAACACGTATAGAACAATGGATTAACTTTAAGCAGATTGTTAGAAGGAAACTAAAAATGAATTAAATTGAGAAAATATTTCGATAAAATATAAAAATTAATTTTTATAAATGCGTATAAACTTTTAGGTAACTGCATCATCGAAAATTTTGTTATACCATTAATTCCATTCTTATTCATATGTAAAATGCGCCTGATTGCACCGCAAATAGACATTATCATAATTTTCACTAGTATAAAATAACGTCATGACAACGCTATTTTATAAGTTTTGTTACGGCAGAATTGCCCCATAATATTAACTTTTTTTGAATTATGTAGAAATGAAGCATTGCAACTGTTATCAGTTATTTATATAATTATCTAAAATAAATAAATTACCTGCGACATCTAATAAAGTTGCATTTGAAGAACAGCTGACAAAATGTGGGTAGAATGCAACCATAACAATTCCACCATTTTCAGCCTAAAAATAATAAAAAAATTGTTTTAATCATTTATATTTTTTTAACTATGTTACGGATCTATCCTCGTATGAGTTAGTAGTACAAAACTGTCTTAAAACTATGTATTTGCAGTGCCATCAGGCGTTTTTTTTACATAAAATCTAACCTATAAAACGCACAAACGTAAAAGCATAGTCCTAGTTATATTTTTATAACGTAGGTTTTATATAAAAATAATATTTATTTCACTTTAATACAGTTATTTCATTATATTATAATACTTTATTATTATCAAATTATACAATTGTATGATATGTGATTGAATATTAATTAAAGAATCCGAAATGAAAATCAGAGCACGACCTATATATAGGGTTACATATTTAATCTAGTACGCTTTGATTATAATACATATTGATTGAATGGTAAATGGATATCTTATTGATATATATATAATTGGAAGTTATGATTATAAAATATGCTGATTGAATAAGTAAATGTATTAATTAATTATTAATATATATAACTTCCTGATGTCTTTTTAATAACACATACGTGAAGTTAGGTTTTGTGTATAAAATTTCTTATCGCACAGCAAGGACGTAGTTTTTTGACAATTTTGACTATCAACTCATACGAAGATAGACCCCAAAAATAGCATTACCATGAAATTTCAATTTTACTAAACAATATTTTAAATGGCTTATCATTATCCTTACCAGTTTTTTGAGAATGTAGTCAGGGACATTCCTGGAGTTATTACACAATTGATGGGCTGATGAATGCGAAAAAATAACAGGGGCTTCCGTTTGTCTCAAAGTTGCCAACATAACACGTTGGGACACGTGAGACAGGTCCACCAACATGCCCAGACGATTCATTTCTCTTATAACAGCCTGAAAAAAAGAAATTGATTCATCATAATACATTTTATATAAGAAGGAAATGGAAGGAATTCAAGTCACAAAAAAGAAAACACAAGACAAAACATTGAGAAGTGAAATATGTACCAAATTCTTGGGAATATTCCCAACACATGTCCTTCACCCATTATCCTGCCCTATTGAATATTCCGCCGGTTATCAAACTTAACTAGTTACGGTGGAGAGACCATCAGACCATCAGACACTTGACTCGACTTCTCTCCACCAGAATCGACTCTAGTTCGCCGACTTATCGTGGAGTTTGTGCAGCAAGCAACATTTGCAAGTTAACACAATTTGCTCAGCGAACACTGTGAGCAATTTCTATTGTGTTTCACTAACAAAGATATTGTTAAATGTGCACGACAACGCGCAAACTTTATGCACTTATCTATGCACGAGACGGTGGAGCGGTGGAGCGATGGTGCATCTATTTGGACGACACGATGACGGTGGAGAACATTTCGACTACAGGATAATAGAAAAATGGGACATGATGTTGGTAAAAATTATATTAAAATATATATAAATATTAGGGAAATGGGTTCTTGAGTATATTTGTGTTACACCACAAAATACAGAACAAGTTAAACCACTCAACTTGCTTTCGTTTTGTTGATACTCCGTTTGGACTTGACGTTGAGTTTTAGGATACCCTGTACCTATATATATATATATATATATATATACATGAATGTATGATTCATTTATGTATGATATGCGTGTATGGTTATAGCAGATTTAATTGAAGCCTTTTGATGTGAAATATGTCGGAAAATTGTATTTTCGGCGTGTTGCGAATATTTTGAAACACGCGAATGTACAGAGGCAGAGTCGTATTTATCAATAATAATGATAATAATTTTATGTCTACCCTGTACCACTATTTTATATTTTAACAAATGTTATTTCATGTAAATCTTACTAAGTTTACGACTTTTCATTATAATTCAGCATTTTTCATTTTAGTTTTGTCAGTTCATATTTTTTTAAGAATTCATTACCTATTTTATTCGAAAATTATATTAATAATTATTTTTATTTATTATTATATTATTTTTTTTAATAATTCTTAATTACAGTATATTAGCTATTATTTGCTGATTATCTACCTGCCTACCTGTCTACTTGTTTACCTATTTAACTGACTATCTGACTATTTTTTTACCTGTTTACCTGATTACTTTTTTTATTTATTTATCTTTTCACCTCTCAACTTGTATAGAAATTTTTATATATTTTTATATATTTAACCTTCTACCTTTATATTTGTCGATTTTTCTACCTGTCTATCTTTTTTGTCAGTTAACTTGTCCACCGATTTATTTTTGTAGTTTTCATCCGTCTACGTGGTTTTTGCTCGATCTAAATTCAAAATTGACTACCTGTCTGCTCGTTTATTTTTTTACCTGTCTATGATAGTACCAATCTACCTAACTGTCTATCTTTTTATCTATATGTAATTACCTACATATTTACCTGTCTTCCTTTATACCTGTCAATCTATCTGTATGTTTTTCTTTGTGTACATCTGATTAACCAGTTTTTTTATTTACCAGTCTACCAGTTTGTCAACCTGTCTATCATTTTACTAGATTAGCAGACTATTTTTCTATATTTTTATTTGTTAACCTGATTGCCTATCTATCTGCTTAGGTGTACACCTCTATACCTGCTTACTCGCCTAACTGTTTGCTTGTAAACTTGTCTAATTTCTTAATCTGTTTAATTTATCATCCTGTCTAATTTGCCAATTTGGCTCATTTGTCAACGTAGTTAATTTGTAAACCTAGTTAATTTGTAAACCTAGCTAATTTGTGAACCTAGCTAATTTGTAAACTTGTCTAATTTGCCAAGATATCCAAAATGTCAAACTGTCTAAGTGGTTAACTTGTTCAAATTTTTAACCTGTCTAATTTGTTAATCAGTCCAAATCAACCAGTATAAATGGTCAATTTGTTCAAATTGTCAACCTGTCCAAATTGTCACCTTGTCTAAATTGGCAATCTGTCGAAATTGTCAAGCCACCCAAAATGTCAACCTGTCTAAATTTTGAACCTGCCAAAATTCTCAACCTGTCAAAATTCTCAACCTGTCGAAATTCTCAACCTGTCAAAATTCTCAACCTGTCGAAATTCTCAACCTGTCGAAATTCTCAACCTGTCAAAATTCTCAACCTGCCCGAATTGTCAAATTGTTTAATCTATTAATCTGTCCACATAGACAACCTGTCCAAAATGTCAACCTGTCTAAATTTTACACCTGTCTAAATTTTGAACCTGTCTGAATTTTGAACCTGTCTGAATTTTGAACCTGTCTGAATTTTGAACCTGTCTAAATTTTGAACCTGTCTAAGTTTCGAATCTGTCTAAATTTTAAATCTGTCTAAATTTTGAATCTCTCCGAATTACCAACCTGTCTAATTTATTAGTATGTCTAATTTATCTGTCTGTCCAATTTATCAACCAAAGTGTCTAATCTATCCAAAAAAATTTGTCCTTTAAATTGTCAGCCTGTCCAATTTGTCAACCTGTTCAATTTGTTAACTTGTCCAAATTGTCAACCTGCCCAATTTGTCAAGCTGTCCAAAATGTCAATCTATCCAAAATGTCAATCTGTCTAAATTTTGAACCTGTCTATATTTTGAACCTGTCTAAATTTTGAACCTGTCTAAATTTTGAACCTGTCTAAATTTTGAACCTGTCTAAATTTTGAACCTGTCTAAATTTTGAACCTGTCTAAATTTTGAATCTGTCTAAATTTTGAATTTGTCTAAATTTTGAATCTGTCTAAATTTTGAATCTGTCTAAATTTTGAATTTGTCTAAATTTTGAATCTGTCTAAATTTTGAATCTGTCTAAATTTTCAACCTGTCTAAATTTTGAACTGTCTAAATTTGAACATGTCTAAATTTGAACCTGTCTAAATTTTGAACATGTCTAAATCTTGAACCTGTCTAAATCTTGAACCTGTCTAAATTTTGAACCTGTCTAAATTTTGAACCTGTCTATATTTTGAACCTGTCTATATTTTGAACCTGTGTAAATTTTGAATTTGTCTAAATTTTGAACCTGTCTAAATTTTGAACCTGTCTAATTTCTTAACCTGCTTAGTTTGTCCACCTGTCAATCGGCCAGCCTCTCTAAATATGCACCTGCCTATATGTTTGTTAAGCTATCTACCATTCTTTGTGTACATAGATAAATATATATCTGTCTACCTGTCTACCTGTCTACATGTCTACCTGTCTACATGTATACCTGTCTGCCTATATATCTTGATATTTGTTTATTTCATCACATGTCTATCTATTTACGTATAAAATTCTCTAACCGTATACCTATCTTTTGTCTATCTCTCTTCTTGTCTACCTGTATACAATTAATTCTATTTGTACTTGAATTAATAATAATGATTAGTAAATAAATAACTAAATAATTCGTAAATAAATGAATAAATAAAATAAAGATAATTCTTATCACCTAATGACAATTTAATAACATTATTCGATGCAACTACAAACTTTATAGACCTGCCTCTGCAAAAATGAAATGCATTTTTTTACTCCATCAATACTAGTAAAATGTTGTTTGAATCATTTTAATCAAATTCTAAAAATCTAGCACTTTAAGACTTGCATCTCTCAAACAACTGGACCTGCCTTTACCAAAAACGAATCAGAACACTTACCCATCAATATAAATCAATTTATTTCTAATTCTAATGAATTATTCTAATCGGTTAATGCGTGCGCCCGAAATCATCGACGAAACATTGTATTTCATTATTTACTCATAATAAGTTTACTCATGATTTTTTATATAAGCTTACTCACGATTTTTGTTATAATTTTATTATTACCAATCCACCCCTGTTTCCCATTCCACCAAACTCGCATATTTCACGTGCACTGACGATACACGAGCATATCACGGTCGTTTGTTTAGGGGCCTCACATCGGGAATTCCCCTAATTTCTGAACATTTTGTATCGTCGGTTCTCTTCAGTACTACAGATGATACATATATATTTGTATGCATTATTATTAAACGAGAGACTGTGGTACGACCTACAACAATGATGATACGATATGATTCAAGGCCCTTATTATAACCCTTATTATACAATATATTATATTATAAGCACATTTGTATTGCGATTGTAATATATTTATTATCTTTATGTATGCGGTGGAGAGATTTGTTACGCACGGTGGAGAGATGTAATTATGAGCGAAATTTGTATTTAAGGTAATTGAAATGTATTTAGACTTATTTTTGGATGAAATTGCTATCTTACAATATTATTTGTCTGTAAAGTAAGAAGAAGCATTGATTTTTTTATCTATTTAATTATAACATGGATGTATTCTTCATAATTGAAAGTACATTTATCCCTGATTGAGATAAATGAAATCGTTCCCATATATGCGAATATAATGTGTTCCTCCATTCTATATTAAATGTAAAATTACATTATCTTCGAAGCCGATCTTAAATTTATATTTCATTTTGCAAAAGATAATTCTGCTCGTTGAGCAAGAGAACCTCACTTCATATGTGAAAAGAGCAGTGATGGCCAAACTAATATATTTCGGACAAATATTAAAAACACAAAAGTGTTAAACGCATTTTACTTACGCATAATTTAAAAAATATCACTATTTAGATCAAAATTGTCAAAATTTCATATAAATTGTTACTCTTATCTATCAAAATCAATGGAGGCTTATACATCAAATGGTTTTGACAGATGATGCTCAATTACATTTAACAGTATAGATAAGAATAACAATTTATATAAATTTTGATCTAAGTTATGCGTAAGTAAAATGCGTTAATGTATAATTTATAATTATATATTGATTTATACACTACTAGGCATTTATATATGGGGTCAGTGTATTTGAAAAATGGATATATACATTTTTATATCGATTTACAAATGCTTTGACATTTATATATAGGGTCAGTATATTAAAAAAATGAATATATACATTTAGATATTGCCTTATACACGATTTGGCATTTATAGGTGGGGTCAGTATATTAGAAAAATGAATATATACATTTATAAATTGATTTATACACGATTTGGCATTTATATACTCAACCAGTATATTAAAAAAAAATGATAAATACATTTATATATTGATTTGAAATATTTGAAAACATACAAACATACATTCTTATCTATCAAAATCAATGGCGGCTCATACGTCAAATGTCAAATGGTTTTGACAGATGATGCTCAATTACATTTAATAGTATGTTTTAGAAAACATACTATTTTGTTATGTATGTTAAGGCTCTAAAACGGCTGAACGGATTTGACCACATTTTGTCTTGAAAAAATCGTGATAATCCAGAAAATGTGGGAAAGGTGAAATATTGTTTCGAAAGCGCATAGAAACTTAGCCTTTGAAAAAGAAAATTGGGAATTTTCGTAGGAGCGTAATTTAAATGAAACAGTAGACAACGGCTCATACGTCAAATGTCAAATGTCAAATGTTTTAGACAGATAATGTTCAATTACATTTAATAGTATTATAGTGTATATTATAGAAACAATGGACGGCAGCTCATACGTCAAATGTTAAATGTTTCTGATAAATGATGTTCAATTACATTTATTAGTATTATAGTATATATTACAGAAACAATGGACGGCAGCTCATACGTCAAATGTCAAATGTTTCTGACCAATGATGTTCAATTACATTTAATAGTATGTTTTAGAAAAATATTATTTTATTGTAGTACGCAATTTTATTTGTAGTTTTACTTATAAACATAAAATATTATTAAACGTGTCGCAAATAATATTAGAAACCTAAAATATCTAGTTCTTTGAAATGTTAATATAGCTAGTGGTGTATGACATCGTGTCTTAAGACAAATTGCTAGAACTTCCCATACCGTAATAAAATATTCGAGAAAATTTGAACGTTTTCAAATATATTATTACAAATACTGTAACTTTCACTAATAACTTTACTTTAACAATTGCCATTACATTTCGAATTTAATTTCAAAAAAATTTTGAAAGTTGCTTAATTCGTACAAAATTGAAAAAGTGCGCCCATATAGTCACAGTCTAAACGCATTTGCAAATAATTCTGTGCGACATTTTCAATTGTACTGTGCTTAGCTTGGCGGCATTTTCACATTTTCAATAGTTTTCACAGAATTGGAAAAGTTCTCCAGCACATTTACAATCTAAACGCACTTGTGAAAACATTTGTACCAGAGTGGCGCTTAGACTGTGCTCAGCCTGGGTAATTTTTTGAATTTTTAATGCAAAATTACAAAAATATTTTATAGAAAATAAAAAAAGATGTATTAATTTTTTATACTCAAAAGCAATTGTTTTGTCAATACAAGCAGACAGTTTTTTAATTTATGTAACTGACAGTAATCACATTTCACTTCAGTATTTCTATTAATACTTGCACTTGAATCTCATTAATTTCTGGCTCTATTTTTAAAGTTTTTGGCCACAACTGTTTAGAATATTCCCCATTATATACAAAAGTGTTATATATGCAAATAAGTGTGTATAAACTTTAATGGCGCAGTCTCGATTTACGAGCAAAATGAATTATGTTAGGGAAACGTGGAGTTAATCAAAACGTTTAAATAATAGAACTAAAGGGTTTCATTTAGAACCAGAACTGGAATAAACTAGAGGTATATGGCATCGTGGATAGAGATAATTAATAATGTTCAGAATTAATAAAAATATTTATTTCTTGAATGACTTTTTTGACTTCCGAAAATATTTTTTTTTGCATTTCTCGACGTTTTGAAGGTTTGTCATTTTTAAGGTTCCTATTAGGGTTTATACAAAAACCGACATTTCAGAAAACCGGTTTTCGAATTTTAATTTTACTAAAAACCGGTTTTAACCGGTTTTAACCAGTTTTCGAATTTTATATAGAAAATAATTTTTTTCTCGAATTTTCTGTCATTTATCCGCAAATTTAGTGTGATTTAGAGCAGTATTTGACAGAATTTATTTATTGTTAAATTTCATAGATAGTAAACAAAATTATTTTAATTTTAATTAGTAGAACTAAAATATAATAGTTTATCTTGATTAAATAACTTTGAAAATAATTATTCGTTATTCATGCATCATTTTCACATATAAGAATGAAAATATTTTTATAATAGTGAAAGGAAAGTTTTCGAGTAAATAAAAATAATACATTTTTAAATAAAAAAATCATTAAATTAAAAAAAAATAAAAAAATATAAGATACATGTTGATACATACTTGTTAATATCAATTTTAGTTCTACAAACAATTAAGCTAAACTCGGTTATTGTCTGTTCCGAGCAATTTTAATTAATTAATTTTAAACATTCTAAATATTCTTTTTGTTTAATAAAATATGATTTAAAAAAACTGAGAACTTCTATCGAATTGCTACTTACAATTAGACTGAAATAGAAAATGCGACTAAATTATACTTAATTGTTTTTAAAGCCTGATATAAAAATTCTAAGTTTTTTGTTTTTTTTTTATTTGTGGCTTCTAGGGTTTAAAACTCTTTTTTTTTAATTTGAGTAGAGGAAGTTACTTCTTCAAGAAGAAGTCACGCTGATTTAAATTAATATATACACTGGTATAAAAATCTAAATATATACAAAACCTTTCTGGGAACTGATATTTAATTCTATTGAAACGATATGATTTCAGGAATCGGTTTTCAAATTCCATAATTTTTGCCAAAAAACCGGTTTTTGAAAACCGACAAGCCCTACTTTCTATTAAGTTTATACGCCAGTATTTCATTCATTCATGTCTTTAGTTTGAGTTTGCTTGTCAGTAGAGTTTCCTTACTATAATCTTGTTGTTTATTCAATTTAATCATTAGTCGGATCATATTTTATTTTTTCAGTCTTTTGTCCTATTTTATATCATATAAAGCAGCTTCTTCGACTACACATTTCTTTAGAGATTAAATGCATTGTATTTCAATTTGCTCGTCAGTAAAGTTCCCTGTTGCATATTAATATTTATTTGTTATCAGGTCAACTTTTTCTTCTAACGTTCAGTTGAGTTTTTGCTTGTCAGTAGAGTTTTATTTTTTTTTTTCTTTACTAGTTTGTACCAGTAGAGTCTACCTTTGAATTATCTAGTTAGTAGGATCTTCCATTTTTGTATTAACTTTATTTCAGTTTACTCGTCTGTAGAGTCCCTTTTTGCGACTTAAAATTTAGAGTCTCTTTTATTGTCTTAAAATACAATTTGCTCGTCAGTAGAGTACCTTTCATACAATTTACGCATTAAAATTTCATTTCTCGACGTCTTGAAAGTTTCTGAACATTTTCGCATACTTCAGAAAAAAAATGGATGTGTGTGTATTTGTCGATTTCGGGCGCACGGATCAACCGATTTGAATTGTTTAAAAACATTCGATCCGTATTGATAGGGAGTTATGCTGATTAGTTTTTGGCAAAGGCAGCTCCAGCCGTTACGGAGATACGGAGATTGGGAAAAATTAGATGATCAGTTTTGGCAAGGACAGGTCCCGCCATTTCGAAGATAGCTAAATGTGCAAAAAATTGCATTTTTTGAGTGAACAAAACGTCCGATTTGATTGATTTAAAAAACTTTCTTCTTGTATTGACAAAAATATTTTTGTACTTTTGGATTAAAAATTCAAAAAATTACCCAGTCTAAGCGCCACTCTGGTACAAATGTTTTCGCAAGTGCGTCTAGAATGTGAGCACTTTTCCAATTTTGTAAAAACTATGGAAAAATGTGTAAATGCCGCCAAGCTAAGCACAGTATAAGTGAAAATGTCGCACAGAAATATTTGAAAATGCGTTTAGACTGTGAGTATATGGGAGCACTTTTTCAATTTTGTGTAATTTTGGAGGCAACATTTTTTTTGAAATTGAATTCGAAATGGAATGACGGTTGTTAATGTTCTAAAGATAAATTGATTTATGATTTATGATTTACATTTGATTTGCTCAGATATAACAAGATAGCAAAAGTAATGAAAGTTACAGTATTTGTAATAATGTATTTGAAAACGTTTGAAATTTCTCGAATATTTCATTACGGTACGGGAAGTTCCAGCAATTTGCCTTAAGGCACAATGCCATACACCACTAGTTAGTTTTTATTTTGTATTATGTACTTGCAGTTCATATTGTGTTTTGTGTTATGTATATATTTTAAAAACTGTCTATTATCTTTTAAATACTCTAATTTTCTCACATATTATCTTTAGCTTATAACTTGCACACTTAAACATGAATTTATGTTGTAATATATATATATATATATATATATATATATATATATAAATGAGATTCAGTCTTCAGGGCAAGACATCAATGAAAAACTTGTATGACTTTTAAAACATTTTTATTGTTTCCATACGTTTCGACACATAGTTTTGTATCATTCTCAATGGACTCTAGTTTAAAAACACAGATTAAAACTAATTTATAAGAAAGTGGTAATGTAATAATAGGTAATGTAATGCAATAAAGTGGTAGTGGTAATGTAATGCAATAAAGTGGTGGTACCACTTTCTTATAAATTAGTTTTAATTAATAGTTGTAATCTGCGTTTTTAAACTAGAGTCCACTGAGAATGATACAAAACTATGTGTCGTAACGTATGGAAACAATAAAAATGTTTTAAAAGTCATACAAGTTTTTAATTGATGTATTGCCCTGAAGACTGAATTTCACATATCTCAACATCAAAATTTAAAAAAATTAACATATACATATATATATATATATATATATATATATATATATATCTTCTGTTTCTGACCCAAAATTCAATTTGTCAACTTAATATTTTCTACTTGTTGCATCTATGCACCACATTTCAATGATTCTTAGTTTCTAGTCGACATACATAACCCATATCAAATATTTTCCTGATTCAATTAATTTGCTCTATGCACTTCGACCTCAATATTTCTGTCCACGAAATATTTCGAATGCTTTTCACTATGCACGCATGCACGCAATGCACGCATGCACGCATCCTTCTAATATATTATTACTATGCGTCGTCCTTTCGTCTATTCAGGACGAAACAACAAACAGCAACCGAAAGCGGTGGAGCGGTGGAGGAATATATAATAATTTGAATATGGAATACTCTAAATGGAATTCACTGTATACCTGGGGATGGAATTTGTTTGTAAATACACACGTGCCTAAATTTAGAGACAGATATTTGTGAGGAATAATTATGGAGACAAAAATTAAACTAGTTGAAAGTGGTATTGCGACTTAAAGCAAGTTACATGAAATTTCTGAAACGTGTAAAAATTCACTTAATCGATCGATATTGAAATTTAGATATTCGGATAAAATTGGTCAACTGTTTAAATCAAAAATAAAGTTATGGCTTTCAATTAAATCTAAACCTTGCGATTTCGAATAGAATTTTCTCAAACGCATTTGAATTAAATGTAATTATCTGTAATTATATTGCAGACACTATAAGTGCTTGTATGTCCTAAAATTGTAGCTTATCATTTTAAATTTTAATGAATTGATAATGTTTTACTCATCACATCATGAAAACGAATTTTGACTAAAATATTTTCTCAAATTTTAATGAATTTTTAACATTAAATTGCTTGCCGTGGGGCCGTAATATTTTAGTATGATCTAAAAGATCATGATATCTCCCAACATAAAAAGTTTCGTAGAATTTTGTTTTCAATAGTTGATCACAAAAAAACGATTCAAGTCAATTCAGGATTTTTGGCTAAATGGAAAATTTTTCAAATATTCGCTAAATTTAAAGAAACGGCTGAGTTTGTCGTATCAAAAATTTAACTCACGCTGGTGATTATCAAATTTCATTGAATGGTTTTTAAATTTTTAAAATCGACTCAATTGTTTTTGAGTAATTGTCAAAGAAATGTCTCATTTTAAATAACTTCAATAAAATGATACTCATTTTTAAAGTTTGATGAATTCTTAAAACAACTTCTGACAATATTTTAGTATATTCTAGAAGACCATGATATCCATTGCCAATGGCATTTGTTGTCATTTTTTTTTTCAAGAAACGGCTTGCCCGATCTTTGCACAAAACTGACAGACAATAGTCCTCATCGAGATAAATCAAATGGATTTTAAATATTTTAAATCGGTTCAGGTGTTTTAGAGAAAACGTCGACGAAAATGAAAAATCTGTTTACACATACACTTTTTTTAATTGTTGCTCTCATTCAATTCAGAATAAATTGAAAAGTCAAGAAAACATAAAATTGGCAAATTCAATTTTTTGATAAAAACAAAATTTTTCTTCGGGAAGTTAATAAAAAATAAAAAAATTGACCACAAAAGTGATAAAAACACAAACATAAAACAAAAACATGTAACAAATAAGCGCGTTAGTGAAAAATAAAAATTATTTATAGAATTTAGATATGACAACTTGTAAAAAACCTAATTCAAAACTAGTTGGTATTGGTATTTAGCCTTGAGGCAAGTTACATGAACTTCCCGAAATGTGTAAATAATCGACTTAATCAATAAAAAATAATTTAATTTATGAGTAACTAGAAGTATTCCGAGTGTATTTATTACACATAATTGAAAACAAACGAACAAGTTAACTCGGAGTGTTTTCTATAAGCAAATTTTCATAAATCAATAAATTTTATAATTGAACCAGTTTCCGTAGGAGTTTAATGGTTTAGTATGTTCATTAAGACCAAGTACTAAGTAAATCGTCTAATTTTAATTTTAACAAACGTCAAAAAAACTGCTCATATTCTCATACTCTGAATTTTTAAAATTAAACTACTTATCGTAAGGCCGTAATATTTCCATAAGTTCTATAAGACCATGATACATATTGCAAAAAAGATTCATAAAAATCGTCTTAATTTTATTTTTCAACAGTTAATTACAAGAAAACGGCTCAGTAGATTTTCATCTAAAACTAATCAGTATCATTCCCAAATGATATCTTTCGAACAGTTTTTCATTTTTCAAAATCGATTCGGTAGTATGAGCTTAAATGTGGACGAAAAGTTTAACACTTTTTTTTTCAAATGACAAATAAACGGTTTGGCCGATCGTCGACAAAACTGACAAATGATAGTCTTCACCGAAATACATCATATGGCTTTTAAATTTCTAAAATCGGTTCATGCATTTTTGAGAAAACGTCGATGAAAGGTCGAATTTTGACAAATGCCAGAAAACGATACTAATTTTTGCAAACTTTGACGAATTTTTAAAAATTACCGAAGGCCGAATTTAATTACAAATATATTATAACTGCATCAAAATTTTGTGGTACATTTTACTTTTTGAAATAACTATAAAATTAATTATTTTATCTTAAAACCATATTAGACACATTTAAAGATAACTAAAATATCTTTATTTTACTCTAATTAAACTCAAATAAGATTTTATTACTAAAAATTAATGGTAATTACAAGCAAGTTTATAATTAATATGAATCAAAGTCTGGTACAATTTTCTGCACTTTTTGAGATAACTCCAAAATTATCTATGTTATTTTAAAACCATATTAAATACATGTAAAGATAACTATATTATCTACACTTTATTCGAATATTGCATTAAAATCAAATAAAAATTCATTACTAAAAAATCATACTTAATTCATACAAGTTCAATTATTTTGCTTCAATGTGTAATACATTTTTTTAGACTTTTATAGATAACTGTAAAATTATCTAAAATATCTTAAAACTACATTAGACACATTTAAAGATAACTAAATTATCTAAAATTTGCTTTAATGTTGTATTAGTGTCGAATGAAATTTTAATACTAAAATTTGATTCTAATCATAAACAAGTGTATAATTAATATAAATCAAAGTGTGAAACGTAATATTTCCATCAACACAAAAAGTAAGTTTTTTGAATCATTTAAATCAGATGTTTAGTTCATTCAAAAACTGACATTTTTTGCACATTTAGTCTGTATCTTCGAAATGGCGAGACCTGTCTTTGCCAAAAACTATTCATCTTTTCTCCCAATCTTTACAAATTGAACGTTTTTTAGATCATTCAAATCAGATACTCCGTTCTCTCAAAAATTCGATTTCTATTTTCTGCACTCTTTGCTCCGTATCTCCGTAACGGCTGGACCTGTCTTTGCCAAAAACTAATCAGCACATCTCTCTATCAATAGGGATTGAATTTTTTTTAAACGCTTCAAATCGGTTGATTCGTGCGCCCGAAAACGTGACTGGAAATTTGTATCCATGAATACATACACACACACATCGATTTTTTCTGAGGTATTCCAAAATGTTCAGAAACCTTCAAAACGTCGAGAAATGTAAAAATTTTCAATTACGATTTTCGGCCCATTGCTATAACTTACCCTACGGGAAGTTGATTAACGCATGAATTTACAGTATATAATATACTTATAGGTACTTTATTTACTAAATTGCGAATATCTCAAATTTTTGCAAAAACCTATATAACATTTAATGGCCTCGATTGTAGAAGATACTTCAGAAAATATTTGATACAAATTACAAGGTTGTAGTACAAACGGTGCGACCAGCAGATATTTTCAAAATCAATAATTATTTTTGCTTTTGTTAGACCAAATTATCTTATACAAGTCAAATAGCCTATAATGTAATGAGACACTTTATGTATATATTTGCAAATGATTAAAAATTTTGCAAAATAATTTAAATACAAAATATTTGAATGACTACTATCCATCTCGCAGTATTTTGTACTTTTCCCAAACGTGTTACCTAATTTTCTCGTAATTTAGTACTCCATAGTACATATTATATATAATACGTGTAAATTACCAAAATCGAATATCTGAAACTATAAATCACAATCTATATTACTAAAATTCACAACATATTTCGTGATATTTACGTTCTCAGCTACTGTAATAACTTCTCAACATGTATGTAATGTTATATAACGTTGTGTTATATAACAACTTGCGTGCATATAGGTGAAACCGGCGGAAATTGTAAATTTTGCACACTTATTAAAACTATCGTGGACTATGTGTGAGATGGATATAAAATTTAAATGCTTAGTTGTAGTAATTGAAGTTTGAAAGTGTGATCGCAAGTTGTTTTTTATTTATTTTTTTGATGTGTTCTTTTTGCTTCATTTTTTTTTTTGCTTTTGCTTACATTTAAGCACTCGTTTTTAAACTATTTTACAAAATTTTTAGTTATTTGCAAATATATGAATAAATTATCACATTTTATTATGGACTACAAGTGAAGACTTCGATACTTTTATAAGATAATTTGGTCAAACAATATTAAGTGTTTATTACGAAAATATCTGCAGATCGCACCGTTTGTATTACAAAGCTGTAATTTTCAAAAGTTATTCTCTAAAATGTCTATTACAATCGCAAATAACAAAAGAAGTAGATTTTTTTGCAAAATTTTGAGTTATTAATAATTTAGTAAAAAAGTACTGGCATTCAACGAAAGTTTAAAGTTGTCCTTTAAAAATTTTTTCAGGTCGTACCGTTTGTATTACAGTTCTAAAATTTGTTAAAAATATTTTTTGAACTGCCTACTTCAATTGCAAATGACGGTGGTAGTAATTTTATTTTTTAGCATTTTGTATTTAATTTATTTTGCAAAATTTTGAATCAGTTGCAAATATATAAGTGTCTCATTACAGTATGGGCTATGTGACTTTTACAAGATAATTTGGTTTAACAAAAGCAAAAATATATAATTTGGAATAACAAAAATTATTGAGTTCTCAGCAAACTTTTGAAATATCAATAATTTTGTAAAGAAAACACTAGCTATGTCGTTAACAATTTTGTGAGGAATTTGCAAGATATGCAATTTAAAAAAAATTACTCAGGTCGCACCGTTTGTACTACAATGCTGTAGTTCTTAGAATTTATTCTTCAAAGTGTCTACTATAATCACAAATAATGAAAATTCTTGAGATTTTCACAAAATTTTGAGATATTAATAATATTGTATGTAAAGTACTGGCTTCCAACAAAATTAAACTTGATGTTGAACTTGTTGACATTTGAAAATTTTCTATGGTCGTACCGTTTGTATTACACTTCTGAAGTTTGTTAAGATTATTTTTTGAACTGCCTACTAAAATTGCAAATGATAAAAATGGTTTACTTTTTTGCAAAAGTTTGAGATATTTGAAATTTTGTAAAGAAAGTACCTACTGGCTTAGTCGTTTGCACTTCTAAAATACTTGCAATGTAGTAGAGAAACTAATGTAAAATTGTGTGTGAGTTTGGAAAATTTGCTCAGGTTGCACCGTTTGTAATACAACGCTGTAATTTTTAGAAATCATTCTTTAAAGTGTCTAATATAATCAAAAATAATAAAAATTGTTGACTTTCACACAAAATTTTGAGATATTTGCAATTTACTCAAGAAAGTGCTGGCTTAGTCATTAACAATAGTCTGAGATATTTGCAATATAGGCGACATTTGAAAAATTGCTCAGGCGGCACCGTTTGTACTACAACCCTGTAATTTGTGCGAGATATTTGTTGTGGTATCTTCTACATTCGAGACTTATAAAAATTATTGAGTACTTTACAAAATTTTGAGGTATTCAGAATTTAGTAAAGAAAGTACCCCTAAGTGCAGCCTTTTGCATACTTTTATATTCGATACTGTGAATTCATGAGCTGATTTTGTAATTTTTTCTGGGCGTACCATTTGTGCTACAACCCTGTATTTTGTATGAGTCATTCCCTAAAGTGTCTACTGTAACCGCACATAATAAAAATTGTTGAGTTTCTCACAAAATTTTGAGATATTTGCAATTTTATCAAAAAACTGCCGGCTTAGTCGTTTAGGTATTTGCAATATAGGCGACATTTGAAAAATTACTCAGGCCGCACCGTTTGTACTACAACCCTGTAATTTGTACCAAATATTTTTCGAAGAATCTTCTACATTTTGTGACTGATAAAAGTTATTGAGTACTTTGCAAAATTTTGAGATATTTGCAATTTAGTAAAGAAAATACCTATAGGTGCAGTCGTTTGCATAATTTTATATTCGATACTATAAATTCGTAAGTTGATTTTGTAATTTTTTTCTGGCCGCATCGTTTGTGCTACAATCCTTTATTTTGTATGAGTCATTCCCTAAAGTGTCTTCTGTAATCGCACATAATAAAAATTGTTGACTTTTCCACAAAACTTTGAGATATTTGGAATTTACTCAAGAAAGTATTAGCATAGTCGTTAATAATACTCTGAGGTATTTGCAATATAGGCGACTTTTGAAAAAATCGCTCAGGCCGCACCGTTTGTATTACAACCCTGTAATTTGTACAAAATATTTTTAAAGTATCTTCTACATTCGAGACTAATTAAAATTATTCAGTTTTTTGGAAAATTTTGAGATATTTGCAATTTAGTAATAAAAGTACCTATAAGTATAAGTATATTCTATACTATTCTACAGTATATGTAAATTCATGAATTCACTTTGTAATTTTTTTCTGGCCACACCGTGCTACAACCCTGTATTTTCCCAGTCATTCCCAGAAATGTCTGCCACAATATCAGATAATAAAAATTGAACATGTCTGTGCAAAATTTTGAGATATTTACAATTTAGTGAAAATAAACTAATAAAACATTGAAATGTACTCTATTTTCAGAATTCCATAGCACAACTTCTTTTGTCTAAATTTCTGTCAAAAAATTGAAATAATAAAAAACGTTAAGTTATGCATTTTTGAAATTAAAAGAAAATCTGGTGAAGTGATCTCCACCTATAGTACAACTTCTTCTGCTCTATAATTCCTATCAAAAAATTAAATTAATAAAAAAAGTTAACAATTATGCAATTTTGAAATTAAAAAAAAAATCTGGTGGAATAACTCCATCAGTCTAGAATTAAATTAAATTAACATTACATAGCACATATTATTTCAGTAACAATTTATTAACTTCCCGAAGGAGAAGTTTATGTTTTTATATAAATATCATTTAAAACTGCAATTTTAAAAATATCTATTATAACAATAAGTACTTCATTATTATAATAAGTACTTCACTTGTTAAATTTTGCAAAAGCCTCTTGAAAACGCATTTATTTGTTTCACGTATTTTGCAGTCTGTTTTAGCTCTGTGCTCTCCTTATATATATATATATATATATATATATATATATATATATATTACAATGTGTTATGTAACAGAAGTGAGCTTAAAGCTGTGCTTTTGTAGTATTCGGCTATTAGAATTACGAGCTTTCGCGGCCGCAGTATTAATAACGCCAAAAACACGGATTTTGTGCGGAAATATGAAAATATAATGCACTAGAAACTATAGTAGACACTATTTTAGTCAACGAGAAATTAGTTTTTAAAATAGCAATATATATTTTGTATTTTGGCTTTTGAATTATTATAGAGCCACATTTTTTATATGGAATTCAATAAACCAAAAGTACAAGATACGGTGGAGCAAACCTTTGGCACAAATGCATTTTTAACTTCCCGTAGGGTAGTTATAGTAATGGGCCGAATATCGAAAATGAAAATTTTTGCATTTCTCGACGTTTTGAAGGTTTCAGAATATTTTGGCATACCTCAGAAAAAATAGATGTGTGTGTGTGTGCATGTGTGTTTTGTATGTCTGCATTTTTCGTCCACGTTTTCGGGCGCACGGATCAACCGATTTGAATGGTTTTAAAAGCATTCGATTTCTATTGATAGGGAGATGCGCTGATTAGTTTTTGGCAAATGCAGGTCCAGCCGTTACGGAGATATGGAGCAAAGAGTGCAGAAAATGGAAATCGAGTTTTTGAAGAATCGAGAACGGATCATCCGATTTGTATGATCCACAAAACATTCAGTTCGTATTGACGGGGAAAACTGGTTATTAGTTTTTGGCATAGGTAGACCGAGCGGTTTCGGAGATACAGAGCTAAATGTTAAACAAATCGCAGTTTTTGAGAGAACTAAGCGTCCGATTTAAATGATTCAAAGAACTTTCTGCTTGTTTAAACCAAATAATTGCTTTTAGAAAAAAAAATCTATTTTTTTTTTCAAAATATATTTTTTTTAGATTAAAAATTCCAAAAATTGCCTAGGCTAAGCACAGTCTAAACGCCACTCTGGTACAAATGCTTACCCAAGTGCGTTTAGTCTGTTTATGTTTTGGAGCACTTTTCCAATTTTGTGAAAACTATCGAAAAATGTGAAAATGCTATCAAGCTAAGCACAGTATAAGTGAAAATGTCGCACAGAATTATTGGCAAATGCGTTTAGACTGTGACCATACGGGAGCACTTTTTCAATTTTGTGTAAACGAAATGGCAACTATTTTTTTTGACGATTGTTAATGTTCTGGAGATAAATTTATTCATAATTTACATTTGATTTGCATTTGAGATATAACAAGATAGCAAAAATAATGAAAGTTACAGAATTTGTAATAATATATTTGAAAACGTTTAATATTCCTCGAATATTTCATTACGGTACGGGAAGTTCCTGCAATTTGCCTTAAGGCACGATGCCATGCACCACTAGTTTAATCTAAATCTGCATTATTTCCAATCGAAAAAAAATCTAACTACACTCATAAATAACTCCACAGCTATTTATTTTATCGTACCAGGGTAATTCCTGCGCCTTTCTCAGGAAAAACGGTGGAGCAAACGCTTGGCACAAATGCATTTTTTAATCTAAATCTGCATTATCGTAAAAAAATCTAACTACACTCATAAATAACCTTTCAACTATTACTTTTATCGAACCAGGGTAATTCCTGCACGTTTCTCAGGAACGTCCAGGAATCCTGTCTATCCGCTCGGGAGCGGTTTGTTCTTGAAATGCGCACCAATTCGTCTTCTTTTCCTTTTGTCGAACTGAAAGTTTTCGTTTTCCGAGTAGATAATGGGGAAATTTATACCAAACATCCATCTTAGTGTTTGTTCGATGCATGCGGAAAAGAAGTGCCGAAGAAAATAGAAAGGAATTAGCCGCGGTGGAGGATATTAGCTTCGGGTGGAAGAATAGATTCGAGAGATTAACTTTTCGTAACGTGAGTTGTAGTAGTCAGAAAATAAAAAAAAACTAGTGGTGTATGGCATCGTGCCTTAAGGCAAATTGCTGGAACTTCCCGTACCGTAATAAAATATTTGAGGAATATTAAATGTTTTCAAATAGATTATTATAAATATTGTAACATTGTCTAATATTTATAAGAAGTATATAAACCGAATTGCTAAGTTGAAATTATTTGTTTAGAGTATATTAGAACTTTAGTCAGAGTTAAAAATAAAATCTGAATTATTTTCGACAAAAAATTTTTTTCCTGCAAAAAAATAAAATAAAAAAAAACAATTATTTTGTTAAAACAAGCAGATAGTTCTTTGAATCATTTCAATTGTACGCTTAGTTCTCTTAAAAACGGCCATTTTTGCACCTTAGTATCTTCGAAACGGTTAGACCTGCTTTTGCCAAAAACTAATAACAACCATTACTAATTGAATGTTTTTTAGATCATTCAAATCGGTTGCTCCGTTTTCTCAAAAACTCGATTACTATTTCTTGCACTTTTTGCTAAGTATCTCCGAAACGGCTGGACCTACCTTTGCTAAAAACTAATCAGCATATCTCCCTATCGATAGAAATCGAATGTTTTTTGAACCATTCAAATCCGTTGATCCGTGCGCCCGAAAAAAATGCGGACATTTCTATTTGTTTATAGGAAAGGCAGGTCCAGCCAAATCGGTGGTACAGAGCAAAAGATGACAATTCAGTTTTGGAGAGAACGGGGCATCCGATTAGAATGAATTAAAAACCCATCGATCTGTATTGATAGTAAGATGTACTAGTTAGTTTTTGGGAAAGGCAGATCCAGCCGTTTAGGGGGTATAGAGTAAAAAATGCAAAAAATGGGACGTAGATTGAGACAACGGAGTATCCGATTAGAATTCAATAAACAGTCAATTTGTACCGACGTCAAAGGCTCTGACTTGTTTTTAAGGAAGGCAGGTCCAGCTGTTTCGGAGGCACAGAGAAGATAATTGAAAATGACGATATAGTATTTGAGGTATAGAGCAAATGATGACAATTCAGTTTTTGAGTGAACAGAGCATCCGATTAGAATGATTAAAAAAACACTCGGTTTGTATCGACATCAAGACGTGCTGACTTGTTGAAGTAAAACTTCTTTAGGCGCGACTAGGGTTTAAATCCGTACAAATGCAATGGAAGTCCGTTACGCCCGAACTGTTCGTCATTTGCTCTCGATGAGATCATTTCTATACGTGTCGATTGTGATTTGTCGTCGTGTATGTGAATAGAATTCTGTCGTTGTATGCGTACCGGCATAAACGTTGTATGCGTACCGATATCAACAAGGAAATCGGCATAGATAAATCAACATTTCAAAGTCACATCGTTGTACTAATCTTGATTTAATGAAAAATGCCTGAATCAGAAGAATATTTTACCCTGTTTCTTGAAAATAATAAAACAAATTAAACATTTGTGCCGTGTACTAAACGTAAGTTTATTGATTAAAAATTATTTTTATACTAGCTGACCCGGCGAACTTTGCCCCGCCTTAATAGCAATAAATAAGCAGTTTTTTTAATTGAAAAAAATAAAAATACTAATAAAATATAAATCAACAAGAATTAATATTTAACTATTTATATATTTAATACAAATTTTGAGGTTATGTTGAGAAATTATTTTTTTTATTAATTTGTTAATGATCAAACTTATTGCGGATTATAAACACGTCAAATACTCTATTTAAATACGTATAAACAAATATACATAAAAACCTAGGTATATAAATGATTACATTTCCATTTTCAAGAAATAAATTTCTCCATCGTCCATCTAGCATCACTTGCTATTATTAAGAATTAATTTATTTGCCAGTTCTTCAATAATTGTCCGTGTGATTAAAAAATTTATATCAATATATTTGTAAAACAAAAACACCGGTTAACACTTGACAGTTAAAAGTAAATGTTTTGGATAAAGTATGAATCATTGAATAAACTAAATGTGTATTTTATAATTAATTAATTTTAAATTATTTTTAAAAACGGGATGAAAAAGTAATCTATGTCTTTATCCTGGCTCTAAACAACCTCCCTGACATTTTTCAGCTAAATCGGTTTAACCGTCTGTGAGTTATAGGTGTTGTAACTAACACGATTTTTTTTATATATATTTAGATTATTCATAGTTTCTACAAATCTTTAAAGTTGTTAAAACTTAAAATCTTTTTAGACAAGACAGATATTACAGCTGTTCAAAGAATGAGACTGTATCGCCAGCAAAAAAGTAAAAAAAACAAACAGTCAATGAATGTATTTTAATTTTAATTACATAAAGTTCTTCAAACACAATTATTTCATTATGAGTGAAGTTGCAAAAACAATATTTGTTTATAGAATTTTTTAATCAGCAATTACTTCATTTTTCTAATGAAAGTCCAAGTCCTAAATGCTAATTACAATGACAAACCGATCATGTCATATTTGAAGTATGACTTTAATTACACTATTGTTTTAAAATATTATACATATTTATAATAAATCTATCATTTATAATTTATCATTATATAGATGTGTATAATGGTTGACACAAATAAATGTGTGCATCACGAGTGTTACCATATTACTAATGAACATTATTCAAAATTGTTATACGATGTATTTATTTTTACTTAACATAAATTTGCTACTTTGTACAGTAGCAAACCAGTTTTACTGCAATCGCGTGTGAACCTTACGCGCACTCATTTTTTATACCAAATATGTAAATTCCATATTCCACTTTTCATACTTCATATTCCACATAAATTAATATTTCGCACTTTTCGCATATAGAAAAAGCGATAAATTCATGTCACAATATATTTCATATGCATCAGCAGGGTTATTACAACTTGTCTGAAACTTGCCGCCCGGAAACTTTCTTATGAGCTTATAAAGTTCCTTAAGCATCAGCCAAAGCTCCACCGTCGACGACTAATGACAGACTATATAATATATAATAATATTACATAATATATATATATATATATATATATATTATAACAATTTAGAGCAACTTTCTAATATAAACATCACATAACTAAATAAGCCGCCGCGAATATTTAAATTCTACCGGAGACAAAGTAGTCTCCACCGCGTCTCCATCGTTAAGCTGTGATAATACTTTAACATTTACCATAGTTTGGAAAGTTTTAATGTACTTTGTTCGAATTTCAGATTTATACTGTTTGATGAGTTAATACAAAATAAACTAGTGGGGTGTATGGCATCGTGCCTTAAGGCAAATTGCTGGAACTTCCCGTACCGTAACGAAATGTTCGAGGAATATTGAATGTTTTCAAATAGATTCTTATTAATATTGTAACATTGTCTAATATTTATAAGAATTATATAAACTGAATTGCAGAGTTGAAATTATTTGTTTAAAGTATATTATAACTATAGTCAGAATTAAAAATAAAATCTGAATTATTTTCGATATACAAAAAAAATTTTTTTGGAAAAAAAAAGTTGAAACAAAATTTTTTTGTCCAAAATCAATTATTTTGTTAAGACAAGCAAAAAGTTCTTTCAATCATTTAAATCGGACGCTTACTACTCTCAAAAACTGCCATTTTTTACATATTTAGCTCCGTATCTTCCAAATGGCTAGGCCTGCCTTCGCCAAAAACTAAAACACTTCTCCCAAGCATTACTAATAGAATGTTTTTTAGATCAGTTCAATCGGATACTCCGTTCTCTCAAAAACTCGATTTCTATTTTCTGCACTCTTTGCTCAGTATCTCCGAAACGGCTGGACCTGCCTTTGCCAAAAATTAATCAGCTCTTCTCCCTATCAATAGGAATCGAATGTTTTTTGAACAATTCAAATCGGTTGATCCGTGTGCCCGAAAACGCGACTGGAAATTTGTATCCATACCTACATACACACACACACACACACACGCACACACACATCCATTTTTCTGAAGCATGCCAAAACGTTCAGAAACCTTCAAAACGTCGAGAAATGTAAAAGTTTTCAATTTCGATTTTCGGCCCATCACAATAACTTACCCTACGGGAAGTTATTAAATATATGATTATATATATACTAGCTGGCCCAGTTAACTAAAATCTCTTAATTTTTGCCTATCCCTCCACCTCTATTACAGCAATGGGTTGCCGGAGTAATATGTAAACTATAAATTTTTAATGGTTCTGTGAATTTTAAATAAACCTGGTTAATTACATTTGAGGAAAGTGATTCGGAAAAGTGTTTTAGTATTTATAGCTCGTGGCCTGCGATGTGATCACTTATTTATCGCCTTTGTTCGGGGTTCAATTTAACTCTGAAATTAGGACTCTGGGTACCTTCCTTCCGATGTAATTATATTTAGATATAAAATATTTACGCTATCGAATATAAAGTTAATAATTTCTTGCGTTTCATTTACTATTCATTTATCACGGTGGAGACGTCTTCACCACGCGTTCCAAAATAATATTTTCTATCTGTTTTAATTTTATTGTTTAGATGTGTGAAGGAACTTTGTGTTATATATATAATATATAAAAATAAGTCAGGTTTTCCTTTCTGACGAAATAACTCCAGAACGCACAAACCGATTTCGACAATTTTGCATTCGTTGGAAAGGTTTCGGGTTCCGCAGGGTTCATAGCTAAGAAAATTAGTGGTGCATGGCATCGTGCCCTAATGCAAATTGCTGCAACTTCATGCACCGTAATTAAATATTCAAGTAATGACATTAGTGAGAATTATCAGAATTATGCTTGGTTAAGTCCACGAGCAATTCTTGCCGCAAAGAATAATGATGTACACGCACTGAATTTCACCATTCAATCAAAAATTGCTGGCGATTTGGTGACATGCCAATTATTCCGACTGGTCTTCCGTTTGACTTCAAACGATTGCAATTTCCAGTTTGCCTTGCGTTTGCAATAACAAGTCGCAAGGCCAATCGCTTAGTGTTTGCGGGATTAATTTCAAACAGATTATTTAGAAAATCATTGTTTTTCACATAGGCAGTTATACGTTGCCTGTTCACGAGTTGGAAAACCATTCACTTTGTTTGTGTTAACGTCAAACCAAAAAACAAAAAATGTGGTTTACCAAAGAGCACTTCAATGAAAGGGATAATTTGCGGATTCACTTTCATTTACTTAGAGAAGTTCAACTAAAAACACTTCATTTTTGATCGAAATCAGTTCATTACTGTTGTATGATAAAATCAAATTTTTCCTTTTCAAATATAAAACAAACAAAAAATTTGTTCATCTTTCTCATCAAACCATCTGGTGGCGAAACGGAGTTTGTCGGGTTTGCTAGTATATATATATATATATATATATATTATGTATATAGTTTGCTGTACACGTTTATAAAACTCATTAAACTATGTAGTGCAGAAGCAACCTCCGCATTATACCTTAAACCCTAATTTGAGTTTCGGGGGCGGTTTCTTAACAAGTAAAACCTCAAAGTGTCAAATAAATTACTTAAGGGCTCGTATAGGCACAAACAACGTCTAGTTACATATTATATATATATATATATATATATATATATATATATATATATATGTGTGTGTGTAGAACAAAATAACCCTTATCGTACCAACTTATTGTTATGTCTAACAATTTGCGTACAACACCCTTCCACGCTTCTGATAAGATATAAATGGGTTTACATCCCTGTTATATATATATATATATATATATATATACTAGCAAACCCGACAAGCCTTGTTTTATCATTTAAGATATACGTAAACATTTCCAGAAAATCCAAAAATTTCCCAGAAATTTCATATTTTGAGTTTCTAATAAACACTTGCGACTCGTTTGGTAATGTTTTTCCGTATAAATAAAACAACAAATTAAACTACTTACTACAATTGAATAATATTTATCTAAAACATCCTATCGAATTCAATTGAACATAACCTGTCAAAATCATTTGACTTTTGACGTATGAGCCGCTAGCCATTGTTTTATTTTAAATTATATTTCTGCAAAAACAAATTACATTGGAAATGTATAGCCGTTATTCTGTTTAAAAATAATTTTTCACATTTTCCACAATCCCTGAATTAGCACAATTCTTTCAAGACTAAAACTGGCCAAATTGGTTCAGCCGTTTTTGAGTTTTATCACACCTAACAAAGTATCTTGCTTCATTTTTACATATATAAAAATAAACTTGTTATATTTTTAGGATTTTTTATAATATTCTTTTTTATAAATCTCAGTATTTTTGGATTAGCATAAATATTTCAATACTAAATCTAGCCAAATCGGTTCAGCCGGTTTTGAGTTTTTGAGTTTTAGCATACCATAATATCTTGCTCCATTTTTATATATAAAACTATACTTAACAAATCTGTGAAAATGCAACGGAAATTCGGTCTCGATGAAATCGTTTTAATACGGGTCGATTGTGATTTGCCGTCGTGTATGTGAATAGAGATCTGTCGTTGTATGGGTACCGGAATCAACGTTGAATGCGCACCGATATCAACAAGGAAATCGGCATAGATAAATAAACATTTCAAAGTCACATCGTAGTACAAATCTTGATTTAATGAAAAATGTCTGAATCAGAAGAATATTTTTTTACTCTGTTCCTTGAAAATAATAAAACAAATTAAACATTTGTGCCGTGTACTAAACGTAAGTTTATTGGTTATAAATTATTCTTATCTATATTATTCGTAGTTTTTTTAAATATTTGAAGTTATTAAAATGGAAAATATTTTTTAGGCAAGACAGATATTGCAGATGCTCAAAAAATAAGATCATATCGCCAGCAAAAAAGTAAAAAAAAAATACAAGCAGTCAATGAATGTATGTTAATTTCAATTACATGGAGTTCTTCACACACAATTATTACATGATGAGTGAAATCGTGAAAACAATATTTGTTTAGGAGTTGTTTAACATAATCCACTGTATAGAATTTATTAATCAGCAATTACTTCATTTCTCTAATGAAGGTTCAAGTCCTAAATGCTAATTACAATGACAAACCGATCATGTCGTATTTGAAGTATGACTTCAATTACATTATTGTTTTTATCGTATTTTTAAATATAATTTATAATTTATCATTATATAAATGTGTATAATGGTCGACACTAAAAAATGTGTGCATCACGAGTGTTACCGTATTACTAGTAAACATTATTCAAAATTGTTATATGATATATTTATTTTAACATAAATGCCATCTCGTACAGTAGCAAATAAGTTTTACTTCAATCGCGTGTGAACCTTACGCGCACTCTTTTTTAAAATATTTATTCTTTATTATGAATCTAATGACCTGAAAATTTTGTACTCATTGAACAAATCCTTTACCCTCATTTAATAATACCCATATCACCATTCCTCCACCAAACTCTCCACCGTATAATATTGAAATATCTGAAATTTGTTTGCAAATCTCAATATTTCCTAATTGAGATACTCCCGTTTCATAATTAGTATGAATTTCCTTCTTCGAGGCGAAATAAATTTATGAAATAATTTCAATTAATCATTTTGACTTGGAACGAATATCTATATATAAATGTTTACCATGTGTCCATGTATGTCTGTGTGTATGTGCGGATGTATTTTATAAAACAAACATACAAACAGACATACAGACAAACGAACATGCTTTTAAGAGAATTCAGTAGGACGGAATTAGTTTGTTGTTACTTGTTGGCCCGGAGAGAAAGTTTTTGATGAATTTAATAAGACAAGTTGAGATGACGAATGTTTAGATATATATATATATATATATATATATATATATATATATATATATATATATATATATATATAATTTCATATAAGCAAGTTATATTTAGAGATTCAATTTGCCAAGAGAAAATATGTTGGGTGGCCTTAAATGTTGATATCGTACGTTGTAGAATGTGTTTTGAACTAATCAAATTGGTTGCTACGTGCCTCCAAAATAGCTAGACCTGCCTTTGCCAAAAACTAACCACCAAGTCTCTTCTTCAGTGTGAATAGAATGTTTTTTGAATCATTCTAATCGGATACTCTATTATCTCAAAAACTTAATTGCCATCTTGTACATCTTTTGCTTGTACCTCCAAAACGGCTGGACCTGTCTTTGCTAAAAACTAACCACAAAGTTTCCTCTTCAGTGCGAAACGAATGTTCTTTGAATCATTCTAATTGGATGTTCAGTTCTTTTAAAATTTATCATTTTAACACTGCATTGTCATCTTTTGCACTTTTTGCACTTTTTGCTCTGCATCTCCAAAAGAGCAGGACCTGCCTTTACCAAAAACTAATTAGCACATCTTCTCATCAATATAAATCGATAATTTTTTTAATCATTCTGAGCGGATATTCTATTCTCTCAAAAACTTAACTGGCATTTTTACATATTTTGCTCTGTACCTCCGAAACGGCTGGACCTACCTTTCTAAAAAAACAAATCTACATGTCTTGACGTCGATACAAACCGACTGTTTTTTGAATCATTCTAATCGAATACTTCATTCTCTCAAAAACTTAATTGAAATTTTTACATCTTTTGCTATGTACCTCCGAAACGGCAGGACCTGCCTTTTATAAAAACAAGTTAGCGACTGTTTTTTGAATGATTCTAATCGGATTCTCAGTTCCCTTAAAAACTGAATTTCAATTTCAATCTTTTGCATCTTTTGTTCTGTTCCTCCGAAACGACAGGACCTGCTTTACTTGAAAGCAAGTCAGCACGTTTTGATGTCGATACAAACCGACTGTTTATTGAATCATTCTAATCGGATGCTCCGTTTTCACAAAAACTTAATTGTAACCTTTTGTTTTATACCTCCTGAACGACTGGACCTGCCGTTCCTAAAAA
Source organism: Ctenocephalides felis (assembly GCF_003426905.1). Taxonomy (NCBI): domain Eukaryota; kingdom Metazoa; phylum Arthropoda; class Insecta; order Siphonaptera; family Pulicidae; genus Ctenocephalides; species Ctenocephalides felis. Next base: position 37,117,282 of record NW_020539726.1, on the reverse strand, counting down.
TAAGAAAGCACGTCTTCGACTGGAATGTAAAAATTTGAGATGGAATATAAATTTTGAAATACACACAATGCAATTCGTGGAATAAAATTTTTATTGTGGAATACGAAATGTAAAATTTAGATGTGAAATGTAATGCCATATTTATATTATGGTATTTAAAACGCAATCGTTTGATTTGTATAATATGAATTAAGAAAATTTGAAATAAAAAAGTTCAGTTTTGAGAATTTTATTATTGAGAATTAGTACAAATGAAACACAAAAACTATGAAATAACGTAACTTAAAATATAATTAAAAAAATGTGAACTACTTGCATAAAAATTTCATATGTCAAAAATATTTTAGTTTTTCCCATACAATATTTAATATCAGTACAATTTACCATTACAACTTTCGTCTGAATGTTACAACTAATTACTTCTTCGAGAAATTGCTCATTACTTGTTCAATTTGAGAGGTTCTCGGTAGATGGAGGTGGTGGGTGGTATATGAACGTAATTAAAATATACCACTCGAATACCATTCATATACCTATACGATGATGGAAACTACATAGCAAATACGGAACAACCGGGTCTCAACTTTAGAGTCTTGCCTGATGAGAGCAAAGTTTTAATTTATACATCGAGCTGAGTTGACATGGTGGAGGAGGTGAAATTATGATATATATGGATATATATGGATATATATATATATATATATATATATACTAGCGAACCCGGCAAACGTTGTTTTGCCATAAAAAATATGCCTAAATTGATAAAAAATTATTAAAATTGCCAAAAATCAAATATCCAATAGATTTGGACTCTGATTCTTTGACAAATAGTTAAAAACTTGTTATAATTTTCAAAAATATTTGACATTTTATTGTTCAAAAATTAATTCACTCGCATCATAGTTTTTTGTTTATTATAGTTTTGTCATGTGATATATGTCAATAAAATTTTCTTTCAAATATTATTTATTTGTTAATAAATTAATAATTATTTTAAGTCATCAATGAATAATTATATAATTGTTAAATTCATAAGTTTGGCTAAATCAACACAGAAATATTGTGGAAATAAATATTTTTTTACATAAAGATACGATTTTTGACATTTGCATTTTATTTCAAATTAATTATAACTGTCAAAATATTTTCTTTTCGGTCAAAATTTTATATAATATGATATAATATTTAGTTTGTCTAGATTGTTTTTATCAGACTCCAATGATACCCTCAGATTGTACTATTTAAGAGGTTACAATTTCCTGTAAAATTAGCATTTGCGATGACAATCAAAATATATCTTAACTGATATATTAATAATAATATTATATTTTAATTACACAAATTTCTTTACACTTCGATATATAATTCCAACGCATCTTAGTGTTTTATTTATTTTAATTTTGTTTATGTCAATTTTTTAAAATTAAATAATAAATTAAATTTTAGTCTAAATCAACGCAGTATCTTTATCTAAATACATAATTTTTTATATAAATATTTGATTTTTTAACTTTCCGTAGGGTAAGTTATTGTAATGGGCCGAAAATCGGAATTAAAAATTTTTACATTTCTCGACGTTTTAAAGGTTTCTGAACGTTTTGGCATACCTCAGAAAAAATGGATGTGTGTGTGTGTATGTATGTATGAATACAAATTTCCAGTCACGTTTTAGGGCGCACGGATCAACCGATTTGAATGGTTCAAAATACATTCGATTCCTATTGATAGGGAAAAGAGCTGATTAGTTTTTGGCAAAGGCAGGTCCAGCCGTTTCGGAGATACGGAGCAAAAAGTGCAGAAAATAGAAATCGAATTTTCGAGAGAACGGAGTATCCGATTTGAATGATCTAAAAAACATTGAATTAGTAATGATTGGGAGAAGTGTTTAGTAGTTTTTGGCAAAGGCAGGCCCAGCCATTTTGAAGATACGGAGCTAAATATGTAAAAAATGGCAGTTTTTGAGAGAACTAAGCGTCCGATTTAAATGATTCAAAGAACTTTCTGCTTGTCTTAACAAAAAAAATTGATTTTGGAAAAAAAAATTGTCCCAATATTTTTTCCTTTTTTTTTTTTTTTTTTAGTTTTTTGTATATCGAAAATATTTCAGATTTTATTTTTAATTCTGACTATAGTTCTAATATACTTCACAAATAATTTCAACTCTGCAATTCAGTTTATATAATTCTTATACATATTAGACAATGTTACAATATTTATAATAATCTATTTTAAAACATTCAGTAATCCTCGAACATTTCATTACGGTACGGGAAGTTCTAGCAATTTGCCTTAAGGCACGATGCCACCCACCCCACTAGTTACATTTGCATTTAATTGAAAAATAGTGAATGTCAATTTCATATATCCAATATGCACTAAATGTATAAATGTCAAAATATTTCCTTCTTGGTCCTAAATTAATATAATTTGATAATATTTATTTTACAATAATGTTTTGTATCTATAATTTGCTTGGCAATATTGCCTACAACATAACTTGGAATAATTAATTCATTTGCTTCTTATTGAAGTAAGCCGTTAAACATTTTTTTGTGAAATGTCAAAATTTTGTTTATGATTAATTTTAAATTCAATATGCCGCTTTTTTATTGTGATCTCTGATCTATAATGTTTTGATGAAGTTTTGGTTTCCAAAATAATTTGGTGAGCTAATCAATTAAATTATATAATTATTTTCATAAATATTGACAAATGACATTTAATTTTTTTACATGCCAACATTTATTTAAATTTTTAAGCATTGATTTTTAATTAGATTTAAAACTATAAACAGTGATTTTGAATTTAGCATTTCATCAAATTTTGATTTAAATGTTGGATATTTCTATATATGTACATGTTTCTGAATTTTATTTTTTAAGGCACTTTTTTTTCAAAAATTATCGAAATTTCCTTAAATTTTGACATTTGTCATTTTAGTGTTGTTTTTTTGGTCATTTTCTGTCAAAATTTTTAGAAATTAATAAAAATTTTATATTTATATTTCAAATTTACTTTTCAAAATTTCCTTTAACCTAAGTTGGATATATATGCACACGATGAGCCAATAAAATTTAAAATCGGTTCAGTAGTTTGGACGTCCATCGCGAACCAACATCGTGACACGAGATTTATATTATATTATATATATATATATATATATATATATCGATCTATTCACATAAAATCTATAAACCCTTCAATGCAGTTCACTCCATCGATCGCTCCACCGTATAACAAATTCCATTTCCTAAAACATTCCGTAAACGAATTTTCATAGACGCCTCTCGTGCGACACAAGTTAATAAATATTAAAATACATTTTAAATTGGAAAATCTCGTAAAATCGTTTCTCCACAACACATTTTCACTATATAAAAGTATAGAAAATCATATTTTTGATGTCGCCATTATACTTTACTCCTTTACTCGTACTCCTCTACTCCTCCACCGTTCTTCGAAGCAAGAAACGTTAAAGAGGGCGACGACAGCGCCACCGGCGGCCGTAATATCAGTTGTCAATAAAAAATTTAATATCGTATTGTGTGAACCATGTGCGTGCGAGATAAATTTATAAAAAAGTTGATGGGAAAACGATATTTACACATGTGGAGAGGAATAAAATGTCTGGTTATTAACTTTCTTGAAGTGGATATTTATGGTTTTATTTGCGGTGGAGTGTTGTGAAGTTTGGGTGTGGGTTGACTAATTATTGAACACTGTATTTGATATTTATTGTTAGAATGTTTAGAAACTTGATAGGTTTTGTGAAGTTCGGTAGAAAATTTGTGCGATTTGTGCACCAGAATTTCTGCGAGACTCAGTAAAAAATCGAGACTTTGTAGAATTTTTGTGAGAATTCTTAGATTTTTACGAGGAATCTTAAATTTTTGTGAGGCTTTGTAAATTTTTGTAAAGTTTTGTAAGTTTTTGTGAGACTCTAGATTTTTGTGGTACTTTCTAAATTTTAAAATTCTTTTGGAACTTTCTACATTTTTAAATTCTTGTGGGACTTAGAAAAGAATTAGAAAATTTGTGAGGCTCGAAATAATTTTTGGAGACCTTAAAGAATTTTTAGGAGGCCTGAAACAATTTTTAGGAGGCCCGAAGGAATGTTTTCGAGGCCCGAAGGAATGTTTTCGAGGCCCGAAGAAATGTTTCGGAGGCCCGAAGGAATGTTTTCGAGATGCAAAGAATTTTTTTTGAGACTCTGTAAAATATTTGCTAGACTTCTTGAATTTTTGTGAGGCTTCTTGAATTTTTGTGATGTTTTGTAAATTTTTGGTGAGGCTTTGTAAATTTTTGAAAAACTTTCTATATTTTTGTGAGGCTTCTTAAATTTTCATGAAACTCGATTTTTTTTGTAAATATATTTGTGAAACTTTTTAGACTTTTGTGAAAGTTCGTAGATTTTTGTGCGAGTTTGTAGATTTTTGTAAAACTTCTCAAATTTTTGTGAGGTTTTTCCAGTTTATGTGAGACTTATTAGATTTTTATAAGACTTGTTAGATTTGTTAGTGAGGATTCATAGATTTTTGTGAGGATTCTTAGATTTCTGTAAGGTTTTGTAATTTTTGAGACTGCAAATTTTAATTTTTGTGAGGTTTCTTAACTTTTTGTGAGATTCGATTTTTTTTATTGTAATTATATATTTGTGAGACTTTCTAGATTTTTGTGAAACTTTTTAACTTGTTGTGAGGCATTTTAAATTTTTGTAAGGCTTTGTAAATGATTGTGAAGCTTTGCAAAAGACATAGAGACATATTAAATTTTTGAGACATCTTAAATTTTTGTGAAGTTTTTTAAATTTTAAGGGAATCATTTTTTTTTTTTTTGAAAATAAATATTTGTGATACTTTCTAGATTTTTGTAAGACTTCTTAAATTTATGCTATTTTTGGATTGTTCCTAGAGATTTTATGAATTTTATGAGACTCGTTTTTTTTTTCAAATATATATTTGTGAGAGGCTTTGTAGATTTTTATGAGGCTTTGTAGATTTTTGTGAGGTTTTGTAAATTTTTGTGAGGCTTTGTAAATTTTTGTGAGACTTTGTAAATTTTTGTGAGACTTTCTACATTTTTAAATTCTTGTGAGCGTTTGTACTATAAATTCTAATAAGGCTTTGTATTCGCATAAGTATTTGTAAATTTGTTTGAGGCTTTGAAAATTTGTTCGAGGCTTTGAAAATTTGTTCGAGGCTTTGAAATTTTTTGTGAGGTTTTCTAGATTTTTGTGAGGATTATTAAATTTTGGTGAGGCTTCAACATTTCTGTGAGGTATTTTAGATTTTTTGTCAGTTTTTTTTTATTAATTTTTGTGAGGTTTTTTAAATGTTTTGTGAGGTTTTTTAATTTTTTTGTGAAGCTTTGTCAAGCTTTTTAAATTTTTGTCAGGACTTGTACATTTTCGTGAGACTTCTTAAATTTTTGTGATACTTCTTAAATTTTTGTGAGACTTTTGAAAATTTTGTGATGGATTTGAAACTTTTGTGATACTTTTGAAATATTTGTGATGCTTTTGAAATTTTTGTGATGCTTTTTAAATTTTTGTGAAACTTTTAAAATTCATGTTAGACTATTTAAATTCTTATTAGACTTTCTAGACTTTTATGAGACTTTCTAGACTTTTATGAGATTTTCTGAATTCTTGTAAAACTCTGTAAATTTTTGTGAGACTTTTTAAATTTTTGTGAGACAGATTTTTGTGAGACATTTAACAACAGACACAAAAGTAATAAATTTGACAATATACAAAATTTTAAATTAAATTTTATAAATTTTACCAATTAAGATTATTAAAAAAAGGTTACAGATGATGTAGAATTTCGCTTACAAAATTATATATATATACAGAAAATTCATTTAAATTAAAAAAATAACTTACTATGTATATTTTTACTTACTTTGCCGAAATTACTCAGGCCTCCAATATGTGGGACACGTCCTGGCTCATCAGCTAAACAGCAATCAGCCCTAAAATTAAAAAAAAAACAATAATATAACTCAGTAAAATTCTAATAATTTGTAAAACATCATCAATGAAAGAAGTTCAATAAAAACAACTTACATGAAAAAAAATGCAAAATCATAAAAAAAAATCCTGAAAAATTATCACACTTTTTCTAATTGTAATTTTTTCGATTTTTTTTTCCAATATTTATTTTTTCTAATTTTATTTTTTTTTTAATTTTATTTTTTTCTAATTTTAAATTTTATAATTTTAAATTTTCATAATTTTAAATTTTTATAATTTTAATTTTTTATAATTTTAAATTTTTATAATTTTAATTTCTTATAATTTAAATTTTGTCTAATTTAAATTTCTTTCTCATTTTAATTTTGTAAAATAAAATTCAAAATTCATAAATAAAATAAATAACGATTAAAATTAGAAAAAAAAACACTTACCATGGAGTGTTGCACGTATGTGTCAACGTCAAATATCGAACTCCAAGATCATAAAACGATCTCAAAACTCCCAAACTATTTCCAATGGAATGACCACCTTCCACTCCAATTAAAGAACCAAGAAACCCCAAACGATGGGCTTCTTCAATACCTAAAAACAAAAAAAAAACTTTAAATAAATCTATAACAATTGTAACGTAAAATGGAGATTACTCCACCGCATCTCAATCTGTATATCAATTTCAAATAACAACAAACAAACAAATATTTTTTACTATCGACATGTAAAACGGTGGAGACTGCTCCACCTTCTATTACCTTTTTCCCTAAATGATAATTAATTGCTCTCGTTTTTCGACCCGGAGATTTTTATGAAAAAAGGTAAAAGATATCTCAAGGACGTCTCAACCGATTCTTTTGATGATGACACAGAAATTGCGATCGTCCTTTTTTTCGTTTCGTTCACGCCTCAAAAGATTTTTCATTCAAAAGGATAATTTGAAAAAGAAGGGAAAATATGAAAAGGACACTCAGTTGCGGTACGCGGATTCTTTGAAAGGATGTTTTAATAAACTCTTGATGTTTTCTTACGAATGACAAATATGTTGAAAATTTTGGGTAATGGAAAGGTAGAGATAAATATATAAATATATAAATATATATATATATATATATATATATATATATATAATTAAGGACATGTACTTTACGAGAGAGATCAAAGCAAGGATAAAAAGCAGCAAGGGCTTTTTTATGAAAAACGACACAACTAACGAGCAAACTGAGTTTTATTTTTCTGGGTCAACAAATTTAGTAGTTATGAAGATTTTTGTTAAATGTTGTGAGACGTGGTAGATTTTAGTAGAAATTTAAGATATTTTGTAAATATTTAGGATACTTTGTATATTTTTGAAAAAGTTTATAGATTTTTGTGAGACTTTGTTGAATTTTGTGAGACTTTTTTAAATTTTATGAGAGTTTTTTAAATTTTATGAGACTTTTTTAAATTTTAAGAGACTTCTAAATTTTATGAGACTTTTTTAAATTTTATGAGACTTTTTTAAATTTTATGAGACTTTTTTAAATTTTATGAGACTTTTTACATTTTATGAGACTTTGGTGAATTTTGTGAGGTTTTGCAGTGTTTTGTGAGGCATTTAAGATTTTTGTGAGGCTTTGTTGAATTGTGTGAGTCTTGATCGTTTTTTTGTGAGAATTTGTAGATTTTAGTAAAATACTTTAGTTTTTTGCAAGATATTTTTAATTTTGTAAAATGTAGAATTTTGTAAGACGTTGCAATTTTGTAAAAGCCTTAATAGATTTTTGTGAGTCTTGTTAGATTTTTTTTGTGAGACGTTATAGATTTTTGTGAGACGTTATAGATTTTTGTAAAACCTTGTTAATGACTGTAAGACTATGTAGATTACTGTGAGACGTTATAGACTTTTGTGAGATTTGTTAGTTTCCTTTGTGAGGCTTTATAGTTTTTTATGAGGTTTGATAGTTTTTAGTGAGATCTTTTAGTTTTCTGTATTTTTGTGAGATTTGGTAGATTTTGGTGAGATTTGCTAAAATTATTTGTCAAACTTGCTAGAATTTCTTGAGTGAGTCTTGAACAAATTTTGTGAGAATTTGTATATTGTTGTGAAACACTGTAGTTTTTTGTAAGATATTTTTAATTTTGTAAGATGTAAAATTTTGTAAAACGTTGCAATTTTGTAAAAACTTTAGTAGATTTTTGTAAGACTTTGTGGTTTACTATGAGACGATGTAGATTTTTGTGAGACTATGTGATTTACTGTAAGACGTTATAGATTTTTGTGAGAATATGTAAATTATTGTGAGACGTTGTAAATTTTTGTGAGATTTAGTACTTGTTTTTTGTGAGGCGTAAAAAATGTTTGTGGGACATGGTAGAATTTTGTGAGATTTACTTGATTTTTATGAGACTTTGTTAATTTTTATGAGACCTTGTAAATTACTGTAATATTTTGTGGTTGACTGTGAGACGTTGTAGATTTTTGTAAAATTTGGTAGATTATTTTGTGAGACTTCATAGTTTCTTATGATTTTTAAGAGAATTTAGTGAGAATTTTTAGTCTTTTGTATTTTTGTAAGACTTGGTACACTTTTGTGAGAAACTATACTTTTAAGTGAGACATTTTTAATTTTGTAAGATCCATCATTTTCTAAAACGTTGCAATATAGTAAAAACCTTAGTAGATTTTTGTAAGTCTTGGTAGTTTTTTTGTGAGACGTTGTAAATTTTTGTGAGATATAATAAATTATTTTAAGACCTTGTGGTTTACTGTGAGATGTTGTAGACTTTTGTAAGATTTTTCAGAGACTTTGTAGATTTATAAGAGGCTTTGTAGATTTTTAAGGGGCTTTGTAGATTTTTAAGCGGCTTTGTAGATTTACAAAAGACTTAGTAGATTTTTGTGAGACTTGGTAGATTTTTAAAAGTCTTTGTAGATTTTCAAAATATTGTCTATATTTTTGTGAGACTTTCTAAAAATTAGTGAGGCTTTTTAGAATTTCCTTAGACGTAAATGATTTTGCGAGGATTGGTGGAATTTTGTGAGGCTGGGTTGGGTTTTGTGAGGTCTTAAAAATAATTTATATAGCCTTGAATATTTTTAAAAAGTCTTACAGATAGTTATGAAGCCTTGCAGATATTTGAGATCCCAAAAATCTACAAGGCCTTTCAAAAATCTGCAAGGCCTTCCAAAAATCTGCAAGGTCTCCCAAAATAACCTGCAAGTTCTCACAAAAATCTCAAGGCCTCACAGAAATCTGCAAAGCTTTCCAAAAATCTGTGAACCTCTCCCACAAAACCTGCAAGGCCTCCCATAAATATGCAAAGCTTTATAAATGTCTACAAGACCTCAAAAAATGCTGCAAGGCCTCCGAAAAAGGTTCAAGGACCCCAAAAATCTGCAAGGTCTCATAAAAATTTGCAAAACCTTCCTAAAAATCTGCAAGGATTCATACAAATATGTTGAAAATTTGTCACTAAAATTATAATTTTATAGTTCACTTTTAATTTGATTTTTAGGTGACAAAAATATTCACGCCTCCACCGTATTTTGTAAAACCATTTCGGCGTATTTTTAACAATCCGTATTTCCTTTCAAATAAAAAGCTCATAAAATAAAAATTCCGTTCGCAATATCTGGCTTCGACTATATACCGATTTTTTTATTTTTTTCTATCCATTTTTATTCTACAAACTATTGGAAATTATTGGAAGCAATTAAAACAGAGTTATTTCACCATCGACGGATAAAAATATGACGGAGGCCATTTATGCAAATCTTTTTGCGAATATGAAGTCTGCTGTTAAAATGCAATAATTTCAATTTCATAAATGAATATTCATTTATTCAATTGCAGCAGATTTTAAATCGACATTGGTGGTGATAATATAAAATCACTTTTGAATAAGCTACATATAGACATCCGTGCAAAAACTTTAAAAAATCGGAGTCCATAAATCCATTTCCAGAGTGGACTATACAAAATCCTCATTCTCTACCTTAGATTTATGTTATGTTTTTGTCTCCACCGGTGTAAACTTATTATCTCGGTGTTTTTCCTCAATCAAGATATTCCGGTGGAGGATTCGAAAAACTAGAAAATCTCTTCTAAAGAAAGTCCTTCTCTTCTACGATGGCGATTTCGATGACTTTGTTTTGTGGACGACTTAGTTTGTTATCTGGATAAAAGTTCTATTTCTTTTGTACAAAGACAAAATGAGTTTGTGAAACAAACGGTGGAGATGTAGATGGTTGTGGTTCATTGTGTATTTAAATTCGTTTAGGAGAGAATTTAATTCAAGAGAAGTTATAGAGGTGATGGAATTGAATTAAGATAGTTGAAAATTAAGATAGTTTTGGATTTTTTTTTAAATGAGTTGTGCGCAATTTTTTTTATTTTTAAAATCTATACGACAAAAGTCTATAAAATATCATAAAAAGCTAGAGATTCTAAAAAGTTTCAGAATCATCTAAAAAGTTTCAGAAATATCAAAAAAGTTTCAGAAATATCTACAAAGTTTCAGAAATATCTATAAAGTTTCAGAAATATCGACAAAGTTTCAGAAATATTTTTTAAGACTATAAATATTTCTGAGTTTTTATAAATATTTCTGAGTCTTCATAAATATTTTAAAAACTCAGAAATATTTATAAAGACTCAGAAATATCTACAAAGACTCAGAAATATCTACAAAGACTCAGAAATATCTACAAAGACTCAGAAATATCTACAAAGACTCAGAAATATCTACAAAGACTCAGAAATATCTACAAAGACTCAGAAATATCTACAAAGACTCAGAAATATCTACAAAGACTCAGAAATATCTACAAAGACTCAGAAATATCTACAAAGACTCAGAAATATCTACAAAGACTCACAAATGTTTACAAAGATTTACAAATATCTCCAAGGCCTCCCAAGTATTTTCAAAACCTTCCAAATATATCTGAGGTCTCACAAAGATCTTGGAGGCCTCACAAAAATTTTGGAGGCTTCATAAAAATCTTGGAGGCTTCATAAAAATCTTGGAGGCCTCACAAATAAATTAAAGGTCTCACAAGCATCTTCAAGGTCTCACAAGCAACTTCAAGGTCTCACAAGCAACTTCAAGGTCTCACAAGCATCTTCAAGGTCGCACAAGCATCTTCAAGGTCTCACAAAAATCTTGGAGGCCTCACAAAAATCTTGGAGGCCTCACAAAAATCTTGGAGGCCTCACAAAAATCTTGGAGGCCTCACAAAGATCTTGGAGGCCTCACAAAGATCTTGGAGGCCTCACAAAGATCTTGGAGGCCTCACAAAGATCTTGGAGGCCTCACAAAGATCTTGGAGGCCTCACAAAGATCTTGGAGGCCTCACAAAGATCTTGGAGGCCTCACAAAGATCTTGGAGGCCCCACAAAAATTTTTGAGGCCTCACGAAAATTTTTGAGGTCCCACAAAAATTTTTGAGGCCTCACGAAAATTTTTGAGGCCTCACGAAAATCTTTGAACCCACACAAAAATCTTTGGAACCTTACAAAATTCTACCAAGTCTCACAAAATCTACCAAACCTCAAAAAAGCTTTTATGCCTCGTAATGTACTAAACAGCCTCACAAAAATCTACCAAGCCTCACAAACATCTAACAAACCTCACAAAATCTACAAAGTCTCTTAAAAATCTACAAAGTCTCTTAAAAATCTACAAAGTCTCTTAAAAATCTACAAAGTCTCTTAAAAATCTACAAAGCCCCTTAAAAATCTATCAAGCCTCTTAAAAATCTATCAAGCCCCTTAAAAATGTATCAAGCCTCTTAAAAATCTACAAATCCTCTTAAAAATCTACAAATCCTCTTAAAAATCTACAAATCCTCTTAAAAATCTACAAAGCCTCTTAAAAATCTACAATGTGTCTAAAATATCTACAAAACTTCTTGAAAATCTACAAAGTCAGTTAAAAATCTACAAATCCTCTTAAAAATCTACAAAACTTCTTAAAAATCTACAAAATCTATTAAAAATTCATAAAACCTCACAAAAATCTACAAAGTCTCTTAAAAATCTACCAAGTCTCTTTTATTTGAAAGGAAATGGTTATTGTTAAAACACACCGAAATGGTTTTGTCGCACTCTTTGACAAACATACTACGGTGGAGACGTAAATAATTCTGTCACATAAAACTTAAAATTGTCGACAAAAATTTGTATCCGCACACACAAACACACACAAACACACACATACATTCGTTTTTTATAAGGTATGCCAAAATGTTCAGAAACCTTTGAAACGTAAAGATACATAACAAATTACATTTTTGATTTTTTTGCGATTACTATAATTTACCCTGCGGGATATTAAAAATAAACTATAAAATTACAATTTTGACGGAATATTTTCAACAAAATTCTAAAATTAATCGTTTTTGATATGAAGTTTATCCGTAGTTTAAAGTGCTATTTAGTTAGCCCTGGTATTAAATAAGTATCCATTTCTCAAATCTCCATTTCAAAGGTAACTTTGCTCATTTCTCAAACTCGCAATAAGCGAAATACAAGTTAAAATACAAACTATAAGCTCTGTTTTGTGTGTATATCATAAATACTAAGATTTCGCAGAAAACTTGTTGTGTAACATTTGAAATATGAAACTTTTTCAAACTGTTTGTTATAGTCTGATGCCGAGAATATTTATTCGAAACGTAATCTTGTTGTTGAACCACTGCTCTTGTACTTTGCTATGATCTAAAAAGTTTTCAGTTTTATTGTGCAACTTTAAGTTAAGAAGAGTTGGAAGCTGATTTACGGATTCATTTAGAAAATTATCACATTTTTGTTTGGATAATAATTAAAAAAAAATACATTTGTTGTGGAATAATTTTTTTTAGTTAGAGGTTAATTGATTTTGGGAGGCCTTGCATATTTTTACAAGGCCTTGCATTTTTTTGTTAGACCTTGCAGGTTTGTATGAGGCCTTGCAGTTTTTTTTGGGAGGCTTCATAGGTTTTTTTGAGGCTTTGAAAATTTCTGTGGGGGTTTTGCAGATTTTTGTGAGACCTTGCAGATTTTTGTGAGGCCTTGTAGATTTTTGGGAGGCTTTGCAGATTTTTTGGGAGTTCTTGCAGATTTTTCGGAGGCTTTGCTGGTTTTTTGGGAGGACTTGCAGGTTTTTTTGTAAGGCCTTGCAGGTTTTTGTGAGGCCTTGCAGGTTTTTGGGAGGCTTTGGGGGATTTTGGGAGGCTTTGGGAAATTTTGAGAGGCTTTGGGGGATTTTGGGAGGCTTTGGGGGATTTTGGGAGGCCTTGGGAGATTTTGGGAGGCCTTGCACATTTTTCGAAGGCCGATTTTTGGGAGACGTGTTGCAGATTTTTGTAATGTTATGCAGATTTTTGTGCGGGCTTGTTGTTTTTCGTGAGGTTTTGCAGATTTTTGTGAGGCCTTGCAGTTTTTTATGAATTGTTGCACTTTTTTTATAGATCCTTTTGCAGATTTTTATGAGGCTTCTTGCAGATTTCTATAAGAATTCGATGACTTTTCTGAGGTTTGAAGTCTTTTGAGTCGTCTTTTTATGAGACACCAAAAACTTTTGTAAGTCATCTTGCAATTTTTTATGAGACATTGAAGGCTTTTATAAGGCCTCAAAAACTTGTATCAGGCTTCGGAGACTTTCATGAAGCCACGGAGGCGTTTGTAGAACTTAGGAGGCTTCTATGAGGCCCCAGAGGCTTTTATAAGGCTTCGGAGGCTTCTGTGAGGCCTTGGAGGCTTTTGTGAGGTCTCAGAGGCTTTTATGAGACCGCGAAGGCTTTTATGTGGCCTGAAAATTCATTATGAGGCCTCTGGAGCTTCTATGAAGCCTTGAAAGCTTATACAAAGCTTGAAGGCTCTTACAAGGCCTCGAAAACTTTTACGAGGCCTCGAAGGCTTTTAAAAGGCATCGAAGACTCCTATAAGGCCTTGAAAGCTTTTATGAGACCACCCATTGCAGATTTGTATGATGATTAGAAGTCTTTTATGAGACGTCGAACACTTTATCAGGTTTTGCAACTAGTTTTGAAGCCTAGTAGACTTTTATGAAGCTTTGTATTTATAAAATCTTGTCAGTTAGACTTTTGTGAGGCTTTGTAGATTTTTGTGAGGCTTTGTAGATATTTGTGAGGCTTTGTAAATTTTTGTGAGGCTTTGTAGATTTTTGTGAGGCTTTGTAGATTTTTGTGAGGCTTTGTAGATTTTTGTGAGGCTTTGTAGATTTTTGTGAGGCTTTGTAGATTTTTGTGAGGCTTTGTAGATTTTTGTGAGGCTTTGTAGATTTTTGTGAGGCTTTGTAGATTTTTGTGAGGCTTTGTAGATTTTTGTGAGGCTTTGTAGATTTTTGTGAGGCTTTGTAGATTTTTGTGAGGCTTTGTAGATTTTTGTGAGGCTCTGTAGAGATTTGTGAGGCTTTTTGTGAGGCTTTGTAAATTTTTACACTTTGTAAAAATTGTAAATTATATGATTATTTGCTGCATATTACAATATCAGTTAAACTCTTATATGATTTTGTAGAGTATATTATTTTTGGAGATTCTGTAGTTTTTTTTTAGAATTTGTACATTTGTGTGAGATTATGCAGATTCTAGTAATATTTAAGTTTTTGAATGTACATTCAAATTGTATATATATATATATATATATATATATATATATATATATATTTATATATATATATATATAAATTTCTAAAGTTTAATGTATGTTTGTATAGAACATGCAAGATAGCGATTTACAAGACATTTACTGCGCAATGCACTTTACAGTCGCGAAATGCATTCTATTTCTTTTATCACAAGAAAATGCATTCTCTCTATAAAACTACTTGCACATAACATTCACACACGTATAAACACGATTCTAAATATTTATTTTATTTTATAAACCTTTAATAAACCTGTGCAGTCAGACGTGTTTCTCAGAAAGAAAACCTAATCTAGAAACCGCACAAATGTCAAAAAAACAATCTTAGATAACAGGGTGTTTTTGACCCAAGTTTATAACATACAAGTGACGTTGCAGTTTATGTGTAAAACGCCTGAATGCACAGCAAGTGCATGAACAATACTTTGACAGTTTACAGTACGATTCAGTAGCATAATGTATGCAAGTTAGAGCCTACAATGGCCTTGCCATAACATTTCTATGTTATACGCCAGAATCAGATATTAAAGCTGTTCAAAGAATGAGATTATATCGCCAGGCAAAAAGTAAAAAAAATACAAGCAGTCAATGAATGCATGTTAATTTTAATTACATGAAGTTCTTCAAACACAATTACATGTTGAGCAAAATTGTGAAAACAATATTTGTTCAGGCGTTTTAGCAATTACTTCATAAAAATATTTTCTAAAGTGTTTTATAATCAGATTGTGAGATTTAAAATATTAAATTATGTTTTCTGGAGTGTCATTTTACAAAAATATCGCATTACAAATACAATATGTTCATGGTAAATACTCTCCACCAGTCCTCCACCGTAAATCTTCATAACTATAAAGCAACATTAACAAAAAGCCTCCATAACGTACAATCTCACAAGTTGAAAGCATTATGAAATACTTTTGTATTGTAGCTATATTATGCTATAGTATGCTATAGCAGCCGCAGAGAAAACTCTAAAACTTATTTCTCGGCGACTTTAAATTTAAAATGATTTCATAAAAGTTTCGACGAAGCCGCAACGATAACTAGAGCGGAAAATCTAGTTGAGAATTTAAGGGAAAAAAATATTATGATGAGGTATTTACGACGGTGGAGTTAAATAGATGCTTGATTAAATGATACAAAAAATAGATGAGAAATAAAAGATGAGGTTTTTGAAGTAAAACTAGGGTGTAAATCCGTACAAATGCAACGGAAATGCGTTACGCCCAAACTGTTCGTCATTCGCTCTCGATGATATCATTTCTATACGGGTCGATTGTGATTAGTCGTCGTGTATCTAAATAGAGATCTGTCGTTGTATGCGTGCCGGCATAAACGTTGTATGCATACCGATATCAACAAGAAAATCGGCATAGATAAATAAGCATTTCAAAGTCACATCATAGTACACATCTTGGTTTAATGAAAAATGCCTGAAAAAAAAATTAATTTATACTTATGTTTTTGGACGTGAAGGCTTTAGCATGCATTTTCATTGTGATGCAAAATTACATGAATGCTATAGCAATATTTTGATTTAAATTTAAATAAATAATCAATTATTTTGATTTAAATTTTGACGTTTTTTTACTTATTGTAATTCTCAAGGTATTTATCAAAACTTTAGGTATTTTCGTATTATCTTATATATTTCATCAGCTTGGGCAAGCAAATTGCATAAAATAGAAGAGTAATACTTGACGTGAATGCTATAGCATTCATCTCTTATAAAATGATTAAAATATCTTTTACCTTGGGCAAGCAAATTGCGTTCAATAGAACAGTAATACTTGACGTGGATGCAATAGCATTCGTCTCTTGTAAATTAATATTATATAAATTTGTATATTGGTCGATACTAATAAATGTGTGCATCACGAGATACAAATAAACATTAGTATAGCATTACTAATAAACATTATTCAAAATTGTTATATGATGTATTTATTTTCATTTAAATGCCATCTTGCACACTTGCAAATAAGTTTTACTTCATTTTTTACTCCTTCAGCTTAATTTCTTCCTCAACTTTTCAACAAATTTTCCAAAATGCTTTCCCATTTCACTGGAAGTCCATTTTATTTACAATCCACGTGAAGACGTCGAGATTTCCTCTCGTTTAGTTAAGAGAGAATCTCTTTCGGACGGAACTTAACTTCAACTTAATGTTACGTGAAAAATACGTGTTTTTCGTTAGAGAATTAGCTGAGATGGAGAAAACTCCACCGGAATAGATAGATGGATTCATGGCAAACCGAGAAGTACATTTGGCGGCGACAATGTGAGCTTTTGTTCGGAAAAAATATAAGAATTAGAAATAGACTTATGTAAAAAATAAGTGCATTAATGATTATTAGAAGTGGAGAGTTCAAGAGTTAAATATAGAGTTCTAGCATAGATCAACTTTATAATTACTGACAACGTAAATAAAGTGGAAAAGCGTGTTTTTCATTATAAAAATAGCTAGAGGATAGAGAAAACTCCATCGGCGTTGAATAAAAAATTGTGTCGTCTACAAATAGATTTCGTATGGTTCAAAGTAGGTTAAAATTTGAAAAAAAAGAGTGCGCGTAAGGTTCACACGCGATTAAACTAAAACTTATTTGCTACTGTACAAGATGTCATTTAAGATAAAAATAAATACATCATTAAACAATTTTGAATAATGTTTATTAGTAATATGGTAACACTCGCGATGTACACATTTATTAGTGTCAACCATTACACACATTTATATAATGATCAATTATAAATTATATATTTATAAAAGCACTAAAAATATGTATAATATTTAAAAACAATGATGTCATTAAAATTCAAATGTGACATGATCGGTTTGTCATTGTAATTAGCATTTAGAAATGAACCTTTATTAGAGAAATGAAGTATTTGCTGATTAATAAATTATATAATATTAGTTCACACAGTGGATTATGTTAAACAACGCCTAAACAAATATTGTGAAGTGAAGAACTTCATGTAATTAAAATTAACACACATTCATTGACTGCTTGCATTTTTACTATTTCGCTGGCGATACAGTCTCATTCTCTGTACAGCTGTAATATCTATCTTGCCTAAAAAATATTTTCTATTTTAATAACTTCAAATATTTATACAAACTAAAAATTATATAGAAATAATTTCTAATCAATGCACAAATGTTTAATAATTTGTTTTATTATTTTCAAGGAACAGGGTAAAATATTCTTCTGATTCAGGCATTTTTTATTAAATCAAGATTTATACTACGATGTAACTTTAAAATGTTTATTTATCTATGCCGATTTTCTTGTTGATATCGGTCCGCATACACGACGACTAATCACAATCGACTTGTATAGATGAATGATCTCATCGAGAGCGAATGACGAACGGTTCGGGCGTAACGGACTTCCGTTGCAGTTCATTACGAATATTTACGAAAGTCAATGGAGTTTTCTTGATCTGAGTTTTTTTTACTGTGCTTCAATTTGCATGAATTTACTGAAAATGTTCTTTATTTAGGCTTCCTCTGTTTGGAAAGTAACTAAACCCGTTTCAAATACAAATACTTGTTGAAAAAATCAGAAAATTCATTTTATGAATTTTTTTTTACTAAAATCAGTTTTACTAAGATCATGCAGTAGATTTTAATACATCAAGTAATACTGAATGGATGTATGATATTGTTTTATATTCTTATTTAACACTTTCCACTCGGGAGTCCAACTGCTCGACGGTGCGCTGCGCTCGGTATATTATAGTGCTATACATATCTCTCAACTCGGAATTTTTTTTATACCGGATTTTGAAATGAACTTAATAGTGAATTAATTTCAGAAATATGACAAAAAATCACATGTTGTAAGTTTAGTTCGCGACGGGACGATTTGCCGCCGGAGAGGCGGCAACCGAGTGGAACGGTAAAACGTATCATGCCGCCGGAGAGGCGGCATCCGAGCGCAAAGGTAAAATGACCATGCCGCCGGAGCGGCGGCATCCGAGTCGAAAGGGTTAATTTTTAAATTGTTATTGTTTTTATAATACAGAATTTTCTATATTAAATAATATTATTTTTTTGTTTCAGATATGCCACGGCTCAATACTCATGTATGGATGTCAGTACTCATAACCTAGGTAAGTTTTTCATAAAACTAAATATATATGTATATTTGGGTGGTCCTTAATATGGATTTTTCGAACTTCCTTGTTCCCAGGGGCTCAAACGCTTCCAAATTTATAAACAAAAATTCTCTGAAAGTTTTAGCTCTTAATATTAACTCTAACATAGTCCGCACTTAAAACTTGTTTCTAAGTTATAAAACAAATGAACTGCGGACAACTTTAAAGTTAATAATAAGAGCTAAAACTCTCAGAAAATTGTCTTTCATCAATTTGGAAGCATTTGAGCCCTTGGGAGCAAGGAAATTCGAAAAAATCCATATTGAGGACCACCGTAATTTATATATATATATATATATTATATATATATATATATATATATATATATTATTACTTACCATCAGCACTTGTAACCAGTCTCATTTGTTTATTATTCTGACTGATAAGTCTTCTGATAACATCGATTTGCTCCAATGTCAATTGGACTGCGTCCAAATATTGCGAAGAACATGGAGCATAGGCTGACCAAAACTGCAAAAAAAAATTACATGTTAAATAAAAAATAACCTCAAATCTATAAACCTAAATTATATAAAATAACTAGTGGTGTATGGCATCGTGCCTTAAGGCAAATTGCTGAAACTTCCCATACCGTAATGAAATATTCGAGAAATTTTAAACGTTTTTAAATATATCATTACAAATACTGTAAGTTTCATTATTTTTGCTATCTTATTGTTAAATCTGAGCAAATCAAATGTAAATCATAAATTTATCAATTTATCTCCAGAACATTAACAATCGTCATTTCATTTCGAATTCAATTTCAAAAAAAAAAATAGTTGCGTCAAATTTACACAAAATTGAAAAAGTGCTCCCGTATAGTCACAGTCTAAACGCATTTGCAAATAATACAGTGCCACATTGTCACTTGTACTGTGCTTAGCTTGGAGGCATTTTCACATTTTTCAATAGTTTTGTTTTCACAAAATTGCGAAAGTACATAAACAGTCTAAACACACTTGGGTGAAGATTTGTACCAGAGTGGCGATTAGATTGTGCTTAGCGTGGGTAATTTTTTGAATTTTTGATCTAAAATTACATTTGTATTATTTATTGACCTAGAATTAAAATGAATTTGAATGAAATGAGAAATTAAATTTATTTAATACTTGTGATTATATTGAAAACTTGAATTATTTGTTTGAAAACTTGGATTTTTTTGAAAACTTGAATTATTTTAAAAACTTTATTGGGATTTTATTGAAAACTTGGAATTTTTGTTTGAAAACTCGGATTTTTTTTTTAAACTAGGATTTTTTGGAAATTAGGAATTGTTTTTGAAAACTTAGGTTATTTTAAAAACTTGCATTATTTTAAAAATTTGTATTATTTTAAAAACTTTAAACATTTTTTAATTTGAAAACTTGAAATTGTGTATGAAAACTTGTAATTGTTTTCGAAAACTTGGAATTGTCGAAAACTTGTAATTTTTTCATTTTCATTTTCGATATTAATATAAAATTATAAAAATGAAAAAAGAGCCTTTTCCAGAAACTAGACGTTTCTTCTTACTGTCAACACAAGCAAAATCTTCTTGAATCATTCAAATCTGACGCTTAGTTCACTCCAAAACTGTCATTTTTTGCACATTTAGCTCTGTATCTTCGAAATGGCGGGAACTGTCTTTGCCAAAAACTTATCATGACTTCTCCCAATCAATACAAATTGAATGTTTTTTAGATCATTCAAATCCGATACTCCGTTCTCTCAAAAACTTGATTTGTATTTTCTGCACTCTTTTCTCCGTATCTCCGTAACAGCTCGACCTGCCTTTGCCAAAAACTAATCAGCACATCTCCCTATCAATAGAAATCGAATGTTTTTCAAACCATTCAAAACGCCCAAAACGTTAACAACAAAATTCGGACATGCAAAACATACACACATACACATCCATTTGTTGTATGCCAGTAGTAAGTATGCCAAAGTGTTCAGAAACCTTCAAAACGTACAGAAATGCAAAAATTTTCATTTACGATTTTTGGCCTATTACTATAACTATCCTACGGGAAGTTAATAAGTCCTAGACTTATGTATCTATCATCTTACTACCAAATTGACTTTTTCCAATCTACTAATTCATAGTTACTATTAAAATTTCCTTGCAAAAACTTTTTACATAATCACCTCCACCGATTCGACGAGTTTATTACAATTTCCTAGTAATGTCAGCTAATAACTTTCTTGAAAACAAATCTAGAACTTTGCTGTTCTTCCTGCAGCAAGTTGCTGCTGCTGCTGCTGGTAATAATTTTTGCCTTCGTACTGCAACTACTACTTTTCTTATGGATTTATTTTAAAGTTTCGACTGAGAAATGGTTGAATCGCTTGAAGAAACATTGAGCTATTTTGAGTTATGGTAAAGAATAAAGGTTAAAGTTTTGGGGTTTTGATTTAAAGTGGATAAAAATTTTAGACGGTGGAGGAATCTCCATTTCCGAGTAAATGACTCGATTAAAAATTATTATCTGAGTTTTATGAATGTGAATTAAAGTGTGAGTCACACAGACAAATCATATATTAACTTCCAGTAGGGAATTTTTTTTGCATATCTTCACGTTTCAGGAGTTTTTGAACATTTTGGCATACCTCAGAAAAATTGATTTGGGTGTGTGTGTGTATGTTTTATATGTCCGCATGGATCAACCGATTTGAATGGTTTAAAAAACATTCGATCCCTATTGATAGGGAGATGTGCTGATTAATTTTTGGCAAAGGCAGGTCCAGCCGTTACGGAGATACTGAGCAAAGAGTGCAGAAAGTAGAAATCGAGTTTTTGAAAGAACGGAGTATCCGATTTGATTGATCTAAAAAACATTCGATTTGTAATGACGGAAAGAAGTGGTGATTAGTTTTTGGCAAAGGTATGTCCAGCCATTTCGAAGATACAGGGTTAAATGTACGAAAATGGCAGTTTTTGAGAAAACTAAGCGTCCGATTTGAATGATTCAAAAAGCATTTTTCTTGTGTGATAGTTAGAAGAAACGTTTAGTTTCTGGAAATGGCACTTTCTTTAATTTCCAGAATTCTTTTTAATATCGAAAATGGTTTTAGGTTTTCGAAAAAATTTCAAGTTTTCAAAAACAATTCCAAGTAGTCAAAAACAATTCCAAGTATTTCAAATAAAAATTCAAAGGTTTCAAACAAACATTCCAAGTTTTCAAACAAAAACTCCAAGTTTTCAGAAACAAATCGAAGTTTTCAAAAACAAATCCAAACATTCTAAGTATTTAAAACAATCCAAGTGTTTCCCAAGTTTTCAAAAACAAATCCTAGTTTTCAGGAACAAATCCAAGTTTTCAGAAACAAATCCAAGTTTTCAGAAACAAATCCAAGTTTTCAAAAACAATTCCAAGTTTTCAAAAACAATTCCAAGTTTTCGAAAACGATTCCAAATTATCAAAAAAACAATCAAAGTTTTCAAAAACAATTCTAAGTTTTTCAAATAATCCAAGTTTTTCAAATAATCCAAGTTTTTCAAATAATCCAAGTTTTTCAAATAATCCAAGTTTTTCAAATAATCCAAGTTTTTCAAATAATCCAAGTTTTTCAAATAATCCAAGTTTTTCAAATAATCCAAGTTTTTCAAATAATCCAAGTTTTTCAAATAATCCAAGTTTTGAAAATAATCCAAGTTTTGAAAATAATCCAAGTTTTGAAAATAATCCAAGTTTTGAAAATAATCCAAGTTTTGAAAATAATCCAAGTTTTGAAAATAATCCAAGTTTTTAAAAAAATCCAAGTTTTCAAAAACAATTCCAAATTTTCAAACAAAAAAATCCAAGTTTTAAAAAAAGATTCAAGTTTTAAAAAAAGATTCAAGTTTTAAAAAAAGATTCAAGTTTTAAAAAAAAATTCAAGTTTTTAAAAAAAATTCAAGTTTTCAAAAAAAAAAATTCAGACAAAAAATCCAAGTTTTCAAAAAAAATCCCATGTTTTCAAAAAAAAAATCCCATTTAAAAAAATTCATTTTTATTCAATTAAATATAGATTAAAAAATTCATTTTAATTCTAGGTAAATAAATAATAGAAATCTAATTTTGGATTAAAAACAATTAAAAAATTACCCTACTAAGCACAGTCTAAGCGCCACTCTGGTGCAAATGTTTACCCAAGTGCGTTTAGACTGTTTATGTTAAGGAGCACTTGTTAAATTTTGTAAAAACTATTGAAAAATGTGAAAATACCGACAAGCTAAGCACAGTTTAAGTGAAAATGTCGCACAGAATTGTTTGAAAATGCGTTTAGACTGTGACTATGCGGGAGCACTTTTTCAATTTTGTGTAAATTAGGCAACTATTTTTTTTTTTTAATTAAATTCGAAATGAAATGACAATTGTTAATGTTCTGGAGATAAATCGATTTATGATTTATGATTTACATTTGATTTGCTCAGATATAACAAGCTAGCAAAAATAATGAAAGTTACAGTATTTGTAATAATAGATTTGAAAACGTTTAAAAATTTCTCGAATATTTCATTACGGTACGGGAAGTTCCTGCAATTTGCCTTAAGGCACGATGCCACACACCACTAGTTTATTTTGCATCTCAGTCAATATCAAACACATCCGTTAGCATTCATCAAGGATAAAATTAGTGGGTGTTACTTTAAATAGTAAATGATGATTATATAAACTTT
>NW_020539726.1:37077708-37092869 GCF_003426905.1 Ctenocephalides felis | reverse complement strand
ACAAAATTTTTTTGTCCAAAATCAATTATTTTGTTAAGACAAGCAAAAGTTCTTTCAATCATTTAAAATCGGACGCTTACTACTCTCAAAAACTGCATTTTTTACATATTTAGCTCCGTATCTTCCAAATGGCTAGGCCTGCCTTCGCCAAAAACAAAACACTTCTCCCAAGCATTACTAATAGAATGTTTTTTAGATCAGTTCAATCGGATACTCCGTTCTCTCAAAACTCGATTTCTATTTTCTGCACTCTTTGCTCAGTATCTCCGAAACGGCTGGACCTGCCTTTGCCAAAAATTAATCAGCTCTTCTCCCTATCAATAGGAATCGAATGTTTTTTGAACAATTCAAATCGGTTGATCCGTGTGCCCGAAAACGCGACTGGAAATTTGTATCCATACCTACATACACACACACACACACACGCACACACACATCCATTTTTCTGAAGCATGCCAAAACGTCAGAAACCTTCAAAACGTCGAGAAATGTAAAAGTTTTCAATTTCGATTTTCGGCCCATCACAATAACTTACCCTACGGGAAGTTATTAAATATATGATTATATATACTAGCTGGCCCAGTTAACTAAAATCTCTTAATTTTTGCCTATCCCTCCACCTCTATTACAGCAATGGGTTGCCGGAGTAATATGTAAACTATAAATTTTTAATGGTTCTGTGAATTTTAAATAAACCTGGTTAATTACATTTGAGGAAAGTGATTCGGAAAAGTGTTTTAGTATTTATAGCTCGTGGCCTGCGATGTGATCACTTATTTATCGCCTTTGTTCGGGGTTCAATTTAACTCTGAAATTAGGACTCTGGGTACCTTCCTTCCGATGTAATTATATTTAGATATAAAATATTTACGCTATCGAATATAAAGTTAATAATTTCTTGCGTTTCATTTACTATTCATTTATCACGGTGGAGACGTCTTCACCACGCGTTCCAAAATAATATTTTCTATCTGTTTTAATTTTATTGTTTAGATGTGTGAAGGAACTTTGTGTTATATATATAATATATAAAAATAAGTCAGGTTTTCCTTTCTGACGAAATAACTCCAGAACGCACAAACCGATTTCGACAATTTTGCATTCGTTGGAAAGGTTTCGGGTTCCGCAGGGTTCATAGCTAAGAAAATTAGTGGTGCATGGCATCGTGCCCTAATGCAAATTGCTGCAACTTCATGCACCGTAATTAAATATTCAAGTAATGACATTAGTGAGAATTATCAGAATTATGCTTGGTTAAGTCCACGAGCAATTCTTGCCGCAAAGAATAATGATGTACACGCACTGAATTTCACCATTCAATCAAAAATTGCTGGCGATTTGGTGACATGCCAATTATTCCGACTGGTCTTCCGTTTGACTTCAAACGATTGCAATTTCCAGTTTGCCTTGCGTTTGCAATAACAAGTCGCAAGGCCAATCGCTTAGTGTTTGCGGGATTAATTTCAAACAGATTATTTAGAAAATCATTGTTTTTCACATAGGCAGTTATACGTTGCCTGTTCACGAGTTGGAAAACCATTCACTTTGTTTGTGTTAACGTCAAACCAAAAAACAAAAAATGTGGTTTACCAAAGAGCACTTCAATGAAAGGGATAATTTGCGGATTCACTTTCATTTACTTAGAGAAGTTCAACTAAAAACACTTCATTTTTGATCGAAATCAGTTCATTACTGTTGTATGATAAAATCAAATTTTTCCTTTCAAATATAAAAAACAAACAAAAAATTTGTTCATCTTTCTCATCAAACCATCTGGTGGCGAAACGGAGTTTGTCGGGTTTGCTAGTATATATATATATATATATATATATATATATATATTATGTATATAGTTTGCTGTACACGTTTATAAAACTCATTAAACTATGTAGTGCAGAAGCAACCTCCGCATTATACCTTAAACCCTAATTTGAGTTTCGGGGGCGGTTTCTTAACAAGTAAAACCTCAAAGTGTCAAATAAATTACTTAAGGGCTCGTATAGGCACAAACAACGTCTAGTTACATATTATATATATATATATATATATATATATATGTGTGTGTGTGTAGAACAAAATAACCCTTATCGTACCAACTTATTGTTATGTCTAACAATTTGCGTACAACACCCTTCCACGCTTCTGATAAGATATAAATGGGTTTACATCCCTGTTATATATATATATATATATATATATATATATATATATACTAGCAAACCCGACAAGCCTTGTTTTATCATTTAAGATATACGTAAACATTTCCAGAAAATCCAAAAACTTCCCAGAAATTTCATATTTTGAGTTTCTAATAAACACTTGCGACTCGTTTGGTAATGTTTTTCCGTATAAATAAAACATCAAATTAAACTACTTACTACAATTAAATAATATTTATCTAATGGATCCAATTAAATTCAATTGAACATAACTTGTCAAAACCATTTGACTTTTGACGTATGAGCCGCTAGCCATTGTTTTATATTAAATTATGTTTGTACAAATGAATTTACATTAAAAATGTACAGTTTTTATGCTGTTTTAAAATAATTTCTCATTTTTTCCACAATCCCTAGATGGCACAAGTATTTCAAGACTAAAACTGGCCAAAACTTGAGATATTTTAGGAATTGTTAATAATATTTATTCTTACTCATAAATTTTACAATCTCTGGAGTATCAGAAATAATTCAAGACTAAAACGAGCCAAATTGGATCAGCCGTTTTAGTTTCAGAGATTCTTACATAATATCTTGCTTCATATTTTATATAATAATATACTTGACATATTTTTCGGATTTATTACCTAACATAATATCTTGCTCCATTTGATAAGAATAAACTTGACAATTTTTTTTAGAATTTTTATAATATTTATTCTTATAAATACCACTGTCTTTGGATTAGCGCAAATTTTTCAAGAGTAAAACTGGCCAAATCGGTTCAGCCGTTTTTTAGTTTTAGCATACCTATCTTGCTGCATTTTTATATATAAGAATATACTTAATATATTTTTTAGATTTTTTTATAATTTTTATTTTTTCTTATAAATCCCACAATCTCTGGAGTATCAGAAATATTTCAAGACTAAAAGTAGCCAAATCGGTTTAGTCTTAGAGGTTCAGTTTCAAAGTTTCAGCGAATCTAGTATAATATGTTGCTCCATTTTCATATATAAATATAAACTTGACATATTTTTAGGATTTGTTATAATATTTATTTGTTCTTATAAATCCCATTATCTCTGGATTAGCATAAATATTTCAAGACTAAGAGTAGCCAAATCGGTTCAGCCGTTTTCAAGTTTTAGCATACCATAATATCTTGCTCCATTTTTATATATAAAACTATACTTAACAAATCTGTGAAAATGCAACGGAAATTCGGTCTCGATTAAATCATTTTAATACGGGTCGATTATGATTAGTCGTCGTGTGTTTGAAAAGTGATCTGTCGCTTTCATCAAAAACAATTCGAAACTTTTTGATATGGCTTCGTCCTCCTCAAACTACAACACTAGACACAAACTTATTAAGGCGCGCACCATATAAATTAGCCAGGTCTTTCAATTCGATCGACGGTCTAGGTATTCAGCTTATGAATAAACTTCCACTCAATATCCGAAACCTAGATAGCAAAAAATTTCATGCTTCCCTAGTTAAACTTTTTAAAGACTTAGCTTTTTATGACATTACTGAATTTTCTCAATTTGATTTCAATAACTATTTTCTTGCATAATCCTTATCCTTTATCTATGTAGTCTGACCATTTGATCGCCTGTACAACCATATATATTTTTTATTTTTTTTATTGCTATTTTATTAATTTAAATTAAATTTTTACGGTTTTTAATGAGTATAACTTTCAAACTTGTGCAAGAATTTTGAGCTTGACTGGTGGTCAAATAGACTTCAATATGATGAACTTGATGATGAACGTTGTATTTAATGTTCGAATGCTTTTTTTTCAGCTCTTTTTTTCAGAAGCGAAATTTGTGCAGCTACTATGATTATTATAAAATTACTATCCTTTTAATATTAACTATGAATAAGCTTGACAAGAGCCTGAAATAATATCTATTATTATTGATTACGGCTTGCTTATGAATAAATAAATAAATAAATAAATAAATTTATGCGTACCGGCATCAACGTTGTATTCGTACCGATATCAACAAGGTAATCGGCATAGATAACTAAACATTTTAAGGTTACATCGGAGTACAAATCTTGATTTAATGAAAAATGTCTGAATCAGAAGAATATTTTACCTTGTTCCTTGAAAATAATAAAACAAATTAAACATTTGTGCCGTGTACTAAACGTAGGTTTATTGGTTATAAATTATTCTTATCTATATTATTCGTAGTTTCTTTAAATATTTG
This sequence comes from Ctenocephalides felis, assembly GCF_003426905.1. NCBI lineage: Eukaryota > Metazoa > Arthropoda > Insecta > Siphonaptera > Pulicidae > Ctenocephalides > Ctenocephalides felis. Next base: position 37,088,485 of record NW_020539726.1, on the reverse strand, counting down.
AAGTTATTAAAATGGAAAATATTTTTTAGGCAAGACAGATATTGCAGATGCTCAGAAAATAAGATCATATCGCCAGCAAAAAAGTAAAAAAAAATACAAGCAGTCAATGAATGTATGTTAATTTCAATTACATAGAGTTCTTCAAACACAATTATTACATGATGAGTGAAATTGTGAAAACAATATTAGTTTAGGCGTTGTTTAACATAATCCACTGTATAGAATTTATTAATCAGCAATTACTTAATTTCTCTAATGAAGGTTCAAGTCCTAAATGCTAATTACAATGACAAACCGATCATGTCGTATTTGAAGTATGACTTCAATTACATTATTGTTTTTATCGTATTTTTAAATATAATTTATAATTTATCATCATATAAATGTGTATAATGGTCGACACTAATAAATGTGTGCATCACGAGTGTTACCGTATTACTAATAAACATTATTCAAAAACTGTTATATGATAAATTTATTTTTACATAAATGCCATCTCGTACAGTAGCAAATAAGTTTTACTTCAATCGCGTGTGAACCTTACGCGCACTCTTTTTTAAAATATTTATTCTTCATTATGAATCTAATGACCTGAAAATTTTGTACTCATTGAACAAATCCTTTAACCTCATTTAATAATACCCATATCACCATTCCTCCACCAAACTCTCCACGGTATAATATTGAAATATCTGAAATTTGTTTGCAAATCTCAATATTTCCTAATTGAGATACTCCCGTTTCATAATTAGTATGAATTTCCTTTGAGGCGAAATAAATTTATGAAATAATTTCAATTAATCATTTTGACTTGGAATGAATATCTATATATAAATGTTTACCATGTGTCTATGTATGTTTGGTGTGTATGTGTGGATGTATTTTATAAAACAAACATACAAACAGACATACAGACAAACGAACATGCTTTTAAGAGAATTCAGTAGGACGGAATTAGTTTGTTGTTACTTGTTGGCCTGGAGAGAAAGTTTTTGATGAATTTAATAAGACAAGTTGAGAAGACGAATGTTTAGATATATATATATATATATATATATATATTATATAATAGATAATATATATATATATATATATATATATATAATTTCATATAAGCAAGTTATATTTAGAGATTCAATTTGCCAAGAGAAAATATGTTGGGTGGCCTTAAATGTTGATATCGTACGTTGTAGAATGTGTTTTTGAACTAATCAAATTGGTTGCTACGTGCCTCCAAAATAGCTAGACCTGCCTTTGCCAAAAACTAACCACCAAGTCTCTTCTTCAGTGTGAATAGAATGTTTTTTGAATCATTCTAATCGGATACTCTATTATTCTCAAAAACTTAATTGCCATCTTGTACATCTTTTGCTTGTACCTCCGAAAACGGCTGGAACCTGTCTTTGCTAAAAACTAACCACAAAGTTTCCTCTTCAGTGCGAAACGAATGTTCTTTGAATCATTCTAATTGGATGTTCAGTTCTTTTAAATTTATCATTTTAACACTGCATTGTCATCTTTTGCACTTTTTTGCACTTTTTGCTCTGCATCTCCAAAAGAGCAGGACCTGCCTTTACCAAAAACTAATTGCACATCTTCTCATCAATATAAATCGATAATTTTTTTAATCATTCTGAGCGGATTTCTATTCTCTCAAAAACTTAACTGTTTTTTACATATTTTGCTCTGTACCTCCGAAACGGCTGGACTACCTTTAAAAAACAAATCTACATGTCTTGACGTCGATACAAACCGACTGTTTTTTGAATCATTCTAATCGAATACTTCATTCTCTCAAAAACTTAATTGAAATTTTTACATCTTTTGCTATGCCTCCGAAACGGCAGGACCTGCTTTTATAAAAACAAGTTAGCGACTGTTTTTTGAATGATTCTAATCGGATTCTCAGTTCCCTTAAAAACTGAATTTCAATTTCAATCTTTTGCATCTTTTGTTCTGTTCCTCCGAAACGACAGGACCTGCTTTACTTGAAAGCAAGTCAGCACGTTTTGATGTCGATACAAACCGACTGTTTATTGAATCATTCTAATCGGATGCTCCGTTTTCACAAAAACTGAATAGTAATCTTTTGTTCTATACCTCCTGAACGACTGGACCTGCCGTTCCTAAAAATAAGAATGCACGTCTTCGACTGGAATGTAAAAATTTGAGATGGAATATAAATTTTGAAATACACACAATGCAATTCGTGGAATAAAATTTTATTGTGGAATACGAAATGTAAAATTTAGATGTGAAATGTAATGCCATATTTATATTATGGTATTTTAAAACGCAATCGTTTGATTTGTATAATATGAATTAAGAAAATTTGAAATAAAAAAGTTCAGTTTTGAGAATTTTATTATTGAGAATTAGTACAAATGAAACACAAAAACTATGAAATAACGTAACTTAAAATATAATTAAAAAAATGTGAACTACTTGCATAAAAATTTCATATGTCAAAAATATTTTAGTTTTTCCCATACAATATTTAATATCAGTACAATTTACCATTACAACTTTCGTCTGAATGTTACAACTAATTACTTCTTCGAGAAATTGCTCATTACTTGTTCAATTTGAGAGGTTCTTGGTAGATGTAGGTGGTGGTGGGTGGTATATGAACGTAATTAAAACATACCACTCGAATACCATTCATATACCTATACGATGATGGAAACTACATAGCAAATACTGAACAACCGGGTCTCAACTTTAGAGTCTTGCCTGATGAGAGCAAAGTTTTAATTTATACATCGAGCTGAGTTGACACGGTGGAGGAAGTAGATTTATATATAATATGATATATATATATATATATATATATATATATATCGATCTATTCACATAAAATCCATAAACCCTTCACTCCACCGTTTGCTCCACCGTATAACAAATTCCATTTCCTAAAACATTCCGTAAACGAATTTTCATAGACGCCTCTCGTGCGTCACAAGTTAATAAATATTAAAATACATTTTAAATTGGAAAATCTCGTAAAATCGTTTCTCCACAACACATTTTCACTATATAAAAGTATAGGAAATCATATTTTTGATGTCGCCATTATACTTTACTCCTTTACTCGTACTCCTCTACTCCTCCACCGTTCTTCGAAGCAAGAAACGTAACGTTAAAGAGGGCGACGACAGCGCCACCGGCGGCCGTAATATCAGTTGTCAATAAAAAATTTAATATCGTATTGTGTGAACCATGTGCGTGTGAGATAAATTTATAAAAAAGTTGATGGGAAAACGATATTTACACATGTGGAGAGGAATAAAATGTCTGGTTATTAACTTTCTGAAGTGGATATTTATGGGTTTATTTGCGGTGGAGTGTTGTGAAGTTTGTGTGTGGGTTGACTAATTATTGAACACTGTATTTGATATTTATTGTTAGAATGTTTAGAAACTTGATAGGTTTTGTGAAGTTCGGTAGAAAATTTGTGCGATTTGTGCACCAGAATTTCTGCGAGACTCAGTAAAAAATCGAGACTTTGTAGAATTTTTGTGAGAATTCTTAGATTTTTACGAGGAATCTTAAATTTTTGTGAGGCTTTGTAAATTTTTGTAAAGTTTTGTAAGTTTTTGTGAGACTCTAGATTTTTGTGGTACTTTCTAAATTTTAAAATTCTTTTGGAACTTTCTACATTTTTAAATTCTTGTGGGACTTAGAAAGAATTAGAAAATTTGTGAGGCTCGAAATAATTTTTGGAGACCTAAAGAATTTTTAGGAGGCCTGAAACAATTTTTAGGAGGCCCGAAGGAATGTTTTCGAGGCCCGAAGGAATGTTTTCGAGGCCCGAAGAAATGTTTCGGAGGCCCGAAGGAATGTTTTCGAGATGCAAAGAATTTTTTTTGAGACTCTGTAAAATATTTGCTAGCCTTCTTGAATTTTTGTGAGGCTTCTTGAATTTTTGTGATGTTTTGTAAATTTTTGGTGAGGCTTTGTAAATTTTTGAAAAACTTTCTATATTTTTGTGAGGCTTCTTAAATTTTCATGAAACTCGATTTTTTTTGTAAATATATTTGTGAAACTTTTTAGACTTTTGTGAAAGTTCGTAGATTTTTGTGCGAGTTTGTAGATTTTTGTAAAACTTCTCAAATTTTTGTGAGGTTTTTCCAGTTTATGTGAGACTTATTAGATTTTTATAAGACTTGTTAGATTTGTTAGTGAGGATTCATAGATTTTTGTGAGGATTCTTAGATTTCTGTAAGGTTTTGTAATTTTTGAGACTGCAAATTTTAATTTTTGTGAGGTTTCTTAACTTTTTGTGAGATTCGATTTTTTTTATTGTAATTATATATTTGTGAGACTTTCTAGATTTTTGTGAAACTTATTAACTTGTTGTGAGGCATTTTAAATTTTTGTAAGGCTTTGTAAATGATTGTGAAGCTTTGCAAAAGACATAGAGACATATTAAATTTTTGAGACATCTTAAATTTTTGTGAAGTTTTTTAAATTTTAAGGGAATCATTTTTTTTTTTTTTGAAAATAAATATTTGTGATACTTTCTAGATTTTTGTAAGACTTCTTAAATTTATGCTATTTTTGGATTGTTCCTAGAGATTTTATGAATTTTATGAGACTCGTTTTTTTTTTCAAATATATATTTGTGAGAGGCTTTGTAGATTTTTATGAGGCTTTGTAGATTTTTGTGAGGTTTTGTAAATTTTTGTGAGGCTTTGTAAATTTTGTGAGACTTTGTAAATTTTTGTGAGACTTTCTACATTTTTAAATTCTTGTGAGCGTTGGTACTATAAATTCTAATAAGGCTTTGTATTCGCATAAGTATTTGTAAATTTGTTTGAGGCTTTGAAAATTTGTTCGAGGCTTTGAAAATTTGTTCGAGGCTTTGAAATTTTTTGTGAGGTTTTCTAGATTTTTGTGAGGATTATTAAATTTTGGTGAGGCTTCAACATTTCTGTGAGGTATTTAGATTTTTTGTCAGTTTTTTTTATTAATTTTTGTGAGGTTTTTTAAATGTTTTGTGAGGTTTTTTAATTTTTTTGTGAAGCTTTGTCAAGCTTTTTAAATTTTTGTCAGGACTTGTACATTTTCGTGAGACTTCTTAAATTTTTGTGATACTTCTTAATTTTTGTGAGACTTTTGAAAATTTTGTGATGGATTTGAAACTTTTGTGATACTTTTGAAATATTTGTGATGCTTTTGAAATTTTGTGATGCTTTTTAATTTTTGTGAAACTTTTAAAATTCATGTTAGACTATTTAAATTCTTATTAGACTTTCTAGACTTTTATGAGACTTTCTAGACTTTTATGAGATTTTCTGAATTTTGTAAAAACTGTAAATTTTTGTGAGACTTTTTAAATTTTTGTGAGACAGATTTTTGTGAGACATTTAACAACAGACACAAAAGTAATAAATTTGACAATATACAAATTTTAAATTAAAATTTTATAAATTTTACCAATTAAGATTATTAAAAAAAAGGTTACAGATGATGTAGAATTTCGCTTAAAAAATTATATATATATACAGAAAATTCATTTAAATTAAAAAATAAACTTACTATGTATATTTTTACTTACTTTGCCGAAATTACTCAGGCCTCCAATATGTGGGACACGTCCTGGCTCATCAGCTAAACAGCAATCAGCCCCTAAAATTAAAAAAAAAAAAATAATATAACTCAGTAAAATCTAAATAATTTGTAAAACATCATCAATGAAAGAAGTTCAATAAAAACAACTTACATGAAAAAAAATGCAAAAATCATAAAAAAAAATCCTGAAAAATTATCACACTTTTTCTAATTGTATTTTTTCGATTTTTTTTTCCAATATTTATTTTTCTAATTTGAGGGGGTGGGGTTATTTTTTTCTAAGGTAAATTTTATAATTTAAATTTTCAGAGGGATAAGTTTGGATAATTTTAAGTTTTTATAATTTTAAATTTTTTATAATTTTAATTTCTTATAATTTAAATTTTGTCTAATTTAAATTTCTTTTCATTTTAATTTTGTAAAATAAAATTCAAAATTCATAAATAAAATAAATAACGATTAAAATTAGAAAAAAAAACACTTACCATGGAGTGTTGCACGTATGTGTCAACGTCAAATATCGAACTCCAAGATCATAAAATGATCTCAAGACTCCCAAACTATTTCCAATGGAATGACCACCTTCCACTCCAATTAAAGAACCAAGAAACCCCAAACGATGGGCTTCTTCAATACCTAAAAACAAAAAAAAAACTTTAAATAAATCTATAACAATTGTAACGTAAAATGGAGATTACTCCACCGCATCTCAATCTGTATATCAATTTCAAATAACAACAAACAAACAAATATTTTTACTATCGACATGTAAAACGGTGGAGACTGCTCCACCTTCTATTACCTTTTTCCCTAAATGATAATTAATTGCTCTCGTTTTTCGACCCGGAGATTTTTATGAAAAAAAGGTAAAAGATATCTCAAGGACGTCTCAACCGATTCTTTTGATGATGACACAGAAATTGCGATCGTCCTTTTTTTCGTTTCGTTCACGCCTCAAAAGATTTTTCATTCAAAAGGATAATTTGAAAAAAAAAGGGAAAATATGAAAAGGACACTCAGTTGCGGTACGCGGATTCTTTGAAAGGATGTTTTAATAAACTCTTGATGTTTTCTTACGAATGACAAATATGTTGAAAATTTTGGGTAATGGAAAGGTAGAGATAAATATATAAAAATATAATATATATATATATATATATATATATATATATTAATTAAGGACATGTACTTTACGAGAGAGATCAAAGCAAGGATAAAAAGCAGCAAGGGCTTTTTTATGAAAAACGACACAACTAACGAGCAAACTGAGTTTTATTTTTCTGGGTCAACAAATTTAGTAGTTATGAAGATTTTTGTAAATGTTGTGAGACGTGGTAGATTTTAGTAGAAATTTAAGATATTTTGTAAATATTTAGGATACTTTGTATATTTTTGAAAAAAGTTTATAGATTTTTGTGAGACTTTGTTGAATTTTGTGAGACTTTTTTAAATTTTATGAGAGTTTTTAAATTTATGAGACTTTTTTAAATTTTAAGAGACTTCTAAAATTTTATGAGACTTTTTTAAATTTTATGAGACTTTTTTAAATTTTATGAGACTTTTTAAATTTTATGAGACTTTTTACATTTTATGAGACTTTGGTGAATTTTGTGAGGTTTTGCAGTGTTTTGTGAGGCATTTAAGATTTTTGTGAGGCTTTGTTGAATTGTGTGAGTCTTGATCGTTTTTTTTGTGAGATTTGTAGATTTTAGTAAAATACTTTAGTTTTTTGCAAGATATTTTTAATTTGTGTAAAATGTAGAATTTTGTAAGACGTTGCAATTTTGTAAAAGCCTTAATAGATTTTTGTGAGTCTTGTTAGATTTTTTTTGTGAGACGTTATAGATTTTTGTGAGACGTTATAGATTTTTGTAAAACCTTGTTAATGACTGTAAGACTATGTAGATTACTGTGAGACGTTATAGACTTTTGTGAGATTTGTTAGTTTCCTTTGTGAGGCTTTATAGTTTTTTATGAGGTTTGATAGTTTTTAGTGAGATCTTTTAGTTTTCTGTATTTTGTGAGATTTGGTAGATTTTGGTGAGATTTGCTAAAATTATTTGTCAAACTTGCTAGAATTTCTTGAGTGAGTCTTGAACAAATTTTGTGAGAATTTGTATATTGTTGTGAAACACTGTAGTTTTTTGTAAGATATTTTTAATTTTGTAAGATGTAAAATTTTGTAAAACGGTTGCAATTTTGTAAAAACTTTAGTAGATTTTTGTAAGACTTTGTGGTTTACTATGAGACGATGTAGATTTTTGTGAGACTATGTGATTTACTGTAAGACGTTATAGATTTTTGTGAGAATATGTAAATTATTGTGAGACGTTGTAAATTTTTGTGAGATTTAGTACTTGTTTTTTGTGAGGCGTAAAAAATGTTTGTGGGACATGGTAGAATTTTGTGAGATTTACTTGATTTTTATGAGACTTTGTTAATTTTTATGAGACCTTGTAAATTACTGTAATATTTTGTGGTTGACTGTGAGACGTTGTAGATTTTTGTAAAATTTGGTAGATTCTTTTGTGAGACTTCATAGTTTCTTATGATTTTTAAGAGAATTTAGTGAGAATTTTTAGTCTTTTGTATTTTTGTAAGACTTGGTACACTTTTGTGAGAAACTATACTTTTAAGTGAGACATTTTTAATTTTGTAAGATCCATCATTTTCTAAAACGTTGCAATATAGTAAAAACCTTAGTAGATTTTTGTAAGTCTTGGTAGTTTTTTTGTGTGAGACGTTGTAAATTTTTGTGAGATATAATAAATTATTTTAAGACCTTGTGGTTTACTGTGAGATGTTGTAGACTTTTGTAAGATTTTTCAGAGACTTTGTAGATTTATAAGAGGCTTTGTAGATTTTTAAGGGGCTTTGTAGATTTTAAGCGGCTTTGTAGATTTACAAAAGACTTAGTAGATTTTTGTGAGACTTGGTAGATTTTTTAAAAGTCTTTGTAGATTTCAAAATATTGTCTATATTTTTGTGAGACTTTCTAAAAATTAGTGAGGCTTTTTAGAATTTCCTTAGACGTAAATGATTTGCGAGGATTGGTGGAATTTTGTGAGGCTGGGTTGGGTTTTGTGAGGTCTTAAAAAAATTATATAGCCTTGAATATTTTTAAAAAGTCTTACAGATAGTTATGAAGCCTTGCAGATATTTGAGATCCCAAAAATCTACAAGGCCTTTCAAAAATCTGCAAGGCCTTCCAAAAATCTGCAAAGGTCTCCCAAAAATAACCTGCAAGTTCTCACAAAAATCTCAAGGCCTCACAGAAATCTGCAAAGCTTTCCAAAAATCTGTGAACCTCTCCCACAAACCTGCAAGGCCTCCCATAAATATGCAAAGCTTTATAAATGTCTACAAGACCTCAAAAAATGCTGCAAGGCCTCCGAAAAAGGTTCAAGGACCCCAAAAATCTGCAAGGTCTCATAAAAATTTGCAAAACCTTCCTAAAAATCTGCAAGGATTCATACAAATATGTTTGAAAATTTGTCACTAAAATTATAATTTTATAGTTCACTTTTAATTTGATTTTTAGGTGACAAAAATATTCACGCCTCCACCGTATTTTGTAAAACCATTTCGGCGTATTTTAACAATCCGTATTTCCTTTCAAATAAAAAGCTCATAAAATAAAAATTCGTTCGCAATATCTGGCTTCGACTATATACCGATTTTTTTTTTTTTTTCTATCCATTTTTATTCTACAAACTATTGGAAATTATTGGAAGCAATTAAAACAGAGTTATTTCACCATCGACGGATAAAAATATGACGGAGGCCATTTATGCAAATCTTTTTGCGAATATGAAGTCTGCTGTTAAAATGCAATAATTTCAATTTCATAAATGAATATTCATTTATTCAATTGCAGCAGATTTTAAATCGACATTGGTGGTGATAATATAAAATCACTTTTGAATAAGCTACATATAGACATCCGTGCAAAAACTTTAAAAAATCGGAGTCCATAAATCCATTTCCAGAGTGGACTATACAAAATCCTCATTCTCTACCTTAGATTTATGTTATGTTTTTGTCTCCACCGGTGTATTGTAAATTATTCTCGGTGTTTTTCCTCAATCAAGATATTCCGGGGGAGGATTCGAAAAACTAGAAAATCTCTTCTAAAGAAAGTCCTTCTCTTCTACGATGGCGATTTCGATGACTTTGTTTTGTGGACGACTTAGTTTGTTATCTGGATAAAAGTTCTATTTCTTTTGTACAAAGACAAAATGAGTTTGTGAAACAAACGGTGGAGATGTAGATGGTTGTGGTTCATTGTGTATTTAAATTCGTTTAGGAGAGAATTTATTCAAGAGAAGTTATAGAGGTGATGGAATTGAATTAAGATAGTTGAAAATTAAGATAGTTTTGGATTTTTTTTTAAATGAGTTGTGCGCAATTTTTTTTATTTTTAAAATCTATACGACAAAAGTCTATAAAATATCATAAAAGCTAGAGATTCTAAAAAGTTTCAGAATCATCTAAAAAGTTTCAGAAATATCAAAAAAGTTTCAGAAATATCTACAAAGTTTCAGAAATATCTATAAAGTTTCAGAAATATCTGCAAAGTTTCAGAAATATCGACAAAGTTTCAGAAATATTTTTTAAGACTATAAATATTTCTGAGTTTTTATAAATATTTCTGAGTCTTCATAAATATTTTAAAAACTCAGAAATATTTATAAAGACTCAGAAATATCTACAAAGACTCAGAAATATCTACAAAGACTCAGAAATATCTACAAAGACTCAGAAATATCTACAAAGACTCAGAAATATCTACAAAGACTCAGAAATATCTACAAAGACTCAGAAATATCTACAAAGACTCAGAAATATCTACAAAGACTCAGAAATATCTACAAAAGACTCAGAAATATCTACAAAGACTCAGAAATATCTACAAAGACTCAGAATATCTACAAAGACTCAGAAATATCTACAAAGACTCACAAATGTTTACAAAAGACTTACAAATATCTCCAAGGCCTCCCAAGTATTTTCAAAACCTTCCAAAATATATCGAGGTCTCACAAAGATCTTGGAGGCCTCACAAAAATTTTGGAGGCTCATAAAAACTTGGAGGCCTCACAAAAAATTAAAGGTCTCACAAGCATCTTCAAGGTCTCACAAGCAACTTCAAGGTCTCACAAGCAACTTCAAGGTCTCACAAGCAACTTCAAGGTCTCACAAG
>NW_020539726.1:37034995-37076708 GCF_003426905.1 Ctenocephalides felis | reverse complement strand
AAAATACAATCAACATGCGGTTGAGGAATGTCAGTGAATATACCCTATATAATGCTGTTTGACAAATTTTATTATTTTTTAACTAATGCAGTCGTGTTTTGCCTTACTTTACTAAATCACAAAATAAAATAACTTTACTTATTCAAAAAATTATTTAGAATTCTTATTGTGTCGAAAATTCATATGTTTGGCATTGGATACGGAATATTTACTCAAGTCAATGGAGCGTTTTGGGTCCAAATTTTTTTACTATGCTCCAATTTGTATGAATTTACTGAAAATGTTCTCAATTTAAGCTTTCTGTATCTAAAAAGTATCGAAAACCGTTTCAAATATAAATAGTTGTAAAAAAACTGAAAAATTTCATTTTATGAAGCACATTCGCTTTTATGTACGATATTACATAAAATAGTACCTACTTAATGATATATATGATACGATATATTTAAGCTTATATTTATTTTACAAAATTTAATAATTGAAATAATAATAATTTTATGTTTGTTTTTTGTTTCAGATATGCCGCAACAGAAAGTCAGTACACATAACTCAGGTGAGTTTTTCATAAAATTATATATACATATATGTTTATTAGGGTGGTTCTTAATATGGCTTTTTTGAATTTTCTTGCTCCCAGGGGCTCAAATGCTTCCAAATTGATCAACAAAAATTCTCTGAAAGTTTTAGCTCTTAATATTAACTCTAACATAGTCCGCACTTGAAACATGTTTCTAAGTTATAAAACAAATGAACTGCGGACTACCTTAAAGTTAACATTAAGAGCTAAAATTTTCAGAGAATTTTTGTTGATTAATTTGAAAGCATTTGAGCCCTTGGGAACAAAGAAATTCGAAAATGTCCATATTATGGACCACCGTAATATAAATATATATATATATATATATATATATATCAATTACTTACCATCAGCACTTGTAACCAGTCTCATTTGTTTATTATTCTGACTAATAAGTCTTCTGATAACATCGATTTGCTCTAAAGTCAATTGAACAGCGTCCAAATATTGCGAAGAACATGGAGCATAGGCTGACCAAAACTGTAAAAAAATTACACATTAAATAAAAAATTATTTAAATCCATAAACCTAGATTAAACTAGTGGTGTATGACATCGTGCCTTAAGGCAAATTGCTTGAACTTACCGTACCGTAATGAAATATTCGAGAAATTTTAAACGTTTTTAAATATATTAATACAAGTACTGTAACTTTCATTATTTTTACTATCTTGTTGTTATATCTGATCAAATCAAATATAAATCATAAATTATAAATCAATTTATCTCCAGAACATTAACAATCATCATTTCATTTCGAATTCAATTTCAAAAAAAAAAAAAAATAGTTGCGTCAAATTTACACAAAATTGAAAAAGTGCTCCCGTATAGTCACAGTCTAAACGCATTTGCAAATAATTCTGTGCGACATTTTCACTTATACTGTGTGAAAACTTGGAATTGTTTCTAAAAACTTGAATTTTTTGTTTAAAAACTCGGATTTTTTTTTCGAAAATTAGGAATTGTTTTTGAAAACTTGAATTATTTTGAAAACTTGTATTTTTTTTGAAAACTTGGATTCTTTTGAAAACTTGGATTTTTTTTTGAAAACTTGTTTTTTTTTTGAAAACTTGGATTTTTTTTTGAAAATTAGGAATTGTTTTTGAAAACTTGGATTATTTTAAAAACTTATATTTGTTTATTTTTTAATTTGGAAACTTGAAATTGTTTCTGAAAACTTGGAATTGTTTTCGAAAATTTGGAATTGTTTTCGAAAATTTGGAATTGTTTTCGGAATTTCGAAACCATTTTTGATATTAAAAAATTTCTCGAAATAAAAAAGTGCCTTTTCCAGAAACTAATCGTTTCTTCTTACTGTCAACACAAGCAAAATCTTTTTGAATCATTCAAATCGGACGCCTAGTTCACTCAAAAACTGCCATTTTTGCACATTTTGCTCTGTATCTCCGAAACGACTAGACCTGCTTTTGCCAAAAACTAGTCACATATTTTTCCAATCATTACAAATTAAATATTTTTTAGATCATTCAAATCCGATAGTCCGTTCTCTCGAAAACTCGATTTGTATTTTCTGCAACCTTTTGCTCGGTATCTCTGTAACGGCTGGACCTGCCTTTGTCAAAAACTAATCAGCACATCTCCCTATCAATAGGAATTGAATGTTTATTAAACCATTTAAATCGGTTGATCCGTGCGCCCGAAAACGTGGACGAGAAATGCAGACATACAAAACACACACACACACATACATTTTTCAAAATGTTCAGAAACCTTCAAAACGTCGAGAAATGCAAAAAATTTTATTTTTGATTTTCGGCCCATTACTATAAACTACCCTACGGTTAATAAAATAAAAATCCTAGACTTATGTATCTATCGTCTTACTACTAAATTGACTTTTTCCAATCTACTAATTCATAGTTACTATCACAATTTCCTTGCAAAAACTTCTTACATAATCACCTCCACCCATTCGACGAGTTTATTACAATTTCCTAGTAATGTCAGCTAATAACTTTCTTGAAAACAAATCTAGAACTTTGCTGTTCTTCCTGCAGCAAGTTGCTGCTGCTGCTGGTAATAATTTTTGCCTTCGTACTGCAACTACTACTTTTCTTATGGATTTATTTTAAAGTTTCGACTGAGAAATGGTTGAATCGCTTGAGGAAACATTGAGCTATTTTGAGTTATGGTAAAGGATAAAGGGTAAAGTTTTGGGGTTACGATTTAAAGTGGATAAAAATCTTGCACGGTGGAGCAATCTCCATTCGCGATTAAATGACGCGATTAAAAACCTTTGTCTAAGATTTATAAATCTGAATAAAAGTGTTAGTCACACAGACAAATCATATATTAACTTCCCGTAGGGAATTTTTTTTTGCATATCTTCACGTTTCAGGAGTTTTTGAGCATTTTGGCATACATCAGAAAAATGTGTGTGTGTGTGTGTTTTGTATGTCCGCATTTTTTCATTCACGTTTTTGGGCGCACGGATCAACCGATTTAGATGGTTCACAAATCATTCGATTCCTATTGATAGAGAGATGTGATGATTAGTTTTTGGCAAAGGCAGGTCCAGCCGTTACGGAGATACGGAGCAAAGAGTGCAGAAAATACAAATCCAGTTTTTGAGAGAACGGAGTATCGATTTGAATAATCTAAAAAACATTCCATTTGTGATGATAGGGAGAGGTATTTAGTTTTTGGCAAAGGCAGGTCTAGTCGCTTCGGAGATACCGAGCAAAATGTGCAAAAAATGGCAGTTTTTGTGAGAACTAAGCATTCGATTTGAATGATTTGAAAAACATTCTGCTTGTGTTGACAGTGAGAAGAAACTATTAGTTTCTGGAAAATGCACTTTTTTAAGTTCCAAATCATTTTTTTAATATCGAAGATGGTTACGGGTTTACGAAAACAATTCCAAGTTTTCAAAAACAATTTCAAGTTTTCGAAAACAATTTCAAGTTTTCACAAACAATTCCAATTTTTCAAAAACAATTCCAAGTGTTTCAAACAAAAATTCAAAGTTTTCAAACAAACATTCCAAGTTTTCAAACAAAAACTCCAAGTTTTCAGAAACAAATCGAAGTTTTCAGAAACAAATCGAAGTTTTCCAAAACAAATCCAAACTTTCCAAGTATTTAAAATAATCCAAGTGTTTCCCAATTTTTCAAAAACAAATCCTAGTTTTCAGAAACAAATCCCAGTTTTCAAACAAAAATTCCAAATTTTCAAACAAAAATTCCAAATTTTCAAACAAAAATTCCAAATTTTCAAACAAAAATTCCAAATTTTCAAACCAAAATTCCAAGTTTTTAAACATAAAATTCCAAGTGTTTCAAACATAAAATTCCAAGTGTTGTAAATATAGAATTCCGAATTCTTAAAATAATCCAATTGTTTCAAATATAAAATTCCAAGTTTTTAAAATAATCCAAGTGTTTCAAACATAAAATTCCAAGTTTTGAAACTAAAATTCCAGGTTTTCAAACAAAAATTCCAAGTTTTGACAAACAAATCCAAGTTTTCAGAAACAAATCCAAGCTTTCAGAAACAAATCCAAGCTTTCAGAAACAAATCCAAGTTTTCAAAAATAATCCGACTTTTCAAAAATAATCCGACTTTTCAAAAATAATCCAAGTTTTAGAAAATAAATCCAAGTTTTCAGAAACAAATCCAAGTTTTCAGAAACAAATCCAAGTTTTCAGAAACAAATCCAAGTTTTCAGAAACAAATCCAAGTTTTCAGAAACAAATCCAAGTTTTCAGAAACAAATCCAAGTTTTCAGAAACAAATCCAAGTTTTCAGAAACAAATCCAAGTTTTCAGAAACAAATCCAAGTTTTCAGAAACAAATCCAAGTTTTCAGAAACAAATCCAAGTTTTCAGAAACAAATCCAAGTTTCAGAAACAAATCCAAGTTTTCAGAAACAAATCCAAGTTTTCAGAAACAAATCCAAGTTTTCAGAAACAAATCCAAGTTTTCAGAAACAAATCCAAGTTTTCAGAAACAAATCCAAGTTTTCAGAAACAAATCCAAGTTTTCAGAAACAAATCCAAGTTTTCAGAAACAAATCCAAGTTTTCAGAAACAAATCCAAGTTTTCAGAAACAAATCCAAGTTTTCAGAAACAAATCCAAGTTTTCAGAAACAAATCCAAGTTTTCAGAAACAATTCCAAGTTTTTGAAATAAATAATCCAAGTTTTTGAAAACTTTAAAATAAATAATCCAAGTTTTTGAAAACGAATCCATATTTTCAAAAACAAATCCATGTTTTCAAAAAAATCCCAAATAAAAAAAAATTATTATCATTCAATGAAATATCGATTAGGAAATTCATTTTAATTCTATGGAAATAAATAATACAAATGTAATTTTAGGTTAAAAAATCAAGAAATTACCCTACTAAGCACAGTCTAAGCGCTACTCTGGTACAAATACGTTATCCAAGTGCGTTTGGACTGTTTTATGCACTTTTCCAATTTTGTGAAAACTATTGAAAAATGTGAAAATGCCGCCAAGCTAAGCATAGTATAAGTGAACATGTCGCACAGAATTATTCGCAAATGCGTTTAGACTGTGACTATACCGGAGCATTTTTTAAATTTTGTGCAAATTAGGTAACTATTTTTTTTTGAAATTGAATTCGAAATGAAATGACGATTGTTAATGTTCCGGGAGATAAATTTATTTATGATTTACATTTGATTTGCTCAGATAAAACAAGATAATGCAAAAATAATGAAAGTTATAGTATTTGTAATAATATATTTGGAAACGTTTAAAATTTCTCGAATATTTCATTACGGTGCGGGAAGTTTCAGCAATTTGCCTTAAGGCACGATGCCATACACGACTAGTTTATTTTGCTTTTCACTCAATATCAAACACATCCGTTAGCATTCATCAAGGATAAAATTAGTGGGTGTTAATTTAAATAGTAAATGATGATTTTATAGGCTTTTGGAAACAAAAATATTATTAAATTTTGTGTGTACTGTCGGATTAAGGATAAAAATCTTACACGGTGGAGCAATCCCCATTTACGACTAAATAACTCAATTCAAACAAAAAAAATATTTATTTTGCTTTTGATATCAAACATTTTCGTTGGCATTTACAATAAGTGTCCCAACAAAAGACGTAAAATCGTAACTTACAATATGAAATGTGAAATATGCAAAACGAAAAACATCAAATACGAAATGCGAAATGGTAAATCCTGGCGTGGACAAGTTTAAAATAAATATAGATCGGTTTTTCACGACGACGACGACATGCATTTCAACATTTCTACATTTTTATTACAAAAGTTGTTCATTTTAACTTTTGCGAATTGCAAAAACTAATATATTTCTGATCAATCACATATTTATTTAAAGGAAAGTTGAAAATACAAGTTTAAATTAAAATCGTATCGGAATTAAAATATATTTTTTATTAAAAATATTGTTTGGTGGAGGAACGAATCGGTAAGAGATATACTAAAAATTATATATATACTAGATGACCCAACAGACGTTGTCCTGTACTCACATCTACATTTTTTAAATATCCTATACTAATATATTAGGTTGTCAAATATCTCCCTTCCGCTTTTTTGCTCTTGGTTTATAATACAAAAAGGCGAAAGGGAGATATTTGACAACCTATTATTACTATTTACACCAATATATGAGTGATGTTAAATGTAGAACTGCCTCAAATAAAATGATAATTCTCAATTCCTACAGTTAACGCGTTAATTATCCCTTTAACAAATATTAAAATATGTTCAATAAAATTGTATATTAAAAATTATACACTGCTCTATTCAATCTATGATCAACAAAATTATTGCAGTAAATAGAGAGGAAAATAGTGCACTGCAAATGTTTTTACTGTGCTCCAATTTGCTTGATATTTTGGAAATATGCTAATTTTAATCTTAAGTTCAGAAGTGAAAACAATTTGCAATCCGTCACCATCCCCGGAATTGATTGGATTATAACTTATTTAATTCTGATTTTATCAGAACTTGTTATATACTATTTTAAATGTAATTAAATGAGCTACAAATTTTACTATTATAAATTTTACCGTAACTTCTCTTATTTCGGTTGGACACTATCAATATTTGTGTAACAGAAAAATAATAAAAAACAATAATTAGTCAGAAAAAAACTTTGAATTTTCATATATATGTGCACTTTTATACGTATTCTTTCAAAGATACTATAATGAGAAATTTGTTGTTTTTTTAAATTGATTTTTAATTCATGAAATCATGAGTTTTTTGAAAATCGTTTGCACTAAAGTTGTAATATTCTCTAGAATCCATCAAGATCTCCTAAACCAAGTTAATTCTTGATGGAATACA
The DNA here is from genome assembly GCF_003426905.1 of Ctenocephalides felis. Lineage (NCBI taxonomy): Eukaryota > Metazoa > Arthropoda > Insecta > Siphonaptera > Pulicidae > Ctenocephalides > Ctenocephalides felis. The sequence continues at coordinate 37,069,813 of NW_020539726.1, read as the reverse complement.
AATATTATCAATCTTGCTGGAAATGGCACTCATCAACTATTTGATTTTAATGAAAAAAAACTTTGTATGCGTCTTTTATTTGCATGATAGCTCACCCATTTTACACGCAGAAGTACTCATTTTAAAGCTTATTTTGAGCACTGTAAAAACCAATTTTTATATCTAGCTTAATATTGTTCCTAGAACACTATAAAATAGCGATTCACGAAGATTTTAATTTAATTTAATTTAAACAGTAAAAAAAATCAGACCCAAACCGCTTCATTGAATTGAGTAAGTATTTCCTACCCATGGCAAACATATGAATTTTTGACACAACGAAACTTGTAAATAATTTTTTGAATAAGTAATTTTTTTTAACTCATTATAAAAAATGGTTGAAATGATTCTAAGATATCATGCAAATTGGAGCATAGTAAAAAAGTTTGTAGGTTACACTCTTTTTTCCTCTCCATTTACTGCAATAATTTTGTTGGTCGTAGATTGAATAGTGCACAAATCAAATTTGACTTGATTTTTTTAAAATATGATCATGATATATATATATATATATATATATATATATATATATATTAACAAAGTCTAATAATCGGGCATAACATTAATAAAAAAACATGAATTTCTTTCAAAAATTTATTTTAAATCCATACGTTTCGGCTATAATCCAAGCCTCATTCAGTGGAAACTAAAAATAAAATTAAAAACTAAAACAATTGAATTGGAGTGAAAATAAAAAATAAAATAGTAATAAGTACTTACAATTAGTTGATCTTAGTGTTAAATTGGAAAATTTTAATAATCCATGGTATTATGATATGGTAATGCACTACACTATGTATTATAAACATTAACTTGAAATTACACAATATTTTCACAAAATACTGATTTGAGAAAATCACAAATGGATAGTGTGTTATTCGTAGACTGGTTGAAGATGTTACATCTTAAATTAAAATTTTCCAATTTAACACTAAGATCTACTAATTTTTCCACTGAATGAAGGCTAGGATTATAGCCGAAACGTATGGATTTAAAATAAATTTTTGAAAGAAATTTATGTTTTTTTATTAAAGTTATGCCCGATTATTAGACTTTGTTAATACATATGTCAACATCAAATTCAGAATCATACAAAATATATATATATATATATATATATATATATAATAGAGTTCGAAAATTTATATGAAAAGAATATATCAAATAGATTCTTGTCTATATTATCTTTAGAAAGCTATTGGTTTTATTTTTTCTAAAAGTGCATTCCACGTCTCCACCACCACGGTGGAGTCGCAAAATTCCGATGCACTCACAAATGATACCCGAGAAGAAAATATCCGATTAGCCTTTCCATAATCTTCTGCAAATATCCCTTGATATTTATTAAAATACTCAGTACATCCTCCCATCTGCAATATTGAAGATGAAAAATGTTATTATTGAAACTTTATTTTTCTCTCTCGGACAGCATAGGGAATATTGCTGCAGCAGCTACAGCTAGTGCTATAGTTGCCTATATCCTTTTCCAGATATAATTTCATTTTCCGATGCTTTTCTGCTGCTTTTTGCAGTTATTTACGGATTTTGTGCCAGTTCATATAGTTTCAGAGTTTATATATGCATCGAGTGAAAATGGAGAGAGTTCAACTCCAATTCGCGATGTTTGATCAAAAGTCGATTTGAAGTGATGACGGTGGAGCGATTGTATTGACTTTTCGGGAATTGGGAATTTTGTTGACAAAAAAGTAGTGTTTTTTTAGTTTGAACTACGAAATAGTGTTTTGTATTTGAACTGGTGCTTGTTTTTTACTATTTATTATCCTAAAATGTTTTTTTTTTTAACTTCCCGGAGAAAAAGTTTATGTTTTCATCAAAAATATCCGATTTGCTAATTTTATGTTTTTAAACTTGTTCAATTTTTTTTTAAATATGATTTTTTTTGATAAATTCGAATTTCTTCAAAATTTTTAAATTTTTTTGAAAGTTCGAAATTTTTTGGAATATTTGCAAAAAAAAATTTTTTTTAGTTATTTGAGAACTTGGAAATTTTTAAAAATATCCAATTTTTTTTAATGAATTCGATTTTGTTTCAAACTTCTGAAAAATTTGTTAGAAGTTCGAAATTTTTTGTGTTTTTGGGAAAAAAAAATTTTATTATTAACTTCCCGTAGGGTAAGTTATAGTAATCGTCCAAAAATCGGAATTGAAAATTTTTACATTTTGAAGGTTTATGAACATTTTGGCATACTTCAGAAAAAATGGATGTGTGTGTGTGTGTGTGTGTGTGTGTGTGTTTTGTATGTCCGCGTTTTTTCGTCCACGTTTTCGGGCGCACGGATCAACCGATTTGAATGGTTTAAAAAACATTCGATTCCTATTGATAGGGAGATGTGCTGATTAGTTTTTGGCAAAGGCAGGTCCAGCCGTTACGGAGATATGGAGCAAAGAGTGCAAAAAATAGAAAGCGAGTTTTTAAGAGAACGGATCAACCGATTTGAATGGTTTAAAAAACATTCGATTCCTATTGATAGGGAGATGTGCTGATTAGTTTTTGGCAAAGGTAGGCTCAGAGGTTTCGGAGATACAGAGCTAAATTTAAAAAAAATGGCTGTTTTTGAGAGAACTAAGCGTCCGACTTGAATGATTCAAAGAACTTTCTGCTTTTTTCAACAAAATAATTGATTTTGGAAAAAAAAAATTTTTGTTTCTAATTTTTTTTTCAAAAAAATTTTTTTGTAATTTTGGATTAAAAATTCAAAAAATCACCCAAGCTAAGCACAGTCTAAGCGCCACTCTGGTACAAATGTTTACCCAAGTGCGTTTAGACTGTTTGTGTACTGGAGCACTATTCCAATTTTGTGAAAATTATTGAAAAATGTGAAAATGCCGCCAAGCTGAGCACAGTATAAGTGAAAATGTCGCACAGAATTATTTGCAAATGCGTTTAGACTGTGACTATGCGGGAACACTTTTTCAATTTTGTGTAAATTTGGCAACTATTTTTTTTTTTGGAATTTGATTCGAAATGAAATGACGATTGTTAATGTTCTGGAGATGATAAATTGATTTATTTATAATTAATTTTCCATAGGGTAAGTAATCGCAAAAAAATCGAAAATGAAAATTTTTATATATCTTCACGTTTCAGAGGTTTCTGAATATGTTGGCATACCTTGGAGAAAATTGATGTATGTGTGTGTGTGCGTGCATGTGTGTGTGTTCGGATACAAATTTTCGTCGACGATTTCGGGAACACGGATGAAGCAATTTGAATAATTCAAAAAACATTCTAGCCGTTCCGGAGATACGGGGCAAAAAGTGCCAAAAACGGTAACTCAGTTTTTAAGAGAACGGAGCGTCCGATTTGTATAGTTCAAAAAACATTTTACTTGTATTAACAAGATGAAGATTTGATCAAATTTTCATGAAGATAGGTCTAGCGGTTTCGGAGATCTAGTAAAAAAAACTAAAAAAAAATAACATTTGGCGGTCAACAATAATCATTAGACATTAGACATATGCATATCAAATTATCAGATATTTTATTGAGATTTTAACAATAAGTATAAGTTTTGTTTACATTCCTATGGGTTCCGTACCAATGTTTTTCCGTTAGACAGCGACGCGGCGCTTACGCGCTTCTATATTTCGTCTCTATGCAGTTAAAGCAGTACGATTGCTTTGAAAAAAAGTTCAGATCTTCCAAAATATATCAAAATAAAAACATTTTTTCCAAAAAAAAATTTTTATAAAAAAAATTGTTTAAAAATTTTTTAAAAAAAAAATTTTTTTCAAAAAAAAGTAATTTTTTGTCCGATTTAAAATTTCTAAAAGATCTTATTTTTTCGAAGTGAAATTTTTTCAAAAATGTTAATCGTTTTTAAAAAAATAATAATTTTTGGCACGGGAAGTTCCAGCAATTTGCCTTAAGGCACGATGCCTTAATTGCCTTAAGACAGAATTCCACTTACAGCTAGTTTTTTTGAGAATTTAGAAATTTTTGAAAATATCCGATATTTTTTTTTTGAAAATTTTGAAATATTCGCAAATTTTTGTAAGAAATCGTTTTTTTTTAAATTCTTCGAAATTTATAATTTTTTAAGAGAAATTTCGAAAGTTTTAGATTTTTAAAACTTTAAATTATTTTTTAAAAATTTTGAATTTTTTTTTTTGAAAATTTTTAAACTTACAAATTTTCTGTAAAACCATTTTTAACACACCGTCTACACAAGCAAAGGTGTTTTTGAATAAATTTAATCGGATGATCCGTTCTCTCAAAAACTGCATGACCATTTTTACGCCCTTTGCGCTTGATGCCTCCGTAAGGCTGGACGTGCCTTTTGCAAAAACGTTTCGCGATCGATTACGAACCGAATGATTTTTCAATCATACAAATCGGTTATTCCATACTGTCTAAAATGTCAAGAGCATTTGTTTGAACCTTATAAGTGAATTTTATCCGTACCAAAATTAAAAATCTTGGTACGGAACCCTAAAAAAGCTGACACAAAATGTGTACACATTATTAAAATCTCTATAAAATATCCGATAATTTGATGTGCATATGTCTAATGATCATTTTTGACCACCAAATGGCATTTTTTTTTACTTTTTTTACTAGATCTCCGAAACTGCTAGACCTGCCTTCATGAAAATTTGATCAATTCTTCATCTTGTAAATACAAAGAAAATGTTTTCCGAATTATTCAAATCGGACGCTCCATTCTCTCAAAAACTGAATTACCATTTTTGCCACTTTTTGCCTAGTATCTCCAAAACGACTAGACCTGCTTTTGCCAAAAACTAATCAGCACGTCTCCCTATCAATACAAATCGAATTTTATTTTAATTATTCAAATCGGTTGGTCCGTGTTCCCGAAATCGTCGGCGAAAATTTGTATCCGCACACACACACTCACAAACATAGACACACACACACACACTCACAAACATAGACACACACACACACACTCACAAACATAGACACACACACACACACTCACAAACATAGACACACACACACACTCACACACACACTCACACACACACACACATACATCTATTTTTTCTAAGGTATGCCAAAATATTCAGAAACCTTTGAAACGCAAAGATATATAAAAAATTCAATTTTTGATTTTTTGCGATTACTATAAATTGCCCTACGGGAAGTTAAAAATTTAATAAGAGTCCATAACCGCTGGACTTGCCTTTTCAAAAATTTCAACAGTTTTTCGTTTAGTCAATACAAATAAAATGTTTTTTGACTTATTCAAATCGGACGCTCAATGTTATTTTAATTATTCAAATCGGTTGATCCGTGTTCCCGAAATCGTCGACGAAAATTTGTATCCATGTAATTTAACTTCAAACATTGTCCACATATAAATTCCGTCGACTACAGCACGTAGTTACATCATCAGTTTTGGCACATTTTTAATTTAAACATAACACTTGCATTTTGCATTTTGTGAATTGTGAATTGTGAACACGTTCCGAATTCATTCGCATCTTGTAATTGAATCGTTCATAATTTTCATAAAACTGAATTTGTTAATTAAAACCCTCAGCAGCTAGGGAATCTGCCACTATCTGTATGGATATATTTAAATATATACGTATGTATATATATATATATATATATATATATATATATACATGTATATATGTATATATTATTCCGCAGAGATGGAGGTGCATGCGTAATGAGAAGCCCAGAACGAAGCTTGTACAAATATACTGTATAATTAAATGTCTAGCTAGTTTAATAGAAAATTATATATATATATATATATATATATATATATATATATATCAATAACTCTATTTAATAATTCTCTATCACCAAAACTCAATAATTGCATGACATTATAAATAAAACACTACTACTAGTTTCATTACTTTCGAACAATAATTACTTATAGTAAAATGCCCCTAACGATTAATATTAGCTTATGAAGCATAATCATAATCTTGTATGTAATAATTTTGAACAAAATCAATGGATAATTGATATCTTATCTTATTTATAAAAATGGAGCTCTCGATAAAATGATCCGCTAAAACTTGAAAACGGCTAAACCGATTTGGCCAGTCTTAGTCTTGAAAAATTTGTGTTAATCAGTAGGTTGTCCGAAAGGTGAGATATCATTACAAAATCGAGTAGAAACTTTACGTTTTTAATTTGAAATTTTTTGTTGAAGCGTAATTTGAATAAAACAATGAACGGTGGCTAATACGTCAAAAGGCAAATTGCTAGAACTTCCCGTACCGTAATAATATATTCGAGAAATATTAAATGTTTTCAAATAGATTGTTATGAATACTATAAATTTCATTATTTATATTTTATATACAAAGTATAAGAGCTTATAAATTGGACGTCGACATTTATATATGTTTATATGAAAAGTTAATAAATAAAACTTAATCAAGCGGAGTTAGAATTATAAGACCTTATCTCATATTTCTAAGAATTATATAATCCGAATTGCAGAGTTAAAATTATTTATTTGAAGTATATAAGTGAGTTTTAGATTTTTAGCCAAAATTAGAAATAAAATCCGAATTATTTTCGATACACAAATAAAAAAAATTGAAACTGAAAAAAAATTTTAAAAATGATTCATAGTAGCAATTTTTTCGCCAACACAAGCAGAAAGTTTTTTGAATCATTCAAATCAAATGCTTAGTTCTCTCAAAAACTGCTATTTTTGCATATTTAGCTCGGTATCTCTAAAACGGCTGGTTCTACCTTTGCTAAAAACTAAACAACACATTCCCTTATTAATACAAATCGTCTGTTTTTTTGAATCATTCAAATCAGATGCTCCGTTCCCTCAGAAACTCCATTTCTATTTTCTGCACTCTTTGATTCGAATCTCCAAAACGGCTGGACCTGCCTTTGCCAAAGACTAATCAGAACATTTCCCTATCAATAGAAATCGAATGTTTTTTGAATCTTTGAAATCGGTTAATCCGTGCGCCCGAAAACGTGACCGAGAAATTGTATCCATATATACATACATACACACACATCCATTTTTTCTGAAATATGCCAAAATGTTCAGAAACCTTGAAAACATCGAGAAATGCAAAAATTTTCAATTTCGATTTTTGGACGATTACAATAACTTACCTTATGGCAAGTTAAAAAATTACCCAGACTAAGCACAGTCTAAGCGCCACTCTGGTACAAATGTTTACCTAAGTGCGTTTAGACTGTTTATCTACTGGGGAATTTTTCCAATTTTGTGCCAAAACTATTGAAAAATGTGAAAATGCCGCCAAGCTAAGCACAGTATAAGTGAAAATGTCGTACATAATTATTTGCAAATGCGTTTAGACTGTGACTATACGGAAGCACTTGTTCATATTTTATGTAATTTTTTTTTTGAAATTGCAACTATTTTTTTTTTTTAAATTGAATTCGAAATAAAATGACGATTGTTAATGTTCTGGAGATAAATTGATTTATGATTTATGATTTACATTTGATTTGCTCAGATATAACAAGATAACAAAAATAATGAAAGTTGCAATATTTGTAATAATGGGTTTGGAAACGTTTAAAATTTCTCGAATATTTCATTACGCTACAGGAAGTTTCAGCAATTTGCCTTAAGGCACGATGCCATACACCACTAGTTACGTCTATTTTTACACCAAAACTTAAAATTTGCAACCCAGTAAATATTTTCTTCCTCCACCGTGCGTTTCGCACGTCATTGCATAACGATTCCGTAAAATGCAAGTCTTGCAGTATTGGCATCGGACATAAATCAACTCTAGGAATCGGTTGGAGGATATAGAAGTGCAATTCCTATACTTCCAACTCCTACTTCTATTAAAACTTCTATTTCTACTCCCCTTTTCGTGGATAAAAGCTCGGCTTTCTTTATATTGTATTTGCTTCTCGCGAAACCGATGTTATTTATCGCTTTTGCCAATGCAGAAGAAGATAATGAGAGAGCTGGGAGACTAATTTGAGTAAAACTTATTTGCTACTCTACAAAATGGCAATTAGTAATAGTTTAGTAGTTTATTAGTAATATGGTAGTTTACTCGTCAGTAGAGTTCCTTTTTTATTTTTTAAGATGCTACTCAAATTGTACAATAAATAGCTGTAAGTGGAATTCTGTTTTGAGGCAATTAAGGCATCGTGCCTTAAGATAAATTGCTGGAACTTCCCGTACCGTAACGAAATGTTCGAGGAATACTGAACGTTTTCAATAGATTATTATAAATACTGTAACATTGTCTAATATTTATAAAAATTATATAAACTGATTTGCAGAGTTGAAATTATTTGTAAAGTATATTAGAACTATAGTCAGAATTAAAAATAAAATTTGAAATATTTTCGATATACACAAAACGTTATATAATTATTTTGTTAAGACAAGCAGAAAGTTCTTTGAATCAATTGAATCTGACGCTTAGTTCTCTCAAAAACTGCCATTTTTTACATATTTAGCTCCGTATCTTTAAAATGGCTGGGCCTGCCTTTGCCAAAAACTAATAAACACTTCTCCCAATCATTACTAATTGAATGTCTTTCAGATCATTCAAATCGGATACTCCGTTCTCTCAAAAATTCGATTTCTATTTTCTACACTCTTTGCTCCGTATCTCCAAAACGGCTGGACCTGCCTTTGCCAAAAACTAATCAACTCTTTTCCCTATCAATAGGAATCGAATGTTTTTTGAACCATTCAAATCGGTTGATTCGTACGCCTGAAAACGTGGGCGAAAATTTGTATCCACACATATATACACACACACACACACGCACACATCCATTTTTTCTGAAGTATGCCAAAATGTTCAGAAACCTTCAAAACTTCGAGAAATATAAAAATTTCCAATTCCGATTTTCGGCCCATTACAATAACTTACCCTACGGGAAGTTAAAAATTCCTCATGTTTTTTGCTAGTGTTTTTTAATATTTTGTGTTATTTTTCCATTATTCTATTATTTTGTTTTGCTTTTTAGTTTGCTCGTCAGTAGAGTCCTCTTTTCATATTTTAAGTTGTTCGTCAGTAGAGCCCTCTTTTTCTATTTCATGTCTTTCATATTAGTTGTTCGTCAGTAAAGTCCTCTTTTTCTATTTCATGTCTTTCATATTAGTTTGCTCGTCAGTAGAGTCCTTTTTATAACTTAGTGTTTTTTTCAGTTAGCTCGACGATAGATTCTTTTTTTCTATTTTGTCTTTATATCAGTTTGCTTGTCAGTAGAGTCCTTTTTTCTAATTTCTGGTATTGTATTTGAGTTTCTTCGTCAGTAGAGTCCCTCTTTCCATTTTTTGTCTTGTATTTCAGTCTGTTCGTCATTAAAGTTGTTTTTTCTATTTTTTTCCTTATTTCAGATTGCTTGTCAGTAGAGTCCTTTTTCTACTTTTTGGTCTTTTATTTCAGTTTGCTCGTCATAGTCATTTTGTCTAGTTTTTGTCTTGTATTTTAGTTTGCTCATCAGTAGAGTCTCTTTCCCTATTTTTTGGTCTTGTATTAGGTTGTCAAATATCTCCCTTCCGCTTTTTTGCTCTTGGTTTATAATACAAAAAGGCGGAAGGGAGATATTTGACAACCTATTATTACAGTTTGCTCGTCAGTAGAGTCCTTTTTCTATTTTTTGGTCTTTTATTTCAGTTGCTCGTCAGTAGAGTCCTATTTTTCATTCACGATCGTGATGCACACATTTATTAGTGTCACATTTATATGATGGTAAGTTATAAATTATATATTCATAATATCATTAAAAATATGTGTAATATTTGAAAACAATAATGACATCAAAGTCATACTTCAAATACGACATGATCGGTTTGTCATTGTAATTAGTATTTAGGACTTGAACCTTCATTAGAGAAATGAAGTAATTTTTAATTAATAAATTATATAAAATTCATTCACACAGTGGATTATGTTAAACAACGCCTAAACAAATATTGTTTTCGCAACTTCACTCATGATGTAATAATTGAATTGAAGAACTTCATGTAATTAAAATTAACATACATTCATTGACTGCTTGTATTGATTTACTTTATCGCTGACAATATAATCTCATTCGTTGAACAGCTGTAATATCTGTCTTGTCTAAAAAATATTTTTCATTTTAATAACTTCAATGATTTATAGAAACTACGAATAATATAGAAATAATTTCTATTTTTTTTTTTTTGAGTATTATGTCCACCGACTATCTATTTAATTGAGTATTGAGTACGTGAGAGTAGATTCGCGATTTTGCGATTTTACATTAAACCGAGAGGAATCTGTTTGCGCAAATTTGTTTGCGCCAAAACACATACTATCGACGGTGGAGAGTTTGCGTTTGGTAAATTTATATGTGGCGAAAGTGTAATTTAATGTGGGGAAAACATATTATTAACTTTCCGTAGAGTATGTTATAGTAATGGGCCAAAAATCGAAAATGAAAATTTTTGTGTGCCTTCACGTTTCAGAGGTTTCTGAACATTTTGGTATACCTCAGAAAAAATATTTGTTTGTTGGTGGAGACAATTTTTGTCGATGATTTCGGGTGTATGGATAAACCGATTTGAATGGTTCAAAATGCATTCGATCTCTATTGATAAGAAGATGTGCTGATTAGTTTTTGGCAAAAGCACGTCCAGCCGCTACGGAGATACGGAGCAAAGAGTGCAGAAAATAGAAATCGAATTTTTGAGAGAACAGAGTATCCGATTTGAATGATTCAAAAAACATTCTATTCGTAATGACGGGGAGAAGTGGTGATTAGTTTTTGGCAAAGGCAGGTCGAGTCGTTTTGGATATAAATGGCATATATACAATTATAAATCATGTAGAAAAGAAGCAATGCAATTTTAGTCTTTGCTAATATAATTTACTTAAATTATTACATTAAATGTTTACAAATTCATGTTTAAAACTAGTTGTAAATGGCACAATGATTTGTGATAAGTTACATAAACTTCTCGAAACATGTCAATATGTACCTGTGTATCTGTATACTAGCCAATAGTATTTTTGTCTACCTATTTACTACCTGTTTACTACCAGTTTACCAGTCTACATTTACCACCATCTACCTGTTTACCTATTTACCAATTTTGAACTTCACATAGGGTAAGTTATTGTAATCGTCCAAAAATCGAAATAGAATTTTTTTGCATTTCTTCACGTTCTGAAGATTTCTATGTAACATGTAACATAATTTATAAAAATGGATGTATATATATATATATATATATATATATATATATATATATATAATTGTGTATGGACACTATTATATTACATTTTTATTGATAAAGAGACGTGGTGATTACTTAAAGTATTATTTAGTAACGACTTAAAGAAACAAGAAACTCATTTAAAATAATTAAATTGATTTTTTTCCACCAGCTATCTGTCTACTCGTTGTTGTAATCCCCACAACAGAATAGTTACTTAATATGATGAAAATATTTAACTTGGGAATTTTCTCCTAGGAGTTAATAATGCTTGCAGAAGTAATTACTTGATTCTCGGTAATTGGCTTGCTAAGTATTTTGTAATAATATTACAACAGACAAAAATTACAGAACGGAAATCTTAACCATAACGATGAAAAGAGAAACAATTGTTTTAAATATTAGAGAAACAAACCACTAAAAAATATATATCTGTTTATGCGATTAGGAAATTTAAAGATGATTTTGTTCCGAGAAATTTAAGCTCGTGTGTAATATGTACCAAATAGCGCTTATGTGAATATACCGAAAATACCGGTATTTTTAGGGTAAATACCGGCATTGCATCGGTATTTACTCGGTATTCGGTATACCGGTATACCGGTATTTCATTCCCTAATTTACACATATCGGGAAGTTGCTTTAGAAAAGACAAAATGCTACTTGCAACTATCTCATTTTATTTTTTTAGTAATGTCTTACAATTTTCACAGAATGCAAATAATATTTAAATATTTATTACAACAACAAGCAATTTACAAAACTATTAGACAGACAAGCTATATAGCTTTAGCGAAAGAGCAGTTTCGAGAATTAATAATGCAGAGTGAATTATTACTCTAGCCGGAAAGATATTATACTAATAGTGCGAGAGCTGGTAGGAAATATAATAAAAACAAACTAGATGAACTTACCGATATGTGTAACTAATTTATTCAATCTTTTTTTAAGTATATGTGATGTATCTATTGGTCTACCTGTCCAACTGTCTATCAGTCTACAGAATAGTTATATATTCTGTCGTACTTTTTTACAAAAGAAATTTTGATCTTGACAAAAATGAAGTGATAGAAAAACGTTAGTGATGGTCTAGTCGAATTTTAAAATATTATAGCCCTACGAAAAGTGATTTGATAATAAATTTTTATTGAGGTTTGGAATTATGAAACGTGCTTTCAAAACATACACTTCTCAAAGATAGTGTACAGAGTTCAAATAATGTATGTATTATAATTTAAATTTTTCGGTTCAAATCGTTTTGTCAGTTTTGAATTTATAGTTAATATAGTAGATAATTGTAAAAAATGCAGTTCCTAGAGAATAAAAAACTTGTTATTAATCTATTAGAATTGCCGAGGACGCGGGCTAGAATTGAATGCCTTATGAATTTATATACAAATATATATATATATATATATATATATATATGTATATATATATATATATATATATACTAGCCGACCCGACAGACTTCGTCCTGTCAAAAAAATTTGTAATGTGGCGGTGTTTTGTTCCTACCTTTTTTCTATTCTTTGCAAAAAATTATCCTGAACAGAACCGTCACCCTGGTAATAATTCGGTGTGAATTAAAAATAATTAAATAAAACACTATAAGCGTTTAAAAGTAAGTAACTTTAATCTTGTAAATCATAATTCAAAAATCAGTTCAATTTTTATTGTAGTGCTTTGTGATGAACGATGTTTTTTGTTTGATTACCTGGCGCATAGACAAACAAATATGATGGTTTTCCAATACGGAAACAGACAACATACAATTTTCCATGTGAGAAACATGGGTTTTCCAAATTAATACCACAAACACTTAATTACCATAAACGCACTGGAAACTGTAGTAGTTTAATCTCAAATGGCACATCAGTCGGAAACATTGGGATGCACGGTGCATCCTTTTAATATAGTTGCTTCCATAACGTTGTTTGGTAGTTTTTTTTTATCGCTAACCTTATGCCATTGTAAAGGCGCGGTTGGTCGATATTTCGCAATATTATAATTGCCGATCCAACCTTTAATTGAAGATTGTGAGGTGACAATCCTAGCAAATCCAGCGAGTTCAAAAACTCCGGTGGATCGTCTTGGTTAGTTGCCGAATAAACTGATTCGCCTGTAATTTGTTCTTGAATTTTGAAATTTAATTCATTTACATCAATGTTTTTGGCTGCGAATATAGCTCGTTAAATAATAGAAAGATATTTCTATGTTTATATAAATATATTGAAAATTAGATTATCAAAAACTACACAAAATGTCATGACATAGATCATTGTTTTTTCTACGTTGCCTACTCGATTAAAAAAGAAAAGGGCTGTTTTTAGGGTTTTCCCGGCAATTATTCGATTTTTTCTCGCCGTAAGAACCATCCTTGGACTTCAACGAACATTTGGAAAAAAGAATTGGCCAAATTGGTTCAGGCGTTGTTGAGTTATGCGCTTACCAACACATTTTGCGATCCATTTTTATATATAAGATATATATATATATATATATATATATATATATATATATATATATATATATATATATATATATATTTGTACTTATATTCATAAGAGCCATATATCATTATATCTAGATATCGATAGTGTTTTCGAACTATGTTCAGTCGTGCAACTTTGGTTTGTCGACAGCTGTGCCCGATGATTTATTACACTAGGTCAGTTCTTATACATTTATATATATATATATATATATATATATATATACAAAAATCGAAGTTTAACTGCCATGCCCAGTAGTAGAAATCCAATTATGAAATTTATTTCAAGCGAATATAACATCTAAACTATATTGGAATTGTTTTTGTGATTCCAGCAGTTGCAAGTGCGCAGAAATATAGTTTATATATATATATATATATATATATATATATTTACTAGCTGACCCGATGAATATTGTTTTGCTATGAAAAATATTTCTAGCATTAAATGTTTAATACGGATATCAAAAACTTAATAAATGTCTTCATCAACATAATAATAACTCAAAAAATCCTAAACAATTTAAGACAATGTTAACATTAGTGCATATTAATAATTTAAACCATATTATAGATTTTTTCAACCCAAAAATTTTACATTTTGAAGAGAACGTAATTAAAAGAAGATTTTCTGAGGGTTTGTTTTTACAATTGCATAACGACAGGATCATAAACAAACGATTTGACAACGGCCCTGAACGAAACAAACACGTGGTTTCTAAATAGCATGTCAAAATTTTTCAAAAAATGACAAGATCCCATCGCTTTTTAAATTTCCCGTAAAATTTGAAAACATGCTAATAACTTCTTCAAGAAAAAATGTGACATTTCTATTTCAAACTACTAAGAGTAAACACATAGTTTCGACACTTGTAAAGTTATTATGTTTATTTGTGGGTTTTACTATCTGTGATGTTAACAAATATGTATTATATCAATGTGCACATACTCATACCATGAATGAATAATGTTTTTTTATGTCATATTAGGATACAATTTTGTAAGTGTTTTTTATTATTATTATTATTATTATTATTATTATTATTATTATTATTATTATTATTATTGTTTTTTTATAAAATTGCTCACATATTGTTTATATAGTTTATATATATATATATATATATACAAAAAATTAATTACTTATACTCTTCTTATACAAAATTTCACTTTTTTGCACACATTATCGATTTTGTTTCGACATAAATATTTTCCAACAATACAAAATAATGCCACCTAAATTTCATCCTTTACAAAATCCGTGCAATGTTGCATATAAAGTCAGTTTATCATATATTATATAAGCTTGTTCACTTGTTTTTCAGTAATTTATTACCCCTACAACAACTCCGGAGACTTTAAGATCGTAAATATTCCCGGAGCCGTCGTGCTCGATATTATTATATTGTTTTGTGTTGTAAATTTCGACGTGGGCTCTTGCTTTTTGTAATGTACTAAGGGTTGATGACACACATGTAGTGCCGAAACGTTTATAACATACCAGGTTAATTATTGCGGTTGAATTTTATAAGTTATTATATTTATGTAAAAAATATTTTTTAAATCTTTTGGCGAGAATTGCTTAGAAATGATGACACACATGTAGTGTCGAAACGTTTATAATATATTACTTTAATTATTGCAATTGAATTTTATAAGTTGGTTTCTTTTGTTATATTTATGTGAAAAATATCTTTTAAATTTGAAGAAGTTTTGAAAAATGATGACACACATGTAGTGTCGAAACGTATTTAGTTAATCATTATTAACTTCCCGTAGGACAGTTATAGTAATGGGCCGAAAATCGAAAATGAAAACTTTTGCATTTCTCGACGTTTTGAAGGTTTCTGAACATTTTACTGGCATACCTCAGAAACTAAATGGATGTGTGTGTGTGTGTTTTGTATGTCCGCATTTTTTCGTCCACGTTTTCGAGCGCACGAATCAACCGATTTGAATTGTTTAAAAAATATTCGATTCCTATTAATAGGGAGATGTGCTGATTAGTTTTTGCCAAAGGTAGGTCCAGCAGTTACGGCGATATGGAGCAAAGAGTGCAGAAAATAGAATTCTAGTTTTTGAGAGAACGGATCATCCGATTTGTATGATCCAGAAAACATTGAGTTCGTAATGAAGGGGAAAAGTAGTTACTAGTTTTTGGCAAAGGTAGGCCCAGCGGTTTCGGAGATACAGAGCTAAACGTTAAAAAACGGTAGTTTTTGAGAGAACTAAGCGTCCGATTTAAATGATTCAAAGAACTTTCTGCTTGTTTCAATAAAATAATTGCTTTTGAAAAAAAAATTGTTTTCAATTTATTTTTGAAAAGATATTTTTGTAATTTTAGATTAAAAATTCAAAAAATCACCCAGGCTAAGCACAGTCTAAGTGCCACTCTGGTGCAAATGTTTACCCAACTGCGTTTAGACTGTTTAAGTACTGGAGCACTTTTACAATTTTGTGAAAACTATTGAAAAATGTGAAAATGCCACCAAGCTAAGCACAGTATGAGTGAAAATGTCGCACAGAATTATTTGCAAATGCGTTTAGACTGTGACTATACGGGAGCACTTTTTCAATTTTGTGTAAATTAGACAACTTTTTTTTTTAATTGAATTCGAAATGAAATGACGTTTGTTAATGTTCTGGAGATAAATTGATTCATGATTTACATTAGATTTGCTCAGATATAACAAGAGAGCAAAAATAATGAAAGTTACAGTATTTGTAATAATATGTGTGAAATCGTTTAAAATTTCTCGAAAATTTGATTACGCTACGGAAAGTTCCAGCAATTTGCCTCAAGGCACGATGCCGTACACCATTAGTTTTTTATTATAATTACCTGTGCTCCTAAAAGGCCCTGTTTGGCCCTTCTAAGGTCAGTATGAGACCAAACACTATTCGACCAGGGTTTAGTCATACCGAGATCAGAGAACTGGAAATCACGTAACTGGTTTTTCAAAAATTTTCTTAAATTCCACGCCAGATCGTTGTGCCTGAAAAAAAAAAACAAAAAAAAGTTATCACTTTTAGTTTTAGAATAAAAAAACATTAGTTAAATCAAAACTGCTCTGGGTCTGACATTCGGTTTGTAACGGATTTAGTTTGTAAAATACTTTTATATGTCAAAGTAAAATTAAAGAGCAAGATTTTCTGTTGCAATATTTATCTATTATGAACCATAAAAATTTAAAAAAATGTATATACAATTTTTGAATGAAAAAAAATAGTTCAATCAAAACTGGTCTGAGCCTGTCATTCGGTTTGTATTGATTTTAGTTTATAAAATACTTTTATATGTTATAGTAAAATTAGACAGCAAGCTTGTCTGTTGCAATTTTTATTTATCACCATAAACCATAAAAAATTAGAAAAAAATGTTATATACAATTTTTGAATGAAAAAAATTAGTTCAATCAAAACTGGTCTGAGCCTGTCATTCGGTTTGTGTTGATTTTAGTTTGTAAAATACTTTTATATGTTAGAGTGAAATTAAAGTTCAAGCTTGTGTGTTGCAATATTTGTCTTTTATCATAAACCATTAAAAATAAAAAATATCTATTATATACAATTTTAGAATAAAAAAAAATCAGTTTAATCAAATCTGCGTTGTGGTTGACATTCGGTTTGTGTTAATTTTAGTTCGTGTTGATTTTAGTTTGTAAAATACTTTTTTATGTTTTAGTAAAATTAGTAATCTGCTTTAGTTTAAAATGTTGTTACAGAACCTAGTAATTTTAAAATTCGGTCTTATAATAAATACTTTAAGAATAATATATTGTAATTACAAGGTCGTAGTACAAACGGTGCGTTCTGCAGAGCTCTTTGAAATTGTCGCTTTCATACAATATTCAACTGCTAGTCCCTGACACATATAGATAAAATCTGCTTAAGTTCAAAATATTGCTAAAAAACTTGATATTTTTAGTGATTGATCTTATAGCAGACACTTTTGGAAATATTGTGTTTGAATAACAAGATTGTAGAATAAACGGTGCGTCCTGTACAGCTCTTTGAAATTGTCGCACACATACTTTCTCCACTTACTAGTCTCCAACTATTATAGATAATTTTTTTTTAAATCAAAATTTTGTTAGAAAATCTATCAATTTTAGTATTCAGTCTTAAAATAGACACTTTGAAAAACAATATATCCAAATTACAAGGTTGTAGTACAAACGGTGCGTCCTGTAGGGCTCTTTGAAAATATTGCATACAAATTTTCTACCAGTGCTAGTCTCTAACACATATAAATAAAATCTATTTTAATTTAAAATATTGTTAGAGAACCTATCAATTTTAGTATTTGATAATATAAACTTTGAAAAATAATATGTCCAAATTACAAGGTTGTAGTACAAAGGTGCGTCCTGCAGAGCTCTTTGAAAATATGCATTTATTTTCTTGAAATTTGCCATTTGGATTTTTTTTTCGTTCGGGAAGTTAACAAATAACAAATAACAAATATTCATCTTTTATATACAATTTTAAAATGAAAAAATTCAGTTAAATCAAAACTGCGCTGAGGTTGACATTCGGTTTGTGTTGAGTTTAGTTTGTAAATTACTTTTATATGTTTTGGTGAAATTAGAGGCAAGCTTGTCTATTGCAATATTTATCTATCACCGAAAACCATAAAAAAAATTAAAATAAAATTATCACATACGATTTTAGAATGAAAAAATTAGTTAAATCAAAACTGCGCTGAGCCAGACATTCAGTTTGTGTTGATTTTAGTTTGTAAAATATTTTCATATGTTATAGTAAATTTAGAAAACAAGCTAATGTGTTGCAATTTTCATAATAAATTAGAAAAAATATTTATTATATACAATTTTATATTGAAAAAAAAATAGTTAAGTCAAATCTGCACAGAGACTGACATTCAGTTTGTGTTGATTTTAGTTTGTAAAATACTTCTATATCTTATAGTAAAATTAGACAGCAAGCTTGCCTGTTGCAATATTTATCTATCACTATAAACCTGCATACAATGAAACCTTCCACTACAAAATACAATTTATCAAACTGAATTTCTCGCGCAACTCCACCGTGTTTTGTTGCTCCACCTTTCTTGAAACTTTGTTTAACAAATGATTTAATGTTTTTCTCTTGTTAATGGAAAAGCTTCTGCTCTTATTATTACATGTATGCGTATCGTGGGTTATGTTTAATATGCAGAATAATAAATTTTAAGCTACAATAAAGTTTCTTCGGTAGGCAATGAAAGCTTGCTAGAACTTTCGAAAGTTTTCTCACTCGACGCGAATTAATGCGAACGCTTCTTAATAGTAATAATACGAGTATTATTGATTACACTTTGGTAGTTGGTATATATATACATAAATATATATGTATATATGTATATATATATATATATATATATATATATATATAAACTTCGTGTTACGATGTTGGTTCGCGATGAACGCCCAAACAACTGAACCGATTTTAAATTTTATTGGCTCATCGTGTGCATATACATCCAACTTAGGTTATAAAAAATTTTGAAAAGCAAATTTAAAATATAAATATATAATTTTTATAAATTTCAAAAAAAATTGACAGAAAATGACCAAAAAAAACAAAACACTAAAATGACAAATGTCAAAATTTATGGAAAAATCGAGAAAAAAAGATTTATGACTTTTGAAACAAAGTATATGGCAGTTCAAACAATATAAATCAAAAACATATACATATATAGATCTATCCAACATTTATATCCAAATTAGATAAAATGCTATATTTAAAATCACTATTCATAGTTCAAAATCTAATTAAAAATCAATGGTCATAAATTTAAATAAATGTTGACATGAAAAAAAGTGTAATGTCATTTGTCAATATTTATGAAAATAATTAGATAAATAGATTTATAATTTATATTTATTTAATTTATAACAATATAGATCACAATAAATAGCGGCATATTGAATTTAAAATTAATCATAAACAAAATTTTGACATTTAAAAAAAATGGAATTTTTAACGACTTCAATAAGAAACAAATATACATTAATCATTCCAAGTTATGTTATAAGCAATATTGCCAATCAAATTATAGATACAAAATACTGTTGATAAATAAATTATATCGTTTTATATTAATTTTCGACAAAAAAGAAAATGTTTTGACATTTATATATTTAGTGCATATTGGATATATGAAATTGAAATTCACTATTTTTAAATTAAATGCAAATGTAAAAAATCAGATATTTATATAAAAAATTGTATATTCAGATAAAGATTGATTGAGTCTAAGATTTAGTCTAAAATCCAATTTATTTATTAATTTAAATAAAAATGACATGCGTTGGAATTAATTATCGAAGTGTGAAGAAAATTGTGTAATTAAAATATAATATTATTATTAATATATCAGTTGAGATATATTTTGATTGTGATCGTAAATTCTAATTTTACAGGGAATCTTAACCTCTTAAATGGAATAGTACAATCTGTACAAACAGTACAAATATTATATCATATTATATTAAATTTCGACCGAAATGAAAATATTTTGACAGTTATAATTAATTTGAAATAAAATGAAAATGTCAAAAATCAGACCTTTATGTAAAAAATTATTTATTTCCAGAATATTACTGTGTTGATTTAGCCAAACCTATAGACTTAACAATTATATAATTTATTCATTGATGACTTAAAATAATTATTAATTTATTAAAAAATAAATAATATTTAGATATAAGGTCATTTAATTAGATGTTTTTTAGTTGAAACACGAAAGAAAATTTTATTGACATATTTGACATGACAAAAATGTATTAAACAAAAAACTATGATGCAAGTGAATTAATTTTTGAAGTATGAAATGTCAAATAATTTTGAAAATAATAACATATTTTTAACTTTTTGTCAGAAAGAATATATTTTATCACAAATTCATACCCATATCGAGTACCAAAGTAATAAATACTATTTATGAAATAACATATTATTTATAGGCAATATGCTTTTAATGCATATTTTAATTATATTAGGTTGTCAAATATCTCCCTTCCGCCTTTTTGTATTATAAACCAATAGCAAAAAAGCGGAAGGGAGATATTTGACAACCTAATATGTTTTGATATTTGCAAATTCAAAATAATTTAAAAATATTTATTTATTTATTTATTTATTTTATTTATTCATAAGCAAGCCGTAATCAATAATAATAGATATTATTTCAGGCTCTTGTCAAGCTTATTCATAGTTAATATTAAAAGGATAGTAATTTTATAATAATCATAGTAGCTGCACGAATTTCGCTTCTGAAAAAAAAGAGCTGAAAAAAAGCATTCGAACATTAAATACAATGTTCATCATCAAGTTCATCATATCAAAGCCTATTTGACCACCAGTCAAGCTCAAAATTCTTGCACAAGGTTGAAAGTTATACTCATTTAAAACCGTAAAAAAATTCAAATTAATGTAATAGCAAAAAAAAAAGAAAAAAAAAATGGTTGTACAGGCGATCAAATGGTCAGACTACATAGATACAGGATAAGGATTATGCAAGAAAATAGTTATTGAATTCAAATTGAGAAAATTCAGTAATGTCATAAAAGCTAAGTCTTTAAAAAGTTTAACTAGGGAAGCATGAAATTTTTTGCTGTCTAAGTTTCGGATATTGAGTGGAAGTTTATTCATAAGCTGAATGCCTAGACCGTCGAATAATTGAAAACAATATCATAAATCGGATATTTATGGAAAGGTATTAAATATATATATTTGTTTCACTTGATTTTAAATAAGAATTTAAAAAAAAAATAATTGCGATGCCAAAATAGATTTTTTCTGAATTTTTTATAATGCTTATGCTAAGACTATGAATGGATCATAAAAACAAGACATAAAATAGGATATTAAAATGTATAGGAGAGAATATTAAAAATTTTGAACTTATGAAATGTAGATGTGGGTACAGGACAAAGTCTGTGGGGTCATCTAGTATATATATATATATATATATATATATATATATATTATTAAATTGGTTTCAAATTAATTACTTCAACAATTTGGAAACAAAACATTAAGCGTCGGTGAACCGCGCAATTAATTGCCGAAACAAAAATTAACTAGTCCGAAACTGTAGTACATGAATAGCGAATGAACTATTTTACTAAATAATATAATATGGCTACAATGAAATTAATTTAATTAAACTAGCCTGAATCAATAAATATAACAATTTATGAAACAATTAATTTTGATTTACATTTTGATGGCTATTAAATATTTTATGGAACGTACTTGCTATTGCAAGTGGCTTGTAATTATTATCGTTGTTTGCTCATTTAATTATTTATTATAATTGTATAATTCATAATCAAATTGTGAAAAAGAAATTTAATTTGCAATCGGAACACTCCACCGTTCGAAATATTTTAATTGTTCTGTTTTTATTCTCAAAGAGTTGGGTAATTCTAGTTCATCGAAGCAAAATACTAAAATTATATTTATCTTCGTATCTAATTCAATACTGTACATTTATTAGCAAAATTTATATGAAACATGCGTTGCAGTGGGTAAACCATCGATACACTACCCTATTCACTTTAAACTACATAGTTTGTCATTCCAAATCACTTAATGATTTTGAATACAAAAATTTTTTCAGAAATATTTTCTATGGCTAAGCAATGTCTGCCGGGCCAGCTAGTATAAGTATTTGTATATATGTAAATATGTGTGTATGTATGTATTTGTAACAAATTTGGAGGCTTTTCGACAAATTTGGAGGTTTATTTAGTTGTTTATGGAGGTTCTTAGTCGATTCTGGAGTTTTAGTCGTTATTTAGTCGTTTATGGAGGCTTTTACTCAGTTTTTGAGACTTTTAGCAGATTTTGGAGGCTCCAAGCAAATTTGGAGGCTTTCAGGATATTATGGAGGCTTTCAGGCTATTCTGGAGACTTTCAGGCTATACTGAAGACTTTCAGGCTATTCTGGAGGCTTTCAGTCGATTCCGCCGGAGGCTTTTAGTCGATTCCGCCGGAGGCTTTTAGTCGATTCCGGAGGCTTTTGGACGATTCCGGAGGCTTTTGGTCGATTCCGTAAGCTTTTGGTCGATTCCGTAGGCTTTTGGTTGATTCCGGAAGCTTTTGGTCGATTCCGGAGGCTTTTAGTCGATTCCAGAGCCGTCTAGTCGTTTATGAAGGCTTTTGGCCGTTTTTAGAAGCTTTTAGTTGATTCTGGAGGCTATTAGTTGATTCTGGAGGCTATTAGTTGTTTATGGAGGCTTTTAGTCGTTTATGGAAGCTTTTAGTCGTTTATGGAGGCTTTTAGTCAATTCTGGAGGCATTTAGTCGTTTATGGAAGCTTTTGTCGTTTATGGAGGCTTTTAGTAGATTTTGGAGGCTTTTAGTCGATTCTGGAGGGTTTTAATCAATTTTGGAAGCTTATAGGCAAATTTGGAGGCATCGAAGCAAATTTGGAGGCTTTCAGTCGATTCTGGAGGCTTTTTCTCGATTCCGGAGGCTTTGAGTTGATTCCGGAGGCTTTTAGTCGATTCCGGAGGCTTTGAGTCGATTCCGGAGGCTTTGGGTCGATTCCGGAGGCTTTGAAGTCGATTCCGGAGGCTTTGAAGTCGATTTCGGAGGCTTTTAAGTCGATTTCGGAGGCTTTGAAGTCGATTCCGGAGGCTTTTGGTCGATTTCGGAGGCTTTAAGTCGATTCCGGAGGCTTTAAATCGATTCCGGAGACTTTTGGTCAATTCCGGAGGCTTTTGGTCGATTCCGGAGGCTTTTAGTAGGTTCCGGAGGCTTCGAGGCGTTTTTGAAGGCTTGCAGACAGAGTTGAAAGCTTTTAGTTAAATCTGAAGGCTTGCAGGCGAATTTGAAGACTTTTTGTTAAATTTGAAGGCTCCCAGACAAATTTGAAGGCTCCAAGTCAAATTTGAAGGCTTTTTATAAAATTTAGGATATCCTGACAAATTTAAAGGTTTGCAGATAACTTTCAAAGCTTACCGAGAAAAAAATTGAAGGCTTCCCAAAAAAAAATTGGAATGCTTCCGGAGGAAAAATTTGAATGCTTAAGGAGAAAAAAATTGAAGGCTTTTGGAGAAAAACTTGCATCAAAATTTGTGTCAAAAAATATAACTGATATTAATAGTCAATCCTCTCTCTTTGATACCCTCAATTTTGCTCCTCCACCATTTACAGATTGTAATAGATAAACTACGTTTGCCGGGCCAGCTAGTATAAATATTCATGTATACGTATGTGTGTATGAATGTATGTGTATAACCTACTCACTGTGTATAATGTACTGATATGCACTAATAATTAATAATTATGAATAAATGTAACATATTTTATGTAGTAACCTCAATAATCAAGGATGGACCTGGCAAGCAAGTTAGAGCACTACAAATTAACCAAAATTTAAATTAAAAAAATAAATTCAAACTTAAATAAATAGATCAAAACTGCATTTTTTAAAAGTTTTAATTATGCATTATGTGCAGAAAAATATAACTGATAATAATAATAAATCCTCACTCTTTTATGCCTTACATTTTGCTCCTCCACCGTTTACAAATCCTGATAGATTCAAAATATCAATTTCGATACGTTTTAAATTCGTGCTCGGGTCATTTGATACAGAGATATTTTGAATTGCATGAAACTGAAATGTCATAACAATGTTTTATTGTACGATATTAATAGTTTATGTTATGTTATATCATTCCTCCACCGTTGTTCTAGTTCCAAATGGAAAACAGTGAAATGGAATTAAATTCGCAACAGCAGAATATGAAATCGAGTTTATTACAATTTAGATTTGTGCGATTCATTATTGCTATTAATTAAATGCACAATTATAAATTAGATGTGGATAATATTAAATTTGGGTTTTTGGTGGAGGGATTCATGTGAATAACAATTATAACGAATAATTCAAATTCAAAAATTGAATGTAATTTTTTTTTTCTAATTTTAATGGTTTATGGTGATAGATAAATATTGCAACAGACAAACTTACCTTCTAATTTTACCAAACCAAATAAAAATATTTTACAAATTAAATCCGTTACAAACCGAATGTCAGGCTCAACGCAGTTTTGATTAAATTGATTTTATTTATTCTAAAATCGGATAAAATAAATATTTTTCCTAATTTTTTATGGTTTATGGTGGTAGATAAATATTGCAACATGCAATATTGCCCTCTAATTTAACTAAAACATAGAAAAGTATTTTGCAAACTAAAATCAACACAAACCGAATGTCAACCTTGATTAAACTGACTTTTTTTATTCTAAAATTATATATAATGATTATTTTTCTAATTTTTTATGATTTATGGTAAAAGATAAATATTTATTATTTGTTATTTGTTAACTTCCGAAGGAAAAAAAGGATTCAAATAGCAAATTTCAAGGAAATTAATGCATATTTTCAAAGAGCTCAGCAGGACGCACCTTTGTACTACAACCTTGTAATTTGGACATATTATTTTTAAAAATTTCTGTTATGGGATGAAATATTAAAATTGATATGTTTTTAACAACATTTTGAATTAAAAAGATTTTATATATATATATATGTGTTAAAGACTAGCACTGGTAGAAAATTTGTATGCAATAATTTCAAAGAGCTGTACAGGACGCACCGTTTGTACTACAACCCTGTAATTTGAATATATTGTTCTTCAAAATGTTTACTATGAGATTGAACACTAAAATTGGTAGATTTGCTAACAATATTTTAAACTACAACAGATTTTATCTATATGTGTTAGAGACTAGTAAGTGGAGAAAGTATGGATGCGACAATTTCAAAGAGCTCTACAGGACGCACCGTTTGTACTATGACTTTGTAGTTCAGATATATTATTTTTCATAGTGTTTATTATAAGATCAAATACTAAAATTATCAGGTTTACTAGCAATATTTTGAACTAAAGCAGATTTTATTTATATGTGTCAGGGACTATCAGTTGAAGATTGTATGTATGCGACAATTTCAGAGAGCTCCACAGGACGCACCGTTTGTACTACAATCTGGTAATTTATCTATATAACATTTGAACATTTGAAAGTATTTTACAAACTAAACTCAACACAAACCGAATGTCAACCTCAACGTAGTTTTGATTTAACTGATTTTTTTAATTCAAAAATTATATATATATATATATATATATATATATATCAATATTTTTTTCTAATTTTTTATGGTTTATGGTGATAGATAATATTGCAACAGACAAGCTTGCTTTCTGATTTTACTAAAACATTTGAAAGTATTTTACAAACTAAACTCAACACAAACCAAATGTCAACCTCAACGCAGTTTTGATTTAATTAATTTTTTTTCAATCTAAAATTATAATTGTATATTTTTTCTAGCTAATTCTCTAATTTTAAAGTTTTCTCTAATTTCACTATAACATATAGAACTATATTATTTTATTTGAAAAAAATTATATCCACACACACTGGTAGCAATTGATAACACCTAGTTAAAAAAATATCGCCTCCACCAAATTCCTTATCCAAGTATTAGAGTATATGGCATCCCATAAAGGTGCTTCTAAATTCCTCCATATGCGAGGACAAAAAGTGTTAGGGATTTTTTACAGCTAACTATTATAGATAGAAATCTAGACTCGTTGTAAATCCGACGGATTTACAATTCCAATATCCTGTTTTATCTCACTCAACCTCTCCATTCGATTTATACTAAAGTGCACAAAGCGTACAGTACGGTGGAGGAAATATATATATATATATATATATATATATATATATATATATTTATTCTCTACCGTAGACCTACTCTCCGTAAATAGTGATTGTAACTTGACCGTATATAGTGATTCCTCCATCGTATAAGCCTATGACTATTTATTCTTGTGCTTTAAACAAATGCTTTAAAATATTATTATTAGATAATTAATTGAGTTTATTTTTATTATTATCTTTGATATTTTAATTGAAAATGTATTTCAATTTTATTACAATTAGTTAAATTACAATAAAACAAAAATTTCTATACTACTATTAGTACAAATGACTCGATTATTACTCTGAAGTGGCACGTTTACGGTAGCGCTTTTACAAAACTTTTTGGGCAAAAATAATTCTTTTATCGGAAAGTTTCTGTGCGATTTCGTCTTTTTTTTTTAGGAAACTTTTAATTGTCTCATATCCTTTGAACGTTGGGTTTTCATGGAAACACACGTTTCTAACTGGAAATTTAATTTCCAGATAGTCAGGTGGAACGATTACGGTGGAGAGATTCTGAAAACTGATAGAAAAAAATAATTTTATTAATGAACAGAATAGCTTACCAAAAATCTTTTTTCAACTATAAATAACGAGAGTATAATATCTTTTCCTCCACAGTTCATAAAACAAATGTATCTTTTCCCTCGTAAGATAATTAAGTAAGTTTTTGTCCTTCTACTTGCCTATCTTTATTACAAAATCTGCAACGGTTAGTCATCTCGGAAAAGAATTTTAAATTAATTCTTACGATTTCTTGTGCCGGTAATTTTTTGTTTTTTTTTCTACATTTCTTTTAGAACATAAAACTTAGTTCGTTAGTCGCTTGATGAGATATAAATTTTGCACGAAAATAATAGTTTGGCAAATGGAAAAGGAGTTATTTGCATAATAAATGGAAGGGAAAGGATAGTTTTTTGATTTAATATCAATCTTGTTTATTTTTTTTAATAACAATTGGCGAGGATCATGTTAAATTTGTGCTATGTACTTCAATTTTTTTTATTTTATAAATTTATCAAACAAGATTGACAATAACGCTTATACAATGTTGCAGGGAAACCTAGTATCATTTTTTTTATAAATTTTCCGTAGTTATAGTAATCGCAAAAAGATCGAAAATATTTTTTTTTTCAGATCTTTACGTTTCAGAGGTTTCTGAACATTTTTGCATACCTTAGAAAAAATTGATTTGTGTGCTTAAAAAACATTCGATTTGTTTTCATTTGCGAAGCGTTCGAAACTTAAAACTTTTTTAATCAAGTATAATGAAAGCAGACTCTGCAAAACGTCTTTGTGGAATGTTCAATTCGTGATAAAAAAAACTCTTGTTTTAGGATTATGATTGCATGAGAATGAGGAGAAAGAAGAGTTTTTTTTGTTATTATCAATCTTATTTGATTTTTATATCTTTAAGTTCATATTGATCATTTTTGCAAAGAAAACTAGTATCATTTTGTTTATTAATGCTGTTTTTATCTAGTATAATGAAAGCAGACTCTGCAAAACGTCTTTGTGGAATATTTGATTTGTGATAAAGAACTTTTGTATTAGAATTATAATTGCACGAGTATATTTTTGGTATAGATGAAAAAGGTATAGAAAGTTTACAAATACCACTTTTATATTCAAATTTTAATTGTTTTCACACTCCATAGAGGTGCCACTAACCTTAACACGTAAATTTACCACTAGGTTTAGTTCTAGATAATATTTATATACTTAAATGATCAAAATTGAAATTTACTGGCAAAAGAGATCATTTTGTAAATCAGCATATCAAAATAATATAGACAAAATGTCACTTACTCACAAATATATTCTTTATCCTGTTATGTGTCTACCAGCTCTCTGTCTATTAAGTGTATACCCAAAAATGACAAGCGGTTCCGCACAGGAATATAAATATAAAAATATAAATATGAATTGGCGGAATAGAAAATAGGAAATAGAGAATAGAAAATGGCAAATGGAGAATTGAAAATTGAAAATTCAGAATTCAAAACTGCATCTTGCTCGAAGTGGAGAGAAAGAAAACATACCGCATGTTTTATTTATGATAAATGAAAACATGAAAATACATACGCAATATATATATATATATATATATATTTACATCGTCACAAATTTTCTTTATATTTATGTTACGGTGGAGGAGTGACATCGACCGGTTGTTTACCAAACTAAATTTTTCAATTATCTCTAAACTAAATCAATGTTTCTAATTACAAGTGAGTATGTAGCCCTGATTACAGAGCCGAACTTTCGAAACTTTCCAATTCCAAAGTCATAAATTAACTAATTTACTCGTACCGAACTAAATTTAAATACAACCGACGTGAATTTACTTTGTATTTAAGTTACGGTGGAGGAACAACCAGATCGAATGAATGTTCTTATTTGACTTTTCGTCAAAGGTGATGACTAATTTTGGGAATGTAGAAATAGTTAGTTAGTAGTAGTGTTGATGTGGAGAGAATAATGATTTTTAGCAAAGGCAGGTCCAGAAAAAATGGTTTTTGTATCAGGATCTGTTTAAGTTAGGTGCATGATATTTTAGATACTTGATCTGATGAATGAAAATGGAGTTGCATTAAATTGTTTTTAAGTTTATAAAGTTCATAAAGATTTTTATGTCAATAGATTCAAAATGATTTCAAATGATGAGAATATGTAACATTTTATATTTTAAGTGTAAAACAAAAAGAAAACTGGTGTGGATTCATAGTAAAAAAATAAAAATTTTGCATAAATTCATTGAAATTTTAAAGCAGAATTTCAAGAAATTGTCAATTTCAAAAAATATTTTTTACCAGCCCTAAATGTTTACTCACCCATCGATCAGTGGCGTCTCCTTCAAAATTTTCCTGATCACAACCATATTATTATCGACACTCGAACTCATATTCATCAACTGTGACGTCATTCCATATGACGTCATTATGTGCGTCATGTCACCATGTGACGTCATACCGTCATGTTCTGTTTCAGTAGCCGTCACTCTTGTCATTGATAATAAAATTATATAAAAGTAATAGAAAAAATTGGATTTTTGAAAAAATTTGAGGTACAATTTTTTGGGAAAGAAATTTGGCAGTGTTTTTTGTTTTAGGGAAGTTTTTGGTAAATTTGGTAATCGACATAAAAATTTATTTAAATTAAAAATTGTTGAGTTTTTTAATTTTTTTAACCACGTACATAATTTTGGTTTAAGAGAATTTGGTAAATTTGAAATTTTTGTAACTATATATGATATTATACTTATACTTAAAGCTATATTTACAAAATTTGGTAAATTTGGTAAATTTAAATACGTAACTATGTAACATAGTGCATAAACCACTAAAAAAACTTTTACATAAATTTTCCAAAGCAATAAAAACAGGTCTCTTAATTTTTTAACTAATTTTAAATGTGAAACGTTTATGTCGTTTTTTGTCAAATTTTTCACATTTTTTGTCAAACATGGTGCCAGGTCTGTTCTTAATTTTATTTCTTGGCAACAATTTTCTGAATATGAGTTTAGTGACAAATTTTTTGTTCGTGCTGTTTTTATTTTTCGATCCGGTGGAGCATCGGGCGGATCCGGTGGAGCCTCCGACGGGTACTTGCCCGAAGGCATGGGACCTGGAAAAAAATAAAAATATTGTTTCATCGCTTTCAAAATACATCTACAATTATTAATATAAATTTAAATTGTAAACCCCAGAATTACTCTAATTTTGAGTTTCAGTACTTTATTTTCTGTGTCAAACGATTCAAAATGATTTTAAATAAAGAGAAAGTGTATTTTTTTATGAATTTCAATAAATATTTGCAATAAATATATACACAATGGAAAAACATAATGAATAAACAATAAATAAATATTTATTTTAAATAAATAAGAAAATAAAGTTTGCTTGCCATTAGAGTTTTTTTTTTAATGCAAAGGAGAAAAATTTTTGCTACTCCCAAGAATCAGTCTGTATGTCAGTAGAGTTCTTTTCTATACACGTCAGTTACTATAATATAATTTATTGAAGGTTTTTTTTCCAAAAAATGTTGGTTGCTCGTCGGTAGAGTCCTTTTTTCTAAGATTAGATTCAGCTCAGTTGTTAGTAGAGTTTTTGTTTAATACAAAGCAAGTGCTTTTTTACTCTAAGAATCAGTAAAGTTGTTTTTTATAAATGTCGATTACTGTAATATGATTTGTTGATTGTACTTTCTCCAAAAAATTTTGGTTACACATCAGTAGAGTCTTTTTTATGGATTAGATACATTTCAGTTTTCAGTAGAGTACTCTTTTCACTCTAAGAAACAGTGCAGTTGTTTTTTATATATGTCAAATACTATAATATGATTTAATGATGGCTTTGTCCCAAAAAATATTAGTTTCTCGCCAGTAGAGTCCTTTTTACCGACATTGGATTCAGTTTGGTTGTCAGTAGAGTTCCTTATTGATTGAACATTGAACATACTTTTTTGCAATCAATATTGTGTTGAACAGTTTTTATTGAATACAATCCTATCGTTTGTTTGTGATTTATTGTTCAAAATATTTTGGGAGATTACAGTATTGTTTTGTATGCCCAAAAAGTTCCTAGTTTTAACACTAAAATATTGTAAGCCTGCATTATTTGGTTTATTTATTTATTCATGTATTTATTTATGCACAAGCAAGTCGTAATCAATAATAATAGATATTATTTCAGGCTCTAAACTATCATATTTAGTGATACAATAAATTTTCGGTTTGTTTCTTCGGAAAAATTTGATTATGCTAGTCAGTAGAGTCCCCTTTTGATCTAAATTAATTTCAGAAAAGTTATTTTTTTTCATTATAAATCAATTGTGCATAGTTTTTTTTTAAATCAATATAAAGTTGATTAGTTTTTAACTTTTTGAAGATTACAGTAATATTTTGTATGCCCAAAAAGTTCCTATCTAGTAAACTTACTAAAATATTTGAGGTCAATAGTCAAAAAATATTTGAGAAATATTTTCGATGTGAATTTTATTGAATTATGAAAAAGTTTTGATGAATTTGTTATCAAATTATTTAAATATAGTTTCTTTAAAATCCTTCCCTGTGATTTAAACACATCGGAAACTCCAACTAATTCATAATTCATGAGACTGCAGCCATTGCAGCTCATTATAATTCCTGTTTTAATAATCAGACGATAAAATATTGATTGCTATTGAATGTTGTCATTGTTGTAGTTGTAGTTATTTTCATAGGACCAGCGACCGTACATTATTCTCTTGTGTAAATAATTACCATAGGCCACACGTCGAATGACGAAATGAAATTAATAAATTTTGAATATGTTAATTGATTGATTGAATTAAAGTACGCTGAATGAAAAGACTGAGTAATGTAATATTTTTACTATAAATTGTTTTATGAAATTCATGATTGTTTAAAACTTTTTGAAAGTTGACAGTAACATTTTGTATGCCCAAAAAGCTCCTAGTTTCAACACTAAAATATTGGAGTTAGAAATACAATAATTTTTGGTGATACATGGTTTGTTTCCTTGGAAAAAATAATCGTGTTTTGAGAATTATTTGACAATTAATTGAATTATCTGAAATTTAAAAACTAAAGTGTGAACTGAAATTTTTAATATAGCCTAGAATCTAAGTTGCATATAAATGCACACGGTGAGCTAAAAATATTAAAATCAGTTCAGTAGTTTAGGAGCCTATTGCGGACAAACATCGTGACACAAACTTCATATATATATATATATATATATATATTATACTAGCTGACCCGACAAACGTTGTTTTGCTATTAAAAATATTTTGCCGCTTTGCAGAAGTTCTTATAATATATATGATATATTAATAATAATATATTTTCATTACACATTTTTTTACACCTTGAGAATTAATTCCAACGCATTATAGTTTTTTTGTTTATTTTAATTTTATTTATGTCAAATAGTGAATTACTTTTTTAATCAATGAGTTTAGTCTAAATCAACGCAGTACCATTATCTAAATATATAATTTTTTATATACATATCAGATTTTTTATATTTGCATTTAAATTAATTTTAGTATCCGAACTAATTTGGTAAGCAATTCAAATAAATATAAGTTATAAATATATTCATCTAATTATTTTCATAAATACTGACAAATGACATTTCACTTTTTTTCATGTCAACATTATTTAAATTTATAAACATTGATTTTTAATTAGATTTAAGACTATAAATTGTAGTTTTGAATATAGCATTTCATCTAATTTGGATATAAATGTTGGATATATCTATATATGTACGTGTTTTTGAATTATAATTTTTGACTGGCAATATTTGTTTTCAAAAATCATAAATCTTTTTTTCTCGAATTTTTCATACATTTGTCATTTTAGTGTTTTGATTATTTTTGGCCATTTTATGTCAAAATTTTTAGAGTTTTATAAAAAATATATATTTATATTTTAAATTAACTTTTCAAAAATTCCTATAACCTAAGTTGGATAAATATGCACACGATGAGCCAATAAAATTTGTGCAATTGTATCTCTTTCAAAATAACGTCGGATATCGATAAAAAAACTAATTAGAAGAGAAAAATGTTTAGTAATGTTTTTCAAAAAAGAAATTACTTTTCAGGTCACTGGTTACTGAAAATTTGTTTTTTTTGCGTTTTTCATCGATACATTTGTAAAATCAATGTTTTAGTCGTGAAAAAACAAAAAATTATTCAATTTATACATCCAAATCTACAGGTATGACTAAAAAATTGTATAACCTTTGGCATTAAAATAAATTGAGCTATTGGAAATAAATTTGTTATATAAATTGCAGTGTTTAATTTTTGATATACAATTTTATTGAACATATTTTAATATTTGTTAAAGGGATAATTAAAGTATTAACTGTGGGAATTGAGAATCATTTTATTTGAAGTAGTTCTACATTTAATATCTCTCATATATAAGTGTTAATAGTAATTCAAAAAACAAGAATGATTATTTTTAACTGAACGGTATAAATATTAGTATTGGATATTGAAAAAAACATAGATGTGGGTACAGGACAACGTCTGTCGGGTCATCTAGTATATATATATAGTATAATATAATCCTAATAATAAAACATCAAACACAAACACATAACCGTTTTATATGTCCCCGACATCTGGGACAGTTCACATAACACTCGCCACTTTTGCTTCTTGCGTCTCCACCGTTACTACTGCGACGGTAACGGTGGAGACGCCGAGAGGAGCGGCGGCAGCTATCTTAATGTATACACGAAGCAAATAACATCGCCTTCTCTTTCGCATGCCATTATACTGAATTGAATGGGTGCGAAAGAGAGGAGACGATAGATGGAATCATTTTTATTATTTCTTCGGGTTTCAAAATAAAATTCTTATGTGTTTTTGTTCCTTTTGGCCGGGGGCGAGGATAAAAATTGACAGGGCCGGAGGGGGGGGATAAAAATTAATTTAAAATTATATTTTGTCAATGCCAATTTTTGTTAGAACATTTATATTAGAAACATCTATGAACTTTATGTTAATTAAATTCATTCACTTCACATTCTGTAAAAAAATAATATAATATAATACAGAAAGTAAACATGTAGATATAAAAATAATACAAAAAAATGAAATGATTTTAAAAATATTTAAGAACGTGCAAATGTATAATGAAGTGTTAAAACGGTGGTGTATTTATATTAGAAACATCTAGTTAAACATATAGTTCTTAGATGTTTCTAATATAAATACACCACCGTTTTAACACTTTATTATACATTGTACGTATATATATTTATTAAAATTACTTAATTTATTGAATATTTTTTAAATTACTTTATTTTTTTGTTTATTTTTTATATCTACATGTTTATTTTTGATATGTTATTTTTTTACAAAATGTAAAGTAAATAAATTTTTTTAACATTTTATCGAGAAATTATAAGAACAAACTAATTTTTCACATTAAAAAAATTGGTTTTTAAATGATTTTATAATAAATTGCCGTTTTAACACTTGTTATACATTTGTACATTCTAAATAATTTTAAAAATCATTTTATTTTTTTCTATTATTTATATCTACATGTTTATTTTTTTATATGTAATTTTTTTATAAAATTCAGAATGAACAAATTTAAATTACATTTTGTCAAAAATAATACGGACTAATTTTTCACATTAAAAAATTGGTTTTAAAAAATATGACTGACATTTACATTATGTAAGTGTATTCCAAATTTGTATATATTTTAATGGAGTGATTTTTTATTTATTAATTTAAAACTTTACTAATTATGTTTGGTTAATGTTGTGAATTACAATTAGATACATTATTTGCTAATAACTAACTAATTAATAAATTTCATTATTACGTC
>NW_020539726.1:37014618-37033995 GCF_003426905.1 Ctenocephalides felis | reverse complement strand
AATATGAATAAGAAAAAAGTGATGTCTTTATTAATATTGCCGAAAAGCAGCTGAGATGTTCCAAAAAATTAAAATAATATAATACAGTCAACATGCGTCTGACGGTTGAAGAATGTCAGTAAATATACCCTATATAATTCTATTTGACAGATTATTATTTTTTAACTAATGCAGTCGTTTTTGCCTTACTTTACTAAATCATAATACAAAAAAATTAGTTATTCAAACAATTATTTAGAAGTTTCATGTGTTTTAAAATTCATATGTTTGGCATTGCACACGGAATATTTACTCAAATCAATGGAGCGTTTTGGGTCAGAATTTTTTTACTGTGCTCCAACTTGCATAAAAATTTGGAATTACGCTTTTTTCATTTAAATCAAATAGTTTATGGGAGCCATTTCCACCAAAATTAAAAATAATCGTATTCATTAGAATCTAGAATTGACTTGGTTAAGAGATCTTGATGGATTCTAGAAAATACCATAACTTTGGAGCAAACGATTTCCAAAAAGCTCATGATTTCATAAAAAAAAACTATTAAAAAAAAAACAATTTCTTATTATTACATCTTTAACAGAATAAAAGATACGTATAAAGGTATATCGATGTATGTTGAAGGCCTTTTCAGACCAATCATAGCTTTTTATTATTTTTCTGCTACACAAATTTTGATAGAGTTATGATTGTTTAAAAAGTGCGCGGCTGGTTGAACCAGAGTGTTTTTCAAGCCCTTTAACCCTTCGCCATTTCAAATAAGAGATATTACGGAAAAATGTATGATACGGAAAGTTGTAGCTCATTTAATTACCTTTAAAATAGTATATTACAAGTTCTGATAAAATCAGAATTAAAAGAGTTATAATCCAATTAATGCCGGGGGTGGTGAAATAATGCAAATTGTTTTCACTTCTGAACTTAGATTAAGATTAGCATATTTTCAAAATATCAAGCTAATTGGAGCACAATAAAAAAAATTAAAAAAGCATACGATTTTTTTCCTCTCTATTTACTGCAATAATTTTGTTGATCGTAGATTGATAGAGCAGTGTATAATTTTTAATATACAATTTGGTTGAACATATTTTAATATTTGTTAAAAGCATAATTTAAGTGTTAACTGTGGGAATTGAGAATGATCATTCTATTTGAAGCTGTTTTACATTTAACATCACTCATTGGTGTAAATAGTAATTCGAAAACAATAATTGTCATTTTTACCTCAACGGTAAAAAACGTAGATGTGGGTACAGGACAAGGTCTGTCGGGTCATCTAGTATATATATATATATATATATTATATATATATTATTACTAAATCTATTTTCCCTGTGGCTAATAATATAAATGCCTCCACCGTAGCAATAATAATTAAAAGCGAAACGAAAGGTAAGGGTCGGTGGAGTAAACCTTTTGTCGCCGTGCAAGAAGAATTCCTCGTCGGTTTTCTATTGTGGACCTTTTGATAATAATGGCAGAGTTTATTCTGTGTCCGCCTATTCCGTGGAATAAATTATTATTCTGCGGAGAAAACGGTGGAGAGATCGAGAGAACAATGGGAGAGAAGGCTACACCAGTATTTTCCTTTGTTAATAGAAAATCATTATTGTATATGTATTTATATATATAATGGATAATATATGTATATATATATATATATATATATATACTAGATGACCCGACAGATTTTGTCCTACAATTCAATTTTCATTTTTATAAAACCTGTGATCTTGAATGTACTGCTTTAAAAAAATGATGAGTCTCAATTCCTACACTTAACTCTTTAATTATACTGTGAAATTCAAATTATAAATTATTTTCACTTTTGAACTTGAGAGTAAGATGAACCTAATTCCAAAATTTTACGCAAACTGGAGCACAGTAAAAAAATTCAAACACAAAACGCTCCATTGACTTGATTAATATTTCGTATCTAATGCCAAACATATGAATGTATGACACAATGAAACTTCTATATAATTTTTTGAATAAGTAATTTGTTTTGTATTGTGATTTAGTAAAGCAAGGCAAAACACGAATGCATTAGTTGAAAAATAATAATCAGTCAATTAGATTTATATAGGGTATATTCACTGACATTCTACAACAACTGCATGTTAATGTTGGACTCCATGTATCTTGTATTATTTTAATTTTTGGCACATCTCAGCTGCTTTTCGGTGATAATAATGTAGACATTACATTTTTCTTTATTTATTATTATAAATTTAATATATTCTAATATTGTCTTAGCCTATAAGCAAATAGAAATGTTTAGCAAACGACAGTCTTCATTTTGTTTTTAATGTCAATAATGCCTCAAATATTTTCAATGTCAATCAATGATAGATAAGCGGTGTTTTGTTCATTTTTTCCATTTTTTTCTACAATCTAACTATATTTTTATGAATCTAAAAATTCTACAAAATTCTCTTAACAAACTTACGAAGATTTATGAACATCCGAATTATAGTTTAGGAGGATTATTCATTCATACATAGTTACAGAAGAATTTCATATTATATATATATATATATATATATATACGAGGTGTGTTCAAAAAGTACCCGGAATTACTAATAATTAAATTTCGCGGGTCTGGAGTGTCTGATTGTCAAAATTTTTTTTTTATTGTGTTGGTATACATGCCCCTAAAGTATGATGAAATTTTCAGCTATATTCACTGTTTACTTTGTCTGTGGTAGTCGCTAAGGTTCGACGTGTTTTTTCTGAGCTCGGCGATTTTTACAATGGAAGAATTGAAAAAGTCAAAGAATTTGTATTAAATTTTGCGTAAAAAATGAAATAAAGTGTTGCAAAGTGCAAAAATTCACCAGATATGGCTCCGTGTGACTTTTTCCTATTCCCAAAGTTGAAGAGACCCATGAAAGGACGGCGGTTTTCCTCGATTGAAGAAATAAAGGCCGAATCGCTGAGAGTGCTCAAGGACATATCAAAAAGTGAATATCAAGGGTGCTTCGAAATTGGAAAAAACGCTGGCATAAGTGTATTATATCTGGGGGGGACTACTTTGAAGGGGACCACATTAATGTAGACGAATAAATAAATATTTTTTTGAAAAAACGAAAATTCCGGGTACTTTTTGAACAGACCTCGTAAATATATATATATATATATATATATACTAGCTGACCCGGCAAAAGTTGTTTTGCTAAGTAAGGTTCTTTCTAAACAATTTCTAGAGAATCAAAAATATTAATAATGTGTGTTATTTGAATGCTATATATAATGAGGAATTATAAACCCCCATTAATTTGTCTATATTTTGTCAACACAATCAAACTGCAAGTTTCATACACTTTCTATAGAAAACATGGTATAATACAATCCAAGTCTTTTTTGGTCTTTCGACTTATTGATTACGTTTCAAGTTTTTCAGATTCTTCTTGGATTCTCGTGTATAATTGTAAATAATACTCCTGAGCATATACAAAATTTTCAAATATTTGCGAGGACAGATAGAAAATGAATTAAGTATTTTTCCTTTGACCTGCTTTTGGAAAAGTTTCAAGTAATATTCGATGAATTAAAGTAATTTTTTAAAAAGTATATGTGTAGAGCAGGGCAAAGCACAAAAGTCCAATTTGACTTTGAACAAATATGAACCATATTTTGAAAACCAAACCAATTATATCACAACAAATAACACATTCCAAAGAAACTATTATCTGACTGCCAGCTACTTCATCACTGTAGAAATGTGCTTTTTTGCTGCCTTTCAAAAATTTGTTACCTATACCCTTTTTATTTTACAAAATAATTACTTTTATAACTTATGCTAAAAAACTACCAACAAAAGAAAATACTTTTATTATGGATTTTCGAAGATTAATGTTTATATCCCGATAGAAAAGTCATGAGAATCAAGGCTATAGCTGGTTATACATCTTTTTCCCTCTACTTTCAAATATTGTTGTTGAACGATGCTAAACTTTACTGGTTTTTGACACATAGATGGTAAACCTTTTTTACCCCGGACCTTCATATATTACTATCTATTCTTCGATAAATTCTGGGAAATTATAACTGGGAAAATATTATTCGACAAAATGTCGCTTTGATCGATACCAAATTTAGGTTCTGAATTTAAATAACATGAATAAAAAATAATATAACCTACAAAATGTTTTATAAATACCAATGAGTATATACTTAGACAAATAAGATGTTTCACAGCACCGTGTTTGAGAAAAATATGCCAAAAAGTGCATTTTCATATTAACATTTCAAAAAAGTTGATATTTTGAGTTTCTAGTAACACTTGCAGCCCATTTAATAACATTTTTTTGCGTATAAGAACACAACTACTTACTACAATTTAATCATAATTAAATAATATTCACGTAAACATCCTATTAAAAGTAATTGAATACCGTTTGTCAAAAACATTTGACATTTGACGTATTAGCCACCGTCCATTGTTTTATTTAAATTACGCTTCTACAAAAAAATTTAAATAAAAAATGTAAAGTTTCTACGCGATTTTGAACTAATAAATTACCTTTTCTATGGCCTATTGATTAGCACGAATTTTTCAAGACTAAGACTGGCCAAATCGGTTTAGCTGTTTTTGAGTTTTACCGAATCATTTGATCGAGAGCTACATTTTTATATATAAGATATATATATATATATATATATATATATATATATATATATATGTAAATTTTTTAGCAGCCCAACAGTCGAATTTACAATGCTAAAAAATTTACAAATATGTATCAACGTCGACGAAACTTTCATCATATATATATATATATATATATATATATATATATCTTGAGGATTGTTTTTATATATATATATATATATATATATATTTTATATTTATTTTATTTTATATATATATATATATATATATATATATATATAAGTATGTTTTGTGTATATTATTCTCGAATCTCTCAAATCGAGTGAGATGTCAAACATTTTACAAAATCCCTCCAGCTCTTTTATCGTTTTATCAAATCGCCTGTCAAACTTGGAATTAACGGACTGTCAAAATGTTAAAAATGCTTTTTCAACCGTAAAAACGTTTTCTTTGTCATGCCGAATTGACTGAAGTACAAAATGACGATATACGGAAATTTATATGTATATATATATATATATATATATATATATATATAAGTATATTTTAGTGTATATTATTCTCGAATCTCTCAAATCGAGTGAGATGTCAAACATTTTACAAAATCCCTCCAGCTCTTTTATCGTTTTATCAAATCGCCTGTCAAACTTGGAATTAACGGACTGTCAAAATGTTAAAAATGCTTTTTCAACCGTAAAAACGTTTTCTTTGTCATGCCGAATTGACTGAAGTACAAAATGACGATATACGGAAATTTATATATATATATATACATATATGTATAGAAATATTTTTTTAACATGTCACAACCATCAGGTGTGTATTTATTTTAAAGGACAGTTTTTGTTGAATCTGATTTTAGGTAGAGAGACTTGTATTATTTAAATTGTGCATTGGTTTATTAGTTATCATCACGAACTTCATAGGACTGAATTCGTAAAATGTCATAATCTTTTGTAATACTTAAAAAAAATGAGAATAAATTATGATTAAATGATAAAACGTTATCTATTTTGTAACGGTGGAGACATCTCCTTTTCTTGTACTTTGGTGCAATATTAAATTTGTATTTTTATAGTATTTTATCAACTTCCCGTAGGGTAAGTTATAGTAAAGGGCCGAAAATCGAAAATAAATTTTTTTACATTTCTCGACGTTTTGAAGGTTTCTGAACATTTTGCTGCCATACCTCAGAAACTAAAAGGATGTGTGTGTGTGTGTGTGTGTGTGTGTTTTGTATGTCTGCATTTTATCGTCCACGTTTTCGGGCGCACGGATCAACCGATTTGAATGGCTTAAATAACATTCGATCCCAATTGATAGGGAAATGTGCTTATTAGGTTTTGGCAAAGGCAGGTCCAGCCGTTACGGAGATACGGAGCAAAGAGTGTAGAAAATACAAATCGAGCTTTTGAGAGAACGGAGTATCGGATTTGAATGATCTAAAAAACATTCAATTTGTATGTTTGGGAGAAGTGGTTGTTAGTTTTTGGAAAAGACAGGTCTAGGCGTTTCAGAGATATCTAGCTAAAATGTGCAAAAAATGGCAGTTTTTGAGTAAACTAAGCGTCCGATTTGAATGATCTAATAAACTTTCTGCTTGTTTCAACAAAATAATTGCTTTTGAAAAAAAAAAATTTCTAACTATTTTATTTTTGAAATTGAATTCGAAATGAAATGACGATTGTTAATGTTCTGGAGATAAATTGATTTATCTATGATTTACATTTGATTTGCTCAGATATAGCATGATAAATGAAATGAAAAATAATGAAAGTTACAGTATTTGTGATAATACATTTGAAAACGTTTAAAATTTTTCGAATATTTCATTACGGTGCGGGAAGTTCCAGCAATTTGCTTTAAGGCACGATGTCATACACCACTAGTTAATTTATTGAGTTTATATATTGATAATACTTCGACTGGACTTTTAGGAATGCTTTAGATTCATGAGAAGTATGCGATATGAGCAGAACATTAAAATTATATATTATCTGCGTTGTGTATTATGAAGCCACAATATTGTGTAGGAGCATAGTGATGTAAAATAATTATCGATAGTATCGAAAAAAGGTTCACACGCGATTCAAGTGAAACTTATTTGCCACTGTACAAGATGGCATTTAAGTAAAAATAAATACATCATATAACAATTTTGAATAATGTTTATTAGTAATATGCGGTAACACTGGTGATGCACACATTTATAAGTGTCAACCATTATACACATTTATATGATAAGAAATTATAAATTAATATTTATAATGGCATCAAAAATATGTATAATATTTAAAAACAATAATGTAATTAAAGTCATACTTCAAATATGACATGATCGGTTTGTCATTGTAATTTGCATTTAGAACTTGAATCTTCATTAGAGAAATGAAGTAATTGCTGATTATAAAATTTTATAATATTCGATCACACAGTGGATTATGTTAAACAACGCCTAAACAAATATTGTTTTCTAATGTAATTTTGTTTGAAGAACTTCATGTAATTAAAATTAACATACATTCATTGACTGCTTGTATTTTTTTACTTTCTCACTGGCATGGCAAAAATACATGAACTATTATATCGACTTACCCTTAAATTTTAGTTTCTCATCCCTAAAATGCCTCGGGTATCTCGAATAATGCATAAAGCATGCATGCATGCTATGAAAACGCATATGTAAGCACATGGAATTCCAGATTTCAGAATATTTAGTAATAAATAATAATGCTTTTGCATAATTAATAATTCATGCAAATTTACTAATTATTTATTGTAATCGACATTCTGAAAAAACAATTAATTCAAAAAATAATGTGAGTTAATTAATAATCATCATAATAACTGAATCATGATAATGTATGATAAAATCATAATTATTTTTCTGTTGATTACTCCACCGTTTTCTATTTTTCATGCAAATTCACTAATAAATTGTAATAAAAATTCTGAAAAAACTATTAAATTAATAATTAAATAAATATATGTGTATATATATCAAAGTCAAAATTACCATCCGTTGCTCCACCGTTTTCTAGTTTTCAAAAATAATACAGATATTATTTCACATACGTTTTTATTTATAAATTTTTATTCCCAGCTTTTGTAGTTAGTTATTCATGTATGAAATAATTGACAAAACACAAAAACTGTCACAAAAATGCATTTATTGATAAAATAGTAGAAACGTGAAAACAGATTTTAATATTTGATAAGAATAGATATATTGGATTTTAAATAAACCTGAAAAAACCTGACGTGTGTGTTAAATCATTTGCATTAAAAACGTATTTTGAGAAATATAGAAAAATTGTTAAATGTAATTTTTTATAGCTAAATAGTACGGTGGAGCACTTGGTAAGATTATTAATTATTTAAATTTAAAATAATTGTATAATTAAATATAATGTAGTAAAGTAAACCAAAATGCGAAATTTATAAGTTTAACAAAATAATGTATATGCATTTTTGGACTTGCTGCGTTATTTATTAAACTGAATTATATAATTTCATCTGCCAAACATAAACTTTATCTCATATTATTTTAATTCCTGGCACATCTCAGCTGCTTTTCGGCAATAATATTATAGACATTACTACATTTTTCTTGTATATTATATACTAATATTATCTAGGCTCATAATTTCAGCTAAATTCAAATTTCAAGTGAATTGACATTTCTAGCAGATGACTATTCAAATTGTTTTCAATGTCAAACAATGATAAGTGTTTTTTTGTAATTTTTGACAAATATTTCTAAAATATTACTATAGTTTTGTCGTTCACTGAATCTTAAAAATTTCCTTTGACAAACTCTAAAAATAACTATCAAAATCTGAATAACCGTTTAGGAGAAGTATCAAATCATACACCCGTACAGAAAAATTTTATATATTAGGTTGTCAAATATCTCCCTTCCGCTTTTTTGCTCTTGGTTTACAAAAAGGCGGAAGGGAGATATTTGACAACGTTGTATATATAAGACATATATCTTGTAAAATACTACCATACCCAAATAGACTGGTTTAGATAATATCCCATTTCAAATGCACCAAACGTCTTCATAAATTAATTATCCGTCCATCAAATATTTGCAAAAGACCATTTCTACTACATCGCTCCACCGTAGATCTCTCCACCGGATCAGTTTCGTCTTGCATTTGGTCTGCATTTGAGAAATTCTACAAACTTTGGAATTCTGCATCAGAAATTGGACTCTCAAATAGAACATGAGGAGGATATAGTTTAACTAAAAGCGTTGTTATTGAGAGCGTAATTAATTCCTCGATTAATTCAATATTGTCTTTTGATCATGGGGATCGATTTTCAAGACGTCTCGGAAGGGTTGAACGATTTAGGGATGTAGTGAATTTATATCACTACTAAAATATGCTATAATCAATACTATAATAATACTTATCAATTACAAATTTGACTGGTTTAATTAAAATCGTCAAAGGACGATTTAAACCACCTATAGGAGACACTTGTGTATGTTAAACTGGAACTCCTATTAAATCCTATTAGATTCCAATGCGGCTTAAGTTTTGTCCGCAAGATTCTAATCAGATTCAAGTGGGCACGTGCTTACATTACTCACACGTACTTGCACTCAGAAAAGCTTCAAATTGTATAATATAGTATGATATTACACCCTGAAATAAATAAATTGTGTTCTAAAATTTGCTCCACCCGAATGTTATTTTTCGTATGTGTTATCTAAACACAAAAAATGTTAGTATGATAATATGTACTAAACTAAATAAAATATTTAGGTAAATAATTTTTGCTTCTCAATTTTATATAAAACCTTTTTTAGTTCATTTTTATTACTCTTTACACTGGTACATGATCCATTCCTTTATAATTTTTCTAAATAATCAGCAATAACCATCATTAATTAATGTTAATCAATAGTTTTAAAAAACATTGTCTTTGACAGAATAAACCTGATGATGGAACGTATCTTAATAACGAAACGTCGTTATTAAATATCTTCAAAAAACAAATTGTTTTTTAATATTGGATTTATTGTTCGGAAAAAAAACAATCAATATATTGAAAAAATCCAGGCCTTATCTATTAAATAAAATATGTTTCTGAATTTGCTCCACCCGAATGTTATTTTTTGTATGTGTTATCTAAGTGCAAAAAATGTTTCTATCGTAAAATAAATATGTAGTGTTTTACAAAATCCAATAAACAAATATGTTTATACCT
Organism: Ctenocephalides felis; assembly: GCF_003426905.1. Taxonomy (NCBI): domain Eukaryota; kingdom Metazoa; phylum Arthropoda; class Insecta; order Siphonaptera; family Pulicidae; genus Ctenocephalides; species Ctenocephalides felis. The sequence goes on along the minus strand of NW_020539726.1, from coordinate 37,024,160 downwards.
ATAAATATTTATGTAATAGGCAGGTAGTGCTTTTTACAATAAAACGTCTTATTTACTACTATAGACTTACAAAAATAAATATACATATGCAGTATGGTCGTTTTAGGAGTAATATAGTACTTTTTCGGCTGTAAAATATACTATTTGTACTTATTGAATTTTATTCATGGAAAGATTTTTTTTACTTCAGGGTAGTATATTTTAGAATTTCTTTGCTCCCAAGGGCTCAAATGCTTCCAAATTAATACAAAAAAAATCTCTATAAGCTTCAGCTCTTAATATTAACATTTAGATAGTGCGCAATTCAATTAAAAGTTTCATATATTTATTATTTAGTAAATTCTTACGCCATCTATGATACCAGACTAATTAATTTCGTTGTAATTTCGATGGCAATTTATTACTGATAATTTAAATGTCAGTATCGTTTTAGGAGTAATATAGTACATTTTTGGATGTAAAATATACTATTTTGATTTTATTGAATTTTATTCATGGATTTTTTTACATTAGGGTGGTCCTAAATATGTGACATTTTTGAACTTTTTTGAACCCAAGGGCTCAAACGCTTCCAAATTAATACAAAAAAAATCTGTAAAAGTTTCAGCTCTGAATATCAACATTTAGATAGTCCGCAAATCAAAAGTTCTTATATTCATTATTAAGTAAATTCTTACGTAATCTGTAATAGCAGACTTTTAACTTTGATGGCAATTTATTACTGATAATTACGAGTGTCAACATCACCAAATAAATAAATATTTTGCTTCTAAATTATTCTTGATGCCATGATGAATAAATGTCATAATAATTGAGTTCACAAATGCTATCACAGATGGCGCAAGAATTTACTTTATGACATATATTAATAATAAATATAAACAACTTTGAATTGAATTGCGGACTTTGTTAATATTATTAAGAGCTAAAACATTTAGAGATTTTTTAAAATAATTTCGAATATATATTTATATATATATATATATATATATATATATATATATATATATATTTACATAAATTTGCGCCTTAAGAGCACATTTTGTAAATTTATATTTATAAATATACACACACACATGCGTACATTATTGTCAACATACTAAAAATTTGCCTAAAATATTTTTGAGAAATTCTAAAACTATTCAAGTAAAATAGAAATGAATTGAATGAAATTAAAGACTGAATTAAAAACAAAGTATAAAGTCTGTATGTCAATATGTATGTACTCAATATGTAAAATTAAAGAAGAAAATTATTTAAAAAATATTCAGAGCCTCAGAACTAATAATACAACTTTTTTGATTTCATTTTTTATCACTAATATAATTATGTATATAGTTAATAATAAATTAAGTTAATTTTGCATTACTTTTCTTGCCTTATCTCGTTTTTTTACCTCATGTTATTTTTTAACTTCCAGTCGCGTAAGTTATATTAATCGTAAAAAAATCGAAAATGAAAATTTGTATATAACTTTACGTTTCAAAACCTTCTGAACATTTTGGCATACATTAAAAAAATTGTGTGTATGTGTGTGTGTGTCTGTATGTGTTTGTGCGGATACAAATTTTCCTCAATGATTTTGGGAACACGGATAAAGCGATTTGAATAATTCAAAAAACATTCGATTCGTATTGATAGGGAGACGTGTTGATTAGTTTTCGGCAAAGGCAGGTCTAGCCGTTCCGAAGATACAGTTTTTAAGAGAACGGAGCTTTTGAATAATTCAAAAAACATTTTACTTGTATTAACAAGATCTGATCAAATTTTCATGAAGGCAGGTCTAGCGGTTTCGGAGATCTAGTAAAAAAAAGTAAAAAAAAGCTATTTGGCGGTCAAAAATGATCATTAGACATGTGCACATCAAATGATCAGATACTTTATAGAGATTTTAACAATAAGTATAAATTTTGTTTAAATTGCTATGGGTTCCGTACCAATGCTTATCCGTTAGTCGTCTCTGTGCAGTTAAAGCAGTACGATTGCTTTGAAAAAAAAGTTCAGAATGTCCTAAATATTTCAAATACACTTTTCTTCAAAGTCTTTTTTTTTTTAAAAAAAAGTAAATTTTTGGCAAAAATCTATAGTTTCTCAAAAATCTAATTTGTCAGAGTAATTTTTTTCAAAAATGTTGATCTTTTTAAAAAAGAATAATTTTGGGAACGAGAAGTTCCTGCAATTTGTCGTGTTTTTTCACAATGTGTCATTTTTTAAGTTTAAAATTGAACAAAAACTTTCTAATATATCACTCAAGCGATATATAATGTCTTAGGCCAAAGCAATTTGTTTGAAAGTGCTTACTCCACCGTTTTTTTCTCTCCACCATGTATATAAATTTATGGAACAAGAAATTCGTATCGACAAGAAATTTGATTGAGTTATGGGAAGATTGAAGGAGACAACAACCAACTTATAATATATATATATATATATATATATATATATTATATATAATCCTCCTTAGTTTTCCATAAATTGAACATAATTCTATCTCCACCTGCATCTGCACATAAATGCACTATATTCAAATCGTGTTATTGTTTTTTGCATTTATTTTTATTAATATTTTCACAATTTGCACTCGTAATACAAAAGCAATGGAATTCTAAATGCGTTATGCATAAAATAACATGTTCCATTGTAACTTCGTTAGCGAAATTCGAAACTATTACTGCAAAAAAATATTTTTATACTGCATTGCATTTGAAAATGGATTTTAAATCAATTTTTAAGGGAAGAAATATATTTTAAAAATATGAGTTGGAAAATTTGTATTTGGGACTTTTCCTCCACCGTAAGAAGAAAGTATTTAGATAAATTTAAATTTCATTTAATAATTATGCATGATTGTTCAACTAAGGATTATATATATATATATATATATATATATATATATATATATATATAATGTGGGATGTGCTGACTAAAACCAAAATAATTTATTCTATGACACACTAAATTGAAAAAGCTGTCTATCTGTCCACAATGGGGATGACAATGAAAGCAAAATACATAATATATATATATATATATATATATATATATATATATATAAGCTACAAGTGTGTATTAGAACTATTATCCAAATGTGTTTTTCTATTTTCTACCGCCGTTGTTGCAAAATATCTTTCATAAGTTTGTATATATATATATTATATATATATATATTATATATAAAGATATTCGTGCATATTATAAAAAGCAGAAGTGTACTTTTAAATTTTTTTTTATTCAGAATAAAAAATAAAAAAATGCCATTTTATGGTCGAAAATCGGTCAATTTAAAAAAATCATAGTTTTCAGAAAAATTGGAAGTTTTCAGAAAAATTGGAAGTTTTCAGAAAAATTGTAAGTTTTCAAAAAATTTCAGTAGTTTCAAGGTGGCAATTTTTTAAACAAAAAATTCAAAATTTCTAAAAAATAAACTTAATTTCTTTCTTATGAGCTTTTGAAAGTTTTGAATTGCGGTACGGGACCTTGACGGTCGAAAATTAGTCAAACTCATAAAATCATTGTTTTCAAAAAAGTTCAATACTTTCAAAAATAGCATTATTTTCAAAAAATTTAAAATTTTCAAAAAAATCTAAGTTTTTATTCTGAACTAATAAAAATTTTGAATTGCGGTACTATTTTTATGATTCCATATACCACTAGTTTTTATTTTGATATTTGATCAACAAATGCCAATTTTGAAAATTTTTCTTAGACATCTCGAAAACCGCTGGACCTGTCTTAGTCATTTTAATTGTTTATAAAAAATTAAGAACTAATCAAAAAATGAGTAAAGTTTTAAATTAATAAAATAAAAAATAACTCTAATAAAATACACAAAAAAATGGGTACCAGAATATAAGTGTCAGTTGTTTTATATTTTTGAAAACCAATTATTCTAATGTAAAAAAAAACGTTTGTTCTTATAATTCTTTGATATGTTAAGTAAATTTATCTACTTTACATTTTTGAAAGTGACTACAAATATGAAGAAATCAAAATGTACGTTTTTTAATGAAAATATACTAAATAAACAAAATTTTATAACAAAAAATACATAAAAAAGATAAGTGTAGATATAAAAAATAATACTAAAGTGTAGATATAAAAAATATTCTAAAATAAACAATTGTATAATATTTATTTATTTATTTATTTATTTATTTATTCATAAGCAAGCCGTAATCAATAATAATAGATATTATTTCAGGCTCTTGTCAAGCTTATTCATAGTTAATATTAAAAGGATAGTAATTTTATAATAATCATAGTAGCTGCACAAATTTCGCTTCTGAAAAAAAAGAGCTGAAAAAAAAGCATTCGAACATTAAATACAACGTTCATCATCAAGTTCATCATATTGAAGTCTATTTGACCACCAGTCAAGCTCAAATTCTTGCACAAGTTTGAAAGTTATACTCATTAAAAACCGTAAAAAATTTAAATTAATAAAATAGCAATAAAAAAAATAAAAAATATATAGGTTGTACAGGCGATCAAATGGTCAGACTACATAGATAAGGATAAGGATTATGCAAGAAGAAAATAGTTATTGAAATCAAATTGAGAAAATTCAGTAATGTCATAAAAAGCTATGTCTTAAAAAGTTTAACTAGGGAAGCATGAAATTTTTTGCTGTCTAGGTTTCGGATATTGAGTGGAAGTTTATTCATAAGCTGAATACCTAAACCGTCGATCGTATTGAAAGAGCTGGCTAATTTATATGTGCGCGCCTTAATAAGTTTGTGTCTAGTGTTGTAGTTTGAGGAGGACGAAGCCATATCAAAAAGTTTCGAATTGTTTTTGATGAAAGTTAATGTTACCAGCAGAAAAATGCATGGGACAGTTAGAATATTGTATTTTTTAAATATGGGTCTGCAGGAGGCTTTACTAGGCAAGGAAAAAATTATTCGAATAGCTCTTTTCTGAAGCTTAAATATTTTAATTAGTTCGGATGAAAAACCCCAGAATTGAATGCCGTATGAAACGTGAGAATAAAAGTTGCTATAATAAACTGAAAGTAAGCAATTTAAACCAAGTTTGGGTTTTAGGGTGCGCAACATGAAACATGTTCTAGATAAAGTTGGTGATAGTGAGATAGAGATATGATCAGACCACTTTAAATTATTATTAATATGGATACCAAGAAAATTTGATACTTGGAAAAATTATATGCTGTGAATTATTGATAGTTAAAGAAGTAATATTATTGGATAAACGATTTTTTGTACAAAAAGATATGATTTGGGTCTTATCATTATTGAGGACTAGATTATTTTCACAAAACCATTTCGTTATTTCTGACATAACCACGCTTAATTTATGTTGTAATTCATTAAGAGATTTGGCCTTGATGATAACGCTGGTATCATCCGCAAAAAGAATAAAATCACAAAGATTTGTACAATGAGGTAAATCATTAATATATATGAGAAATAAGAGAGGCCCTAAAATTGATCCTTGGGGCACTCCCAATGTACTTGTCAATTTATCCGAAATTATTTGCTCGTGATCGTTATTTAAGTAAACGCTTTGTGTTCGATTAGACAGGTAAGATTGAAATAGTTTGAGCGAACGTCCGCGAATACCACAATTTTCTAATTGTCAAGTCAAGAAGTCTTTGATGAGAAATACTATCGAAAGCTTTGGACAGATCGCAAAATATCGCAGTACAATATGTGGCTTCTTCGAAGGAGTCAATGATGTTATGAACTAAATTATAAATTGAGTGGGAAGTGGAATGGTTCTTTCGGAAACCATGCTGATTCTTGAACAAAATAGTATATTTATTGAGAAAAGACGTTAATCTAGTATGCAAGATTTTTTCAATTATTTTATCGAAAGAGTTCAAGAGGGAAATGGGACGGTAATTATTTATATCGTCTTTATTATTTTTCTTATGAAGTGGAAAAATCTTTGAATGCTTGAGGTGCGATGGAAATATTCCTTCATCGAAGCATTTATTTAAACATAACATAAATTTATCTATGAAAAAGGGATAGAATTCTTTAAGAATAAGACTAAATAATAATAAAGTGTCAACTGTGGAGCATTTATATTAAAATTATTTAAAATTTGTTTTGCCTTAACAAAAACGAAACTAATTGTATTTTACAATATCACCAAAATATAATTTCAAAAATAATATTTTCTCCTCTCCTCCGCCCCTGTCAATTTTTATCCTCGCCCCCGGCCAAAAGGAACAAAAACACATAAGAATTTTATTTTGAAACCCGAAGAAATAATAAAAATGATTCCATCTATCGTCTCCTCTCTTTCGCACCCATTCAATCTAGTATAATGGCGTGCGAAAGAGAAGGCGATGTTATTTGCTTCGTGTATACATTAAGATAGCTGCTGCCGCCGCCGTTCCTCTCGGCGTCTCCACCGTCGCAGTAGTAACGGTGGAGACGCAAGAAGCAAAAGTGGCGAGTGTTATGTGAACTGTCCCAGATGTCGGGGACATATAAAACGGTTATGTGTTTGTGTTTGATGTTTTATTATTAGGATTATATTATACTATATAAGCGTAAATATACATACAAAGTTCGTTCACGATGTATGTCCGCTATAGGCTCCTAAACAACTGAACCGATTTTAATTTTTTTGGGTCACCGTGTGCATTTATATGCAACTTAGGTTATAGGCAGTAATAAAAATTTCAGTACATACTTGAAGTATCAAATAGAAATTTTCTTGAAACTCGGTTTAGATATTGTATATTATAAGGTCTTAAAATATTATAAACCAAAACCTATATCGATGGATTGCATTATTCATTATTCTTTTTATTCAATCAATCAATTAACATATTCAAAATTTATTAATTTCATTTCGTCATTCGACGTGTGGCCTATGGTAATTATTTACACAAGAGCAAATGTACGGTCGCTGGTCCTATGAAAATAACTACAACTACAACAATGACAATATTCAATAGCAATCAATATTTTATCGTCTGATTATTAAAACAGGAATTATAATGAGCTGCAATGGCTGCAGTCTCATGAATTATGAATTAGTTGGAGTTTCCGATGTGTTTAAATCACAGGGAAGGATTTTAAAGAAACTAATTTAAATAATTTGATAACAAATTCATCAAAACTTTTTCATAATTCAATAAAATTCACATCGAAAATATTTCTCAAATATTTTTTGACTATTGACCTCAAATATTTTAGTAAGTTTACTAGATAGGAACTTTTTGGGCATACAAAATATTACTGTAATCTTCAAAAAGTTAAAAACTAATCAACTTTATATTGATTTAAAAAAAAACTATGCACAATTGATTTATAATGAAAAAAAAAAAACTTTTCTGAAATTAATTTAGATCAAAAGGGGACTCTACTGACTGGCATAATCAAATTTTTCCGAAGAAAAAAACCGAAAATTATTGTATCACTAAATATGATAGTTTAGAGCCTGAAATAATATCTATTATTATTGATTACGACTTGCTTGTGCATAAAAATAATACATGAATAAATAAATAAAACCAAATAATGCAGGCTTACAATATTTTAGTGTTAAAACTAGGAACTTTTTGGGCATACAAAACAATACTGTAATCTCCCAAAATATTTTGAACGATAAATCACAAACCAAACGATAGGATTGTATTCAATAAAAACTGTTCAACACAATATTGATTGCAAAAAAGTATGTTCAATGTTCAATCAATAAGGAACTCTACTGACAACCAAACTGAATCCAATGTCGGTAAAAAGGACTCTACTGGCGAGAAAACTAATATTTTTTGGGACAAAGCCATCATTAAATCATATTATAGTATTGACATATATAAAAAACAACTGCACTGTTTCTTAGAGTGAAAAGAGTACTCTACTGAAAACTGAAATGTATCTAATCCAAAAAAAGACTCTACTGATGTGTAACCAAAATTTTTTGGAGAAAGTACAACATCAAATTATATTACAGTAATCGACATTTAAAAAAAAACAACTTTACTGATTCTTAGAGTAAAAAAGCACTTGCTTTGTATATTAAACAAAAAATCTACTAACAACTGACTGAGCTGAATCTAATCTTAGAAAAAAGGACTCTACCGACGAGCAACCAACATTTTTTGGAAAAAAAAAACTTTAATAATTATATTATAGTAACTGACGTGTATAGAAAAGAACTCTACTGACATACAGACTGATTCTTGGGAGTAGCAAAAATTTTTCTCCTTTGCATTAAAAAAAAAACTCTAATGGCAAGCAAACTTTATTTTCTTATTTATTTAAAATAAATATTTATTTATTGTTTATTCATTATGTTTTTCCATTGTGTATATATTTATTGCAAATATTTATTGAAATTCATAAAAAAATACACTTTCTCTTTATTTAAAATCATTTTGAATCGTTTGACACAGAAAATAAAGTACTGAAACTCAAAATTAGAGTAATTCTGGGGTTTACAATTTAAATTTATATTAATAATTGTAGATGTATTTTGAAAGCAATGAAACAATATTTTTATTTTTTTCCAGGTCCATGCCTTCGGGCAAGTACCCGTCGGAGGCTCCACCGGATCCGCCCGATGCTCCACCGGATCGAAAAATAAAAACAGCACGAACAAAAAATTTGTCACTAAACTCATATTCAGAAAATTGTGTGCAAGAAATAAAATTAAGAACAGACCTGGCACCATGTTTGACAAAAAATGTGAAAAATTTGACAAAAAACGACATAAACGTTTCAAATTTTAAATTAGTTAAAAAATAAGTAAGAGACCTGTTTTTATTGCTTTGGAAAATTTATGTGAGAGTTTTTTTAGTAGTTTATGCACTAAGTTACATAGTTACCTATTTAAATTACCAAATTTACCAATTTTGTAAATATAGCATTAAGTATAAGTATTAATTCATATATAGTCACACAAATTTCCAAATTTACCAAATTCTTTCAAAACAAAATTATGCACGTGGTTATAAATTTCTAAAATTTTTAAATTTAAATAATTTTGTATCTGTGTTACCACATTTACCAAAAACTTCCCTAAACAAAAAAAACACTGCCAAATTTCTTTCCAAAAAATTGTACCTCAATTTTTTTCAAAAATCCAAATTTTTCTATTACTTTTTTATATTTTTACTGTCACTGTCAAGAGTGACGGCTACTGAAACAGAACATGACGGTATGACGTCACATGGTGACATGACGCACATAATGACGTCATATGGAATGACGTCACAGTTGATGAATATGAGTTCCAGTGTCGATAATAATATGGTTGTGATCAGGAAAATTTTGAAGGAGACGCCACTGATCGATGGGTGAGTAAAATTAGGGGTGGTAAAAAAATATTTTTTACCAAAACAGGTCCGGGTGAATACATAAATTGTTTTCAACCCTTGTTTATCGTGTTTTACTACTTGAACTCCTGCTCATAAAATTTTCTGTTATTTTCATTCAATAAAATTTTTGCAAACTTTGTATTTTTTATTATGAATCCACACGAGTTTTCTTTTTGTTCTACACTTAAAATGTAAAAATGCAATTAGTTATAGTTGATATCCCATACGTAGATTGGAAAAAAAA
>NW_020539726.1:36993232-37013618 GCF_003426905.1 Ctenocephalides felis | reverse complement strand
CTAAAATATTGAAATTTAGTATATTTTACTTTAGTTCATTTACTACGATAGCAAATACTAAAATTGACTAGTTTTCTCAGAAATTTTCATGATATTCTCATATTAAATATTTTGAATGGCTATTATAAAATGTTTGAAAATTTGTTTCAAGTTTTTGTTAGTATTGAAAAGTATAACATTTTAGTAGTTTAGAATTTTATATAATTACTAAAACTAAAACTAATTAATATTTTGTTTATTTTTCATAAACAACTTGATAACGACTGATCTGATTTAGCCAGCCTAAGTTCTGAAATAATTAACATCCCGTAGGGCATGATAGTAATCGCAAAAAAATCGAAAATGAAAATTTTGCATTCCTCGACTTTTCAAAGGTTTCTGAATATTTTGGCATACCTTAAAAAAAAATGGATGTATGTGTGTGTGTTCGGGGATGTACATGTGTATGTGTGTGTATGCATTGTGGTACTGAACCCATAGAAATGTAAACAAAATGTATACTCATTGTTAAATCTCTATAAAATATCTGATAATTTGATGTGCATATGTCTAATGTCTAATGATTATTGTTGACCGCCAAATGTTATTTTTTTTTTACTATTTTTACTAGATCTCCGAAACCGCAAGACCTATTGTCATGAAATTTGATCAAATCTTCATCTTGATAATGCAAGTAAAATGTTTTTGAATTATACAAATCGGACGCTCCGTTCTCTTAAAACCTGAGTTACCGTTTATGGTACTTTTTTACCCCGTATCTTTGGAACGGTTAGACCTGCCGTTACCAAAACTAATCAACACGTCTCCTTATCAATGCACATCGAATGTTTTCTGAATTATTCAAATCGCTTCATCCGTGTTCTCAAAATCGTCGATTAAAATATGTATCCGGACACACATACACACGCACACACACACACGCACACACACACACGCATACATACACATGCATACATCCATTTTGTTTAAGGTATACTAAAATATTCAGAAACCTCCGAAACGTAAAAATATATAAGAATTTTTATTTTTGATTTTTTTGCGATTACTATAACTTACCCTACGAGAAGTTAAGAATTACCCAGTCTAAAGCACAGTCTAAGCGCCACTCTGGTACAAATGTTTACCCAAGCGCGTTTAGACTGTTTAGGTAAGTGGAGCACTTTTCCAATTTTGTGAGAAAACTATTGAAAAATGTGAAAATGCCGCTAAACTAAGCACAGTATAAGCGCAAAACGTCGCACAGAATATTTGAAAATGTGTAAATTAGGCAGCAATTTTTTTTTTTGAAATTGAATTCGAAATGAAATGACGATTGTTGTTAATGTTCTGGAGATAAATTGATTTATGGTTTATGATTTACATTTGATTTGCTCAGATATAACAATAAGATAGCAAAAATAATGAAAGTTACAGTATTTGTAATAATATATTTGAAAATGTTTAAAATTTCTCGAATATTTCATTACGGTACGGGAAGTTCTAGCAATTTGCCTTGACACAAAGCCATACACCGCTAGTTTTAGCTTCATGTTATTAACCTATAAAAAATATTTAAATCGCTTTACTAAATAATTAATACTGTCTTTACTTATACATAAATTGTTTTAATGAATTTTGTATATCAGGTTGTCAAATATCTCCCTTCCGCTTTTTTGCTCTTGGTTTATAATACAAAAAGGCGGAAGGGAGATATTTGACAACCTATTATATAATGCAATGTATATACGACGTTTGTCCGTAATGTACGTCTAAATAATTAAACCGATTTTAAATTCCATCATCTTATCATAAGCATATATCTAACTTAGGTTATAGGCATAATTAATAAATTTAAAATAACTCACCGATTAAAATAAACCGCAAAATTTCACAATTCTTTCACAATTTTAATTCCTTCTGAACACTTGCACGAATAAAACGAAACTAGTGTCAAAATTTGTGGTGACGTCACCAAGTTACCTCGGATGACCTTCGGTTAACATTACCATATAAGGTAATGCGAAAGAAGTGCATTTTTGATTGGTGCAAGGGACGTATAGACGGAGAGCCGGGCGAAAATTTGCTAAGACTAGTGGGGCGCATGGCATCGTGCCTTATGGCAAGTTGCTGGAACTTGGCCGTACCGTAGTTAAACATTCGAGGAAAGAAAATAATCAATAATTGTTTTGAATAATTTCAAATAGATTATTTATTATAAATACATACTCTAAATTTATAAGTGTTTTTTAAATTGGGCGATGAGCGTGTTTTATATACAACTTATGTGTACGTTTACAAGAGTGCATTTTTTTAAATTAGATTTTTTTTGATAATTTAGAATTTTTTTCAAAATTTTGAAATTTTTTTCCGAGTTTAAATTTCTTTGGAATATAAAAAAACGTTTTGTTTTAATATTTTGAGAATTTGAAAATTTTTGAAAATATTCGATTTTTTTTTAATTTTCGAAATATTCTCAAATTTTTGTAAGAAATCTTTTTTATTAAATTTTTTGAAATTAAGTTTTTTTTGAAAATACCTGATCAGAATCTTACTAAAACCTATAAAAATCGTATAATATTTTTAAAGAATTCTCATAAGATTACCACAAAATTCTTATAAGATTCTCATAAATAATAAAAATAAAGGTTTCCAACCAATATTTTTGAACAGTTATTGTATTAATAAACTCGAATTGTGGGCTAAAACGTACATTTTTTGTCACTGTTCTGCTTTTTACAAAGAAACTGCTCAGCCGATCATTGCACTAAACTGACAAAAAATTGTCCTTATCGAGACACATCGAATGGCTTTTAAATTTTGGAAATCCGTCCACCCGTTTTTGAGAAAACGTCGATTTAATGCAAAAAATCGGTTCGCACGCACACACTCACATTCTTTAGCCAAATGGTGGTCTCTTTGAATTCAGAATGGCTTGAAACGTCCAGGAGAAAACATAAAATTAGAAAATCGGATTTTTTGATGAAAACATAAACTTCTCCTTCGGATAATAGTTAAAAATATTATTTTAGTAATTCAGTCATTTATATAGTTACCAACAAAGAACAAATTTTTATTTTGTTAATCAACTAGCAATTTTTTACAAATATTAGTAGTTAGTATATTTATTAGTAAAACTTTAGCAATATTACGTATTTTTTGCTAGAGCCTGAATTCAGATAGATTTTTATTTGATTTATATCAGACGTCTAATGGAATCCTATTAGATCTTTATTAAATTTCTATCGGATTTTTATTGAATTTACATAAAATTCTTATTAGGTTTTTATCAGATTTTAATTAAGAATTTGTTAGATTCTTAATAGAATCATAATTAATTTTATCGAAAATTTTTTAGATTCTTAGTACGTTCTAGGGAAATTATTAGCTTATCAGATTCAAATAAGTTGTTACTAGATTCTAATAAGATTAGGGATAAAAAAATGTGCAAACTTGCAAATTATTTGAAAACTAATAAATAATCTTACTGATAGATAAATCTAAAATTACATGAGGTCACATTACATCTCGCACGTCACCTCAAAGTTTGAGATTCAAAGTGTAAAAAAAGTTTTTGAAGTTTTGAAACTGATTCCAGATTGTTGGCTAAAACGTGGCCAATTTTCTTTAATTTTTCTACTATATGCATAGAAACGGCTTGGCTGATCATTGCACATAACTGACAAACGATAGTTCTCATCGAAATCTATGTATTTATGGATTTTTTATATCGGTCTAGGCAAAACAATTAAGAGTAAAAAAATCTGTTCACATATACATACAAAAACATACTTATTCCAAATTTTGTCTCATTCGGTTCAGAATGGCTTGAAACGTCGAGAAAACATAACATTAGCAAATCGGAGATTTTGATGAAAACATAAGCTTTACCTTCGGAAAGTTAAAAGCAGAGTTGAGTGCTAGAATATCGAATTCAATTGCCCATATATACATATATACATATACATATATATATATATATATATATATATACATATATATATATATATATATATACAGCTATACCTATATCTATATAAATTTATGTAATTCTATCGATATATCTTAATCTCCTCGCCGCCGCCGCATAATCCTATCTTGTTCCTAAAGAGCAAGTCCAAGTCCAAGTCAGTTTCTACTAAGTCCGTTCGTTCCGAATCGTCCTGACAAAAGGAGCATTAATCAGTCTTATGCAGGATAAGCCAACACCGTCACTCAACTTAGATATCAAAGGATTTATCTCGGCAGAAACTTAACAACTTATTTCAGGTCCATCGACCAATCAACGACGACAACTGGATAATAAAACTATATTTTTATTTCATTTATTTTTTCAACGATTTTCATGAACTTTTTGATAACGATAGATTTTGTAGTCTTAAATGACATACTAAAATATTATAGGCCTAAGATAACCGGTTGAATTATAAAAATTCATCAAAGTTTTTTTTTAGAGTTTCGCCGCGTGCTTGATCGATTCTGCTCTCCACCAAAGAATATGTACGTAGGTAAATAAAATACAGTTTTAGAACACATAATAAATAGAAAAAAATATGTTAAACAAATTAATTAACTTCCCGTGGGGTAATAATGAAATGAAAATTTTTGCATTTCTCGACGTTCTGAAGGTTTCTGAACATTTTACTGGCATACCTCTGAAACTAAATGGATGTGTGGGTGTATGTGTTTTGTATGTCGACGTTTCCGGGTGCATAGATCAACCGATTTGAATGGTTTAAAAAACATTCGATACCTATTGATAAGGAGATGTGCTGATTAGTTTTTGGCAAAGGCAGGTCCAACTGCTACGGAGATACGGAGCAAAGAGTGCATAAAATACAAATCGAGTTTTTGAGAGAGCGTAGTATCGGATTCGAATGATCTAAAAAACATTCAATTTGTAATGATTGAGAGAAGATGTGATTAGTTTTTGGCAAAGACAGGTCCCGCCACTTCGAAGATACAGAGCTAAATGTGCAACAAATGGCAGTTTTTGAGTGAACTAAGCGTTTGATTTGAATGATCTAAAAAACTTTCTGCTTGTATTGATAAAACAATTGCTTTTGAGGATAAAAAATTATTACATCTTCTTTTTTATTTTTCATAAAATATTTTTGTAATTTTGGATTAAAAATTAAATTACCCAATCTAAGCACAGTCTGAGCGCCACTCTGGTACAAATGTTTACCTGAGTGCGTTTAGACTGTTTTTGTACTGGAGCACTTTTCCAATTTTGTGAAAACTATTGAAAAATTTGAAAATGCAAATATTTTGGGCAAAATTATTGAATATTAAGAATTGGGCAAATATTTTTTTTTTTTAAATTGAATTCGAAATTAAATGACGATTGTTAATGTTCTGGAGATAAATTAATTTATGATTTACATTTGATTTGCTCAGATATAACAATAAGATAGCAAAAATAATGAAAGTTACAGTATTTGTAATAATATATTTGAAAACGTTTGAAATTTTTCGAGTATTTCATTACGGCACAGAAAGTTCCAGCAATTTGCCTTAAGGCACAATGCCATATACCACTAGTTTAATTTATACAATTACATTTATTACAAGTTGGAAAAAATCAATTCGCAATCGTATCAGATGTGATTTTCTAATATCCTCCACCGGTTGGTTAATGTTCGTCGAATAATTTAATAGACTCACGACAATGTGGCAATTCGTGTCGAAATCTATGAATTATAATCGATGGTCCTTCTACTAACCAACTAACTAACTAACTTTGATCTCAACTCAACAATGGACCAGAATTTCTGCACAATTTCTGCTAAGCAACTTCATCCGAAGAAGATTTATTGTCCGGTCGGAGAGACCATTTGATAAATCGATTATTAAATTGAAGGTTTATAATATGAAGTAGAAAAAATATTAAAGTGGCCATTTACATGTTCACAAGTTGGAAAATATTATCTACATATACATATATATAAAAATAAGTCGGGTTTTCTTTCCTTACGATTTAACTCTAGAACGCACGAACCGATTTCGACAATTTTGCATTTGTTGGAAAGGTCTCGGGCTCCGCAAGATTTATAGCTAAAAAAATTAGTTGTGCATGGCATCGTGCCTTAATGCAAATTGCTGGAACTTCACGCACCGTAATTAAAAATTCGAGTAAGGAAAATAATCAATAATTGTTTTAAATAATTTCAATTAGTGAGAATTATCAGAATTATGCTTGGTTAAGTCAACGAGCAATTCTTGTCGCAAAGAATAATGATGTACACGCACTGAATTCCACCATTCAATCAAACATTGCTGGCGATTTGGTGGCATACCAATGATTCCGATTGGTCTTCCGTTTGACTTCAAACGATTGCAATTTCCAGTTTGCAATAACAAGTCGCAAGGCCAATCGCTTAGTGTTTGCGGGATAAATTTCAAATTGATTATTTAGAAAATCATTGTTTTTCACATGGGCAGTTATACGTTGCCTGTTTACGAGTTGGAAAACCATCCGCTTTGTTTGTGTTAACGTCAGACCAAAAAACAAAAATGTGGTTTACCAAAGAGCACTTCAATCAAACTGATAATTTGCGGATTCACTTTTATTTACCTAGAGAAGTTCAACTAAAAAACACTTCGAAACACAATCGAAATAAATTCATTACTTTTGTATATTAAAATCAAATTTTCCTTTTCAAATATAAAACAAACAAAGAATTTCTTCATCTTTCTCACGAAACCATCTGGTGGCAAAACGGAGTTTGTCGGGTTTGCTAGTATACATATATAAAAATAAATCGAAAAACTATGTTATCATTACAGAAGATGGCAGAACTATTCATTTTTTTAAATTTTTTACTTTCCCTATAATGTTATAGTAATCGCATGAAAACCTAACATAAAATTTTTTTATATCTCTACGTTTCACAGGTTTCTGAACATTTTGGCATGCCATGTAAAAAAATTATAAAATGTTATCGTATTATATATTTATTTATAAAAAGTTTTCGTCGACAATCCAAATTTTTTGATTCCTATTGATCGGGAGATGCGGTGATTAGTTTTTGGCAAAGGCAAGTCATTGACTTTGGGGTTGCAGAGCAAAAAGTTATAAAATGCACATTAGGCCGTCAAAACTAATTATAATCATTGATTCAACCATAAATAGTAATATACATTTTTTGTAGACATGTAGACAAAATACAATTGGACAGACTTTTATTAATACTTATTTTAAAAATATGAGATTTTTAGAAATTTTACACATTATAAACTAAAATTACATAAAAAATTTGATGAAAAATACTACATATTTACGAACGTTTATAAATATTTATTATTTAATTAAACAAACAAACAAAGTATATTAAAAACCCAATAAAATATAATTTTGAATCAAACTTAGAAGATTCAAGAACCTATTAATTGATAGAAAACGTTCTATTAAAATGTGTTTTTATGTTATATAAAAAATATGTATGTTCTAATAAAAAATATTTTTCCCTAATTACTTTATTCATGTTGCAAAATAATTGCATTGGAATTCTATGAGAATACAAATGCAATATTTAATTCATATTAATTGTTTGAAAATAAAATTTGCTATAGTATTTTTTGTAAAAAAACTCTGTAAATTACTATCGAATGGTAATAAAATATAAATAAGTGAAAAATGTGTATGTGAATTTTCAACAAGAATATAATGGTATATATATGTATACACACACACATATATATATATATATATATATATATATATATATATATATAATAGTATAGTAAATGGTTTCTCATAATGGCTTTTAATAGCTTTATGACATCTAAAGATTTAGAACTACGATTATTTCTTGATTAATAGCTCTTAGTTCACTTGACCGTAAAATTATATATATATATATATATATATATATATATATATATATAAAGCAGAATTATTTCATTTTCACTCCTGTTTTCTTAAGAGAACATTCCTTGCAGTAATATAAAAATTCTTTAAACTCATAGAAAAATTTTCTTATATATATAAAGTACGTTTGTCCTGAATAGACTCCTAAACTACTGAACCGATTTTAATTTTTTTTGGCTCATTTTGTGCATTTATATCTAACTTAGGTTATAGGCTATATTAAAAATCTTAGTTCATATTTGAAGTATTAAAATTATAAGAATTTCATTAAATTTTGACATTTTTTTTTATATATATATAAAGTACGAGTCACGATGTTTGTCCTGAATGTACTCCTAAACAGCTGAACCGATTTTAATTTTTTTTTGCTCATTTTGTGTTTTATATCCAACTTAGGTTATAGGATATATTAAAAATCTAAGTTCATATTGAAAGTATTAAAATTTTAGAAATTTCAATTAATTTTGGCAGTTAAAAATATTAAAAATATAAAACACTGAAATGACAGTCAATTTGGATTTTTTTCTTATATATATAAAGTACGAGTCACGATATTTGTCCTGAATGTACTCTTAAACTACTGAACCGATTTTAATTTTTTTTTGCTCATTCTGTGCATTTATATTCAACTTAGGTTATAGGCCATATAAAAAATCTTAGTAATTTTTTTAAATATTACAATTATAAGAATTTCAATCAATTTTGACAGTTGTGGATATTAAAAATATAAAACTTAGAAATGACAGTAAATTTGATTTCTTTATATATATATGAAGTACGAGTCACGATGTTTGTCCTGAATATACCCCTAAACTGCTGAACCGATTTTTATTTTTTTTGGCTGACTTTGTGCATTTATATCCAACTTTGGTTATATGTTATATTAAAAATCTTAGTCAATTTTTAAAGTAATAAAATTTTAGGAATTTTGAATAATTTTGACAGTCATGGATAATAAAAATATAAAATACTTTGGAATGACAGAAAACTTGAATTTTTTTCTTATATATATATATATATATATATATATATATATATAAAGTACAAGTCACGATGTATGTCCTGAATAGACTCTTAAACTGCTGAACCGATTTTTTTTTTTTTTGGCTTACTTTGTGCATTTATATCTAACTTTGGTTATAGGCTATATTAAAAGTCTAAGTTTATATTGGATGTATTAAAATTTTAGAAATTTCCAAAAAAAATGACAGTTATAGATTGTATGAAAATAAAATAAATAACTGTGAAATTAAAGTTGTCAGAGGAGATTGAGATAAATTGATTTAGTTTTAAATTAAACAAAATCATTTTTGTGCCAAAATATTCCCAAATTTACTAAAATTCATCCCTTATCCTATTATAGGTATTGTTTAAATAACATTTATAACCCTGAATCTAGAGAATTGCTCGCGTTCCTCAATTAAGGCAATTAGATGCATTTGGTGCCTCCACCGCCTGGTAGGTATGCAATCAAACCCAAGAAGATTATGGATTAGCCTAGTTGAAATATTGCATATTGCATATTGCATGGTGCAGATTGCAGAAATAACAGAAATATAATTTCGTAAATAAAAGATAAAAAAATTAGGACTTACCATGTGGAGACTTCGCCACAGGAGAGACCTGACAGAAATTTTGTGAATCTGTAATAAAAATAAAATAAAATAATTAGTATTAAATTAAACACAATATTAAGTATTAAATATAATGAATTTTTCATTTGGTGCCTCCACCGCCTCGTGGGTATGCAATCAAACCCAAGAATATAATGGATTAGCCGAGCTGAATAATTGCATATTGCATAATGCAGATTGCAGAAATAACAGAAATATAATTTCGTGAATAAAAAGCAAAAACATTAAGATTTACCATGTGGAGACACAAGAGAGACCTGACAGAAATTTAGCAGACAAATAATAAAATAACAATAAATATTATATATATATATATATATATATATATATATATATATATATAATAATTTCATTAACTATTGTCATCGATTATAATTGATTCAAATTAGTCATGTGAGGTGTATTCACACATATTCCATATATACACACATATTGTGTGTATGTATATGTGTGTCGTGTCTAGGCCTGAATAAACATTTAGGTTTAGCTCCCAATACATTAACGGATAATAACCAATTATGTCCCTCTAAAACAATAGGAGGCCCATTAGTTATTATATATCAGTGCGGTGGAGGATTGGGCGGACGGTGGAGGAACGGGAGGATCATAACTATGAAGCTAGAAATTCCATCGTCATTGTGACGATGATTTGTAGAGGAGAATGGGGTTATTGGGAATAAACTAAAGACAACTAGTGGTGTATGGCATCGTGCCTTAAGGCAAATAGCTAGAACTTCGCGTACCGTAATGAAATATTTGAGAAATTTTAAGCGTTTTCAAATATATTATCACAAATGCTGTAACTTTCATTATTTTTGCAATCTTGTTATATCTGAGCAAATCAAATGTAAATCATAAATCAATTTATCTCCAGAACATTAACAATCCTCATTTTATTTCAAATTCAATTTAAAAAAAATAATAAAAATAGTTGCCAAATTTGCACAAAATTGTAAAAGTGCTCCCGCGTAGTCACAGTCTAAACGCATTTGCAAATAATTCTGTGCGACATTTTCACTTATACTGCGCTTAGCTTGGCGGCATTTCACATTTTTCAATAGTTTTCACAAATCAGAAAAATGCTGCAGTACATAAACAGTCTAAACGCACTTGGGTAAACATTTGTACCAGAGTGGCGCTTAGACTGTGCTTAGCCTGGGTAATTTTTTTGAATTTTTTGAATTTGAATCGAAAATTACAAAAATATTTTATGGAAGATAAAAAAAGATGTAATATTTTTTATCCTCAAAAGCAATTGTTTTGTCAATACAAGCAGAAAGATTTTTGAGTTATTCAACTCAGATGCTTATTTTTCTCAAAAACTGCCTTTTTTCGCAAATTTAGCTCTGTATCTTCGAAATGGCGCAACCTGCCTTTGCCAAAAACTAATCAGCACAGCTTCCTATCAATAGAAATCGAAGGTTTTTTTAACCATTCAAATCGGTTGATCCGTACGCACAAAAACGTGAACGAAAAATTGTATCCATACATACATACACACATACATTTAATTTTTTTGAAACTGGATTTCTTTTTGGAAATTTAGTTTTTTTTTAGTTTTCAAAATTATGAAATTTTTTGTAAAAGCATTTTTTGCAAACCGTCTACACAAGCAAAAGGTTTATTGAGTCAACTCAATGGTTTTACTTTCTAATTTTGATCTATTTATGTCGATTTGTGAACAGATTTTTGATTCATTGTGGCAATACCATGGAAACTTTACCTAAAAACGTAAAAAAACTAGTTGGTTTGGTATTTAGCCTTGAGGCAAGTTACATGAACTTCCCGATATAATCAAAAAAAAGTGTAAATAATCTACTTCATCAATCCTACTTTAAAAAAAAACGATAATAATTTTAGCAAAGTTTGACGAATTTTTAAAATTAAACTACTTGTCGTAAGGCCTTAATATTACAGTAAGTTCTATAACACCATGATGTATATCGCCAAAAAAAGTTAAATGAAAATCGGTTTAAAATTTTTTTTTCAGCAGTTAATTACAAGAAAACGGCTCGGTAGATTTTCACCTAAAATTAATCAGTACCATTCCCAACTAATATCTTTCGAACAGTTTTTGATTTTTTAAAATCGGTTCGGTAGGATGAGCTTAAATGTGAACGAAAAGTTTAACACTTGTTTTTCAAATTACAAAGAAACGGCTTGGCAGATCGTCGCACAAAACTGACAAACGATAGTCCTCACCGAAATACATCAAATGGCTTTTAAATGTCTAAAATCGGTTCAGGCGGTCTTGAGAAAACATCGATCAAAAGTCTAATTTTGACAAATGCCAAAAAAACGATACCAATTTTTGCGAACTTTGACAAATTTTTAAAGCTGAACGAGTTGTCGTAGGGCCGTAATATTTTAGTATGATCTAGAAGACTATGGTATCTACCGTCAAAAAAAAATCAAAAATTGTCCATTTTTTTTTTAACTTTATTACAAGAAAACGGTCCGGCCGATCTTTACCAAAAATTAATCAGCATGATTCCCAACCAATATATTTCAAACGATTTTTTAATATTCAAAATCGATTTAGACTTGTGAGCTAAAACGTGGACGAAAATTTTTTCACTTTTCTGCGATTTACAAAAAAACGTCTCGGCCAATCGTCGCACAAACAATAGTTCTCGTTGAGATACATCGAATGGCTTTTAAATTTTTGAAATCGGCCCAGCCGTTTTCGAGAAAACGTCGATTTACGGCAAAAAATCTGTTTACATACACACACACATACACACACACATACTTTTTCCAAATTTGGTCTCATTCGATTCAGAATGGCTTGAAACGTCGAGAAAACATAAAATTAGAGCATCGGATTTTTTTATGAAAACAAACTTTTACTTCGGGAAGTTAATAATAATACTGCTTGATATCAGGCTGTCCAGAACAAAAATTTACTCTGAAATCAGAATGCTCACCACCAGACAATTTTTTGTGAGTATAATTTTTAGTGTGGTACATTAGAATAAAATCAGGTGTTTCACACATAAAACCTAACCTCTAAAAGGCAAAACGTTATCACTAACTTTTCCATAGACCAAAAATCTAAACTGAATTTTTTTGCATATCTTTACGTTCCAGAGGTTTCTGAACGTTTTGGCATACCTTAAAAAAAATTATGTGTGTGTGTATGTATGTGTGGATACAATTTTTCGTCGATGATTTTGGGCGCACGGATCAACCGATTTGAATGATTTAAAAACTTTTGTATTTTGGTTAGGTAATATGTCTAAATGTGATTTTTAGTGTGGTAGCTTATATTTTTTCAGATGTTTCACATGTGTTTCACACATAAAATCTAACCTCCAAAAGGGTGAAACGTCATCACTAACTTTCCACAGTCCAAAAATCGAAACTTAATTTTTTTGCCAATTTTTACGTTTTAGAATTTTCTGAACGTTTTGGCATACCTTAAAAAAAATTATGTGTGTGTGTATGTATGTGTGGATACAATTTTTCGTCGATGATTTTGGGCGCACGGATCAACCGATTTGAATGATTCAAAAAAGTTTTAGTTTCTATTGATAAGGAGACGTGCTGATTAGTTTTTGGTAAATGCAGATCTAGCAGTTTCGTAGGTACAAAACAAAAAATGTGTAAAAATTGGTATTTGATTTACATTATAATGAACAACTATTTACCATGCAGATGTATTAACTATACATTATTTAAGTAAAAAATGAAGGATGGGATGTTGGCCGAAACGTATAGACATCAAATAAACGTATTAAATACTTACACGTTTTTTAATTATATAATTTGTGGTTATTAAATACATACGTAATGCATGTTTGTAAGTATATTTTGATGTGTTTAGTAGTGTGTGTGTGTGTTTGTGTATAATTCGATGTATTTAGTGGTGTGTATGTGTGTGTATGTCGACGACGTTGTATCGTTCGATTAATGGTCGATGTCGTTAATTAATAATTATCGAAGCGAATCAATCACGAAGGCATTGTTCTGACATCCAAACTGTATTACACATTATGAACAGACATTTGCTAAGCCCAAATACGTGTAAATACACACACACTAGTGGTATATACATATATATATATATATATATATATATATATACTAGCTGAACCGGCGAATGTTGTTCTACCATATACGGTATCTGTAGACAATTTCTAAGAGAATTTTCAAGACTAAAAGTGGCCAAATCGGTTCAGTCGTTTTAGAGTTTTAGCACACGTAACATTATTTCGAGCTCCATTTTTATATGGCGCTTGGCCTACCTTTGCCAAAACCTAATAACCACTTTTCCCCGTCATTACGAACTGAATGTTTTCTGGATCATACAAATCGGATGATCCGTTCTTTCAAAAACTCTATTTCTATTTTCTGCACTCTTTGCTCCGTATCTTCGTAACGACTGGACCTGCTTTGGCCAAAAACTAATCAGCACATCTTCCTATCAATAAGGATATTTTGTGAATATTTCCACTACAATTTCTCTTTAGTATATATATTATATGGTACTTTGATCAGAAATTAGTTAATATTCCAGTTTGTAATTATAGATAAGAAATAAAACTCAGTGCAATTATACCACATACTATAGTGTATAAAATATCCAATTTACAACACTATAGTTGCAATAGTACGTCCTGTAGAGCTCATCAAAGTAACAGTTTTTTAGCAAAAGAAAGTATGTTTTAATAAGTATGTAGTATGTGGTACTTTGTTCAGGTAATAGTTAATATATTAGTTCCTAATTATAGATAAGAAATAAAATTTAACGTAGTTATAGTAGATACTATAGTGTATAAAATATCCAAATTATTACACTCTAGTACATAAAGTACGTCCTAGAGAGCTCATCAAGCTAACAATTTTTTTAGCAACAGATTCATATAAATATAACTCTCTTCAGTAGGTATGATATGGTACTTTGTTTAGAGTTTTTTTAATATTTTAGTTCGTAATTATAGATAAGAAATAAAATTTAGTGCAATTATACCAGATACTATAGTGTATAAAATATCCAATTTCCAAACTCTAGTACAACTAGATGGTTTGGTATTTAGCCTTGAGGCAAATTACATAAACTTCCCGATATGTGTAAATAATCGACTTGATCAAAAAAATGTGTAAATAATATACTTCATCAATCCTACTTTAAAAAAAAAACGATAAGAATTTTAGCAAAGTTTGACGAATTTTTAAAATTAAACTACTTGTTGTAAGGCCGTAATATTACAGTAAGTTCTATAAGACCATGATGTATATCGCTAAAAAAAGTTCCATGAAAAACGGCTTAAATTTTTTTTAACAGTTAATTACAAGAAAACGGCTCGGTAGATTTTCACCTAAAATTAATCAGTACCATTCCTATCTAATATCTTTCGAACAGTTTTTGATTTTTCAAAATCGGTTCGGTAGGATGAGCTTAAATGTGGACGAAAAGTTCAACAATTTTTATAACTAATTACAAAGAAACGGCTTGGCAGATCGTTGCACAAAACTGACAAACGATAGTCCTCACCGAAATACATCAAATGGCTTTTAAATTTCTAAAATCGGTTCAGGCGTTTTTGAGAAAACGTCGATCAAAAGTCTAATTTTGACAAATGCCAAAAAGACCATACTGATTTTTGCAAACTTTGACGAATTTTTAAAGCTGAACCAGTTGTCGTAGGGCCGTAATATTTTAGTATGAATTGGAAGACTATGGTATCTATCGTCAAAAAAATAATCATAAAAATCGTCAATTTTTTTTTTAAAAAAACTTTATTACAAGAAAACGGCCCGGCCGATCTTTACCAAAAACTAATCAGCACGATTCCCAACCAATATCTTTCGAACGGTTTTTGAATTTTCAGAATCGATTCAGAATTGCGGGCTAAAACGTGGACAAAAAATCTTTTACTTTTCTGCAATTTACAAAGAAACGGCTAGGCCGATCGCCGCACAAAACTCAGAGACGATAGTCCTCATCGAGATACATCAAATGGCTTTTAAATTTTTGAAATCGGTCCAGCCGTTTTGGAGAAAACGTCGATTTACGGCAAAAAATCTGTTCACTACACCACACACACACACACATACACACACACACTTTTTTTTTCCAAATTTTGTCTCATTTGATTCCGAATGGCTTGAAACGTCGAGAAAACATAAAATTAGCGATTCGGATTTTTTGATGAAAACATAAACTTCTCCTTCGGGAAGTTAAAAAGTACGTCCTGGAGAGCTCGTCAAATTAAAAGATTTTTCTGAACAAACAGTTGCATATAAATAGTACACTCTTTAGTATGTATTATATAGTACTTTATTTAGAAAATTTTTAATATTTTAGTTTGTAATTATACAAAAAATTTACATTAAAATCGGTTGATACGTGCGCCCGAAAACGTGGACAAAAAAATGCGGAC
This sequence comes from Ctenocephalides felis, assembly GCF_003426905.1. Lineage (NCBI taxonomy): Eukaryota > Metazoa > Arthropoda > Insecta > Siphonaptera > Pulicidae > Ctenocephalides > Ctenocephalides felis. Next base: position 36,997,749 of record NW_020539726.1, on the reverse strand, counting down.
ACAAAAACACACACACACATCAATTTTTTCTGAGGTATGCCAAAATGTTCAGAAACCTTCAGAACGTCGAGCAATGCAAAAAATTAATTGAAGTTAATAATGTTGAAATTTGTCTATATACATTTTCCATTCCTACATTTGCAACGCCTCCAATCCAATTGCATATTCCACTCGGTGAGAGAACAATGTAAACGTCTTCTCGAAATATTTGTTCCCAATCATCGAAAACTATGCTATCGTATTCTCGGAATGAGCAAATAGCTGAGACAGCTATCTGCTATAGCTAACACAGTTATATCTATCTGCAAAATAAGATATTCTCTACATCTACATCTACATTGTCAAACTGGAGCAGCAGAAATTCTACGGAAACCGGTGGAGCATTCTCCATTAGTCGGGTAATATAAACTGATTGATTATTTGCAATTGATAATTGGATATAAATTTATAAATTTTAAGTTACCGTAGGGTAGTTATAGTAATGGGTCGAGAATCGAAAATAAAAATTTTTGCATTTCTCGACGTTTTCAAGGTTTCTGAACATTTTTAAGGCATACCCCAGAAAAAATGGATGTGTGTGTGTTTTTATAAACACTAAAATCACTTTCTCACAGACCTATAATAATTTAAGACTTAGATTTCTCCCATTGACAGATTAAGAACTCTACTGATAAGCAGAAAGAAAAATTAGAGCAAAAGGACTCTATTGACGAGCAACTCAGAAAATTTAGAGCAAAGGTAAAGTCCTGAAAAGCAAATTCAGAGAAAATAAGAAAATGGACTCTACTGACGAGCAAACTCAGAAAAAAGCTAAAATATAAGTTTTAAAATGGGTCTTTACTGACGAGCAAATTAAAAATAAAAGACAAAAAAGGCTCTACTGACGAGCAAACTGAAAATAAAAGACAAAAAGGACTCTACTGACTAACAAACTTAAAAAAATCAGGAGTAAAAGGACTCTACTGATAAGCAAACTCAAAAAAAAACTAGTGGGGTGGGTGGCATCGTGCCTTAAGGCAAATTGCTGGAACTTCCCGTACCGTAACGAAACGTTCGAGGAATATTGAATGTTTTCAAATAGATTATTATAAATATTGTATTATTGTCTAATATTTATAAGAATTATATAAACTGAATTGCAGAGTTGAAATTATTTGTTTAAAGTATATTAGAACTATAGTCAGAATTAAAAATAAAATCTGAATTATTTTCGACATACAAAAATTAAAAAAAAAAAAAAAAAAAAAATTGTACAAATTTTTGTTTTTTCCAAAATCAATTATTTTGTTAAGACAAGCAGAAAGTTCTTTGAATCAATTGAATCGGACGCTTAGTTCTCTCAAAAACTGCCATTTTTTGTACATTTAGCTCTGTATCTCCGAAATGGCTGGGCTGCCTTTGCGAAAAACTATAACCCTTTCTCCCAATCATTACTAATGGAATGTTTTTTTAGATCATTCAAATCGGATGCTCCGTTCTCTCAAAAACTCGATTTCTATTTTCTGCACTCTTTGCTCAATATCTCCGTAACTGCTGGACCTGTCTTTGCCAAAAACTAATCAGCTCTTCTCCTTATTAATAGGAATCGAATGTTTTTAAACCATTCAAATCGGTTGATCCGTACGCCCGAAAACGTGGACGAAAATTTGTATCCATACATACATACACACACACACACAACACACACACACACACACACATCCATTTTTTCTGATGTATGCCAAAACGTTCAGAAACCTTCAAAACGTCGAGAAATGTAAAAATTTTCAATTCCGATTTTCGGCCCATTACATAACTTACCCTACGGGAAGTTAATAGAAAAAACTCTGGCGAGCAACTCAAAAAAGCTCTACTGAAGAGCAATTCAGAAAAATTAGAAAAGGACTCTACTGACCAGCAAACTGAAAATAAAAAAAGAGGCTCTACTAACGAGCAAATTTAGAAAATAAGAAAAGGGACTCTACTGACTAGCAAATATTTTGTATGTCCTCATTTTTTTCGTCCACGTTTTCGGGCGCACGGATTAACCGATTTGAAATGGTTTAAAACCCACTTAATCCATATTGATAGGGAGATGTGCTGATTAGGTTTTGGCCAAAGCAGATCCAGCCGTTACGGAGATACGGAGCAAAAGTGCAGAAATAGAAATCGACTTTTTGAGAGAACGGATATCCGATTTGAATTATCTAAAAATCATTCAATTTGTAATGTTTGGAAAATAGATGATTAGTTTTTGGCAAAGGCAGGTCTTGTCATTTTGAAGATACAGAGCTAAATGTTAAAAAAGGGCAGTTTTTGAAAGAACTGAGCGTCCAAACTAAATGATTCAAAGAACTTTCTGCTTGTTTCAACAAAATAATTGCTTTTGGCAAAAAAAATTGTTTTAATTTTTATTTTCAAAAAATATTTTTGTAAATTTGGATTAAAAATTCAAAAAATCACCCAGGCTAAACACATTCTAAGCGCCACTCTGGTACAAATGTTCACCCAAGTGCGTTTAGACTGTTTACGTCACTTCTCAAATTTTGTGAAAACTATTGAAAAATGTGAAAATGCCGCCAAGCTAAGCACAGTGTAAGTGAAATATTACACAGAATTATTCGCAAATGCGTTTAGACTGTGACTATACGGGAGCACTTTTTTAAGTTTGTGTAAATTAGGCAACTTTTAAATTTTTTTGAAAATGAATTCGAAATGAAATGACGATTATTAATGTTCTGGAGATAAATTGATTTATGATTTACATTTGATTTGCTCAGACATAACAAGATAGCAATAATGATAAAAGTTACAGTATTTGTAATAATATATTTGAAAACGTTCAAAATTTCTCGAAAATTGCATTACGGTATGGGTAGTTCCAGCAATTTGCATTCAGGCGCGGTGCCCATACACCACTAGTTCTAAATAAAACGTGATCGCATGTAGGGTAATCAAGTACATCAAAGACTATGGCATTTATAATAAATTCATCTTAGAATTCCTCCTCCACCTTAGCATAATATATTGAATTATTTACCTGCATACGACGAATCGGTTACATTTGTTTCCGTGTTCTCTAAAAGCTTTCAAAGCTCAACCGCCGTATGACAACCGCTGAAAACTAGTTTTAATTAAATTCAAGCTAAAGCAAATGAGTAAGCACACTCTGCTACTCGACTCACAAATGTATTTACACAACGGTGGAGCAAGGTGGAGACGCCGGTAGAAAATGACAGAAATGAACACAAAAAGAGTGCGCGTAAGGTTCACACGCGATTGGAGTAAAACTTATTTGCTACTGTACAAGATGGCATTTAAGTAAAAATAAATGCATCATATAACAATTTTGAATAATGTTTATTAGTAATATAGTAGTTTACTCGTCAGTAGAGTCGCTTTTTATTTTTTAAGATGCTACTCAAATAGTACAATAAATATTCCTCATGTTTTTTGCTAGTCTTTTTTAATATTTCGTGTTATTTTTCCAATTTTCTATTATTTTGTTTCAATTTTTAGTTTGCTCGTCAGTAGAGTCCTCTTTTCATATTTTAAGTTGGTTGTCAGTAGAGTCCTCTTTTTTCTATTTCATGTCTTTCATATTAGTTTGCTGGTCAGTAGAGTCCTCTTTTCATATTTTAAGTTGTTCGTCAGTAGAGCCCTTCTTTCCATTTTTTGTCTCGTATTTCAGTTGTTCGTCAATAAAGTTTTTTTTTATTTTTTTCCTTATTTTAGTTTGCTCATCAGTAGAATCTCTTTTCCTATTTTTGTCTTGTATTTCAGTTGCTCGTCAGTAGAGTCCTATTTTCATTCACTCTCGTGATGCACACATTTATTAGTGTCGATCATTATACACATTTATATAATGTTAAATTATAAATTATATATTTATAATAGCATTGAAAATATGTATAATGTTTGAAAATAATAAAAGTCGTACTTCAAATACGACATGATCGGTTTGTCATTGTAATTAGTATTTAGAAATAAATCTTGATTAGAGAAATGAAGTAATTGCTGATTAATAAATTCTATAATATTCGTTCACACAGTGGATTATTTAAACAACGCCTAAACAAATATTGTTTTCGCAATTTCACTCATCATGTAATAATTGTGTTTGAAGAACTTCATGTAATTAGAAATAACATACATTCATTGACTGTATGTTTTTTTTTTTTTTTTGCTGGCGATACAGTCTCATTCTTTGAGCATCTATAATATCTGTCTTGTTTAAAAAATATTTTCTATTTTAATAACTTCAAAAATTTATAAAACTACGAAAAATGGAAATTATTTCAATAAACTTACGTTTAGTACACGGCACAAATGTTCACTTTCAAACAAATTGCTGGAACTTCCCGTACCGTAATGAAATATTCGAGACAATTTTAAACGTTTTCGAATATATTATTATAAATACTTAACTTTTCTTTTTTTGCTATCTTGTTTGTTATATCTGAGCAAATCAAATGTAAATCATAAAGCAATTTATCTCCAGAACATTAACAATCGTCATTTCATTTCGAATTCAATTT
>NW_020539726.1:36834001-36992232 GCF_003426905.1 Ctenocephalides felis | reverse complement strand
GCCTTAAGGCAAATCGCAGGAACTTTTCGTACCGTAATTAAACATTCAAGAAATGAAAATAATCAATTATTGTTTTAAATAATTTCAAATAGATTATTTGTTATAAATACATACTGTAAATTTGCAAGTGCCTATCAAATTGGGCGAAGAGTGTATTCTACAAATAACTTATGTATATGTTTACAAGAAATTTGTTCAATTTTTATTTTAATTTTATTTTTTTGGCAATTTTGAAATTTTTTTAAAAGTTTAAAATTTTTGGAATTTTCGAAAAAAAAATCGTTTTTTTTACTTTTGTTGAGAATTAGCAAATCTCTGAAAATATTCGATTTTTTTTTTTTGAACATTTCGAATTCTTAAATTTTTGAATTTTTGTAAGAAATCGATTTTTTTATTAAAATTTTTCAAAATTTAGATTTTTTTGAAAATTTTCAAAATTACAAAATTTTCTGTAAATGCATTTCTTGCCCACCGTCTACTCAAGCAAAAGGTTTTTTGAATTAATCGAATCGGATGATCCGTTCTCTTAAAAACTGAATAACAATTTTTACACCTTTTGCGCTCAGGACCTCCATAACGCAAGATGTGCCTTTTGCAAAAACGCCTCGCGATCGAGTACGAACCGAATGTTATTTCAATCATACAAATCGGATATTCCATACTGTCGAAAATGCAGAGGACATGTATAAATAAACCTTAAAAGTAAAAATCTTAGTACGGAACCCAAAAACAAATTACACAATATTAGAATATTTATGAAATATGTGAAAATTTGATGTACATATGTCTAATGATCATTGTTGGCCACCAAATAACATTTTTTTAACTTCCCTTTATTGAGAGTCCATAAGCGCTAGACCTGCCTTTCCACAAGTTTAAACAGTTCTCTGTTTTGTCAATACAAATAAAATGTTTCTTGAATTATTCAAATCCGATACTCCGTTCTATAAAAAACTAAATTGCAATTTTGGCTCTTTCTCCCCCGTATCTTCGAAACGGCTATACCTGCCTTTGCAAAAAACTAATCACCACGTCTCCTTATCAATAGGAATCGAATGTTTTTTTGAATTATTCAAATCGGTTGATCCGTGTTCCCGAATTCGTCGAAGAAAGTTTGTATCTCCACACACACATACATACATCATTTTTTTCTAAGGTATGCTAAAATGTTCAGAAACCTTTGAAACGTGTAAACGTAAAAAGTATATAATTTAGTTTTTAGTACGGTACATTTATATTTTCTACCAGCTTTCAGACTATTAGTATAATATCTTTCCGGCTAGAGTAATAATTCATTCTGCATTATTAATTTTCGAAACTGCTCTTTCGCTAAAGCTATATAGCTTGTCTGTCTAATAGTTTTCTAAATTGCTTGCTGTTGTAATAAATATTTAAATATTGTTTACTATTTGCGAAAATTGTAAAATAATACTAGAGAAAAATATCCTTAAACAAAAATATCCTTAAACAAAAATTAGTAAGAAAAATATGATTAGATAAAAGCATAAATTTTATAAATTGAAAATAAATTATTAACATGTTATGAATTAGGTTTAAATAAAATGATTTTTGCATGCCATACACCTGCCTTAGACAGAAATCGTAAGTACATCAGCAATAATAATAAGTTACCAAAATAATGTATTTTCGCCACATTAAATTCTTACCTTCTCCATATATAAATTTACCAAATGCAAACTCTCCACCGTCGATAGTATGTGTTTTTAACGCAAACAAATTTGCGCAAACAGATTCCTCTCGGTTTAATGTAAAATTGCAAAATCGCGAATCTACTCTCACCTACTCAATACTTGCTAAATAATGAGGTAGTTGATCGACATAATGCTCAAAAAAACTAGAGGTGTATGGCATAGTGCCTTAAGGCAAATTGCTGGAACTTTCCGTACCGTAATGAAATATTTGAGAAATTTTAAACGGTTTTAAATATATTATTACAAATACTGTAACTTTCATTATTTTTTCTCTCTTGTTGTATCTGAACAAATCAAATGTAAATCATAAATCATAAATCAATTTATCTCCAGAACATTAACAATCGTCATTTCACTTCGAATTCAAATTCAAAAAAAAATAGTTGCCAAATTTACACAAAATTGAAAAAGTGCTCCCGTATAGTCACAGTCTAAACGCATTTGCAAAAAATTCTGTGCGATACTTTCACTTATACTGTGCTTAGCTTGGCGGCATTTTTACATTTTTCAATAGTTTTCACAAAATTGGAAAAGTGCGGATACAAATTTTCTTCGACGATTTCGGAAACATCGATCAACCGATTTGAATAATTCATAAAACATTCGATTTGTATTGATAAGGGGACGTGCTGATTAGTTTTTGGCAAAGGCAGGTCTAGCAGTTCCGAAGATACGGGGCAAAAAGTGCCAAAAACGGTAACTCAGTTTTTGAGAGAACGGAGCGTCCGATTTTAATAATTCAAAAAACATTTTACTTGTATTAACAAGATGAAGAACTGATTAAATTTTCGTGAAGGCAAGTTCAGTGGTTTCGGAGATCTAGTAAAAAAAAGTAAAAAAAATGCCAACTGGCAGTTAAAAATGATCATTAGACATGTGCACATCAATATATCAGATATTTTATAGAGATTTTAACAATAAGTATAAATTTTGTTTACATTCCTATGGGTTCCGTACCAATGATCATCCGTTAGACGGCGACGCGGCGCTTATGCGCTTTGACAGTTTGTCTCTATGCAGTTAAAGCAGTACAGCTTTGAAAAAAATTCAGATTTTCCAAATTTAATTAAAGTTTAAAAAAAACGTTTATCTTAGTCAGCTTAACGGCTTGTTTCTACTTTTTGCACTCGGATTCATAGATAAAAGAGTTTTAAAATGATTGGGTCAACGTACAATTAATTTTATTACTAAACCACTTTTCATAGACCTATAATATTTTACACCAGTCCTTTTGACTATCAACTCTAACATCATGCAAAGTTTCGTCAAAATCCCAGAAGAGGGAACCTCAGGTTCTCCTTGTTAGTAAAAGAGCCATTTGTTATTTTCCTATTATTAAAAAAATTGACAAAGTGGTAAAATCGTTATTCTTTGGATTTTTTTTAACAATTATAATTTTTTTAACAAATAGAGAACATCACTGATGCCTGACGTCATCAGAAAGCTTCTGACAGATTTTGTTACCAAATAAAGTCTCAACTTATAGAAATGATACAGTGAAGAAAAGTTATCATATAAACTTGTGTTAATTTTTATAATTAAACTAGTTCTCTTAGGCCTATAATATTTGCAACTGTTTCTTTTGACTATCAACTCTTTCACCATGCAAAGTTTCATCAAAATCCCAGAAGATTCTCCTTGTGAGTTACTATACTATTACCGATTTAAGAAATTACTTTTTTTTGTTAATTTAGTCCCCCCAGCTCTCTTACTATCTTCTTCTGCATTGGCAAAAGCGATAAATAACATCGGTTTCGCGAGAAGCAAATACAATATAGAGAAAGCCGAGCTTTTATCCACGAAAAGGGGAGTAGAAATAGGAGTTTTAATAGAAGTAGGAGTTGGAAGTATAGGAATTGCACTTCTACAACCTCCAAACGATTCCTAGAGTTGATTTATGTCCGATGCCAATACTGCAAGACTTGCATTTTACGGAATCGTTATGCAATGACGTGCGAAACGCACGGTGGAGGAAGAAAATATTTACTGGGTTGAAATTTTAAAGTTTTGGTGCAAAAATAGACGTAAATAGTGGTGTATGGCATCGTGCCTTAAGGCGAATTGTTAGAACTTCCCGTACCGTAATGAAATATTCGAGAAATTTTCAAAGTTTTCAAATATATTATTATGAGTACTGTAACTTTCATTATTTTTGCATTATCTTTTTATATCTGAGCAAATCAAATGTGAATTATAAATCATAAATCAATTTATCTCCAGAACATTAACAATCGTCATTTCATTTCGAATTCAATTTAAAAAAAAAATAGATACCTAATTTAAACAAAATTGAAAAAGTGCTCCCGTATAGTCACAGTTTAAACGCATTTGCAAATAATTCTGTGCGACATTTTCACTTGTACTGTGCTTAGTTTGGCGGCATTTTCACATTTTTCAATAGTTTTCACAAAATTGGAAAAGTGCTCCAGTACATAAACAGTCTAAATGCACTTTTGTAAACATTTGTGCCAGAGCGGCGCTTAGATTGTGCTTAGCCTGGGCAATTTTTTTAATTTTTAGCTGTAAGTGGAATCCTGTCTTAAGGCAATTAGGGCATCGTGCCTTAAGGCAAATTGCTGGAACTTTCCGTACCAAAAATTATTTTTTTAAAAACGATTAACATTTTTGAAAAAAAAATTTTTCGAAAAATTAAGATTTTTGAGAAACTATAAATTTGACAAAAAATTACTTTTAAAAAAAAAAAAATGAAAAATAAATTATTTTTTTTAAATTTTTTTTTTTTTTGATAAAAAAATGTTTTTTTTATTTTCACATATGTTGGAAGATCTGAACTTTTTTTCAAAGCAATTGTACTGCTTTAACTGCATAGAGACAAAATATAAAGCGCGTAAGCGCCGCGTCGTCTAACGGGTAACCATTGGTACGGAACCTATAGGAATGTAAACAAAATTTAAACTTATTGTTAAAATCTCTATAAAATATCTGATAATTTGATGTGCATATGTCTAATGATCATTTTTGACCGCCAAATGGCAGTTTTTTTTACTTTTTTTATTAGATCTCCGAAACCGCTAGATCTGCCTTCATGAAAATTTGATCAATTTTTCATTTTCTCAATACAAGTAAAATGTTTTTTGAATTATTAAAATCGGATGCTCCGTTCTCTTAAAACCCGAGTTTCCGTTTTTGGCACTTTTTGCCCCGTATCTACGGAACGGCTAGATCTGCCGTCGCCAAAAACTAATCAGCACGTCTCCTTATCAATGCGAATCGAATGTTTTTTGAATTATTCAAATCGATTGATCGGTGTTCCCGAAATCGTCGACGATAATTTGTATCCGAACATACATACATACAAGCACACACGCGCACACACACACACACATACATAAATTTTTTCTAAGGTATTCCAAAACGTTCAGAAGGTTTTGAAACGTAAATATATATAAAAAATTTCATTTTCGATTTGTTTGCAATTACTATAACTTGCCCTACGGGAAGTTAATAAAACTAGTGGTGTATGGCATCGAGTCTACATTTGAAGAATTTCAAAAGTGATCCAACTAGATTATTATAAATGTAATTTTTATCATTGGTATTTTATAGACAAAATTATGAATTGAATGACGACACTTATATATGTTTAAATAAAAAGTAAACTAGTGGTGTATGGCATCGTGTCTTAAGGCAAATTGCTGGAACTTTCCGCACCGTAACAAAATGTTCGAAGAATATTAAATGTTTTCAAACAGATTATTATAAATACTGAAACATTTGTCTAATATTTATTTATAAGAAATATATAAACTAATGTATATAAATACTCCTTTATATGCAAAAATCAATCTTTTTATTCATTATCGGTGTTTTGTTTCGATTTTAATATTTTCTGACAATACAAAATAATGCCATCTAAATTTTATCCTTTACAAAATCTATGCAATGTTGCATATAAAGTCAGTTTATCATATATTATATAAGCTTGTTCACTTGTTTTTCAGTAATTTATTACCCCTACAACAACTCCGGAGACTTTAAGATCGTAAATATTCCCGGAGCCGTCGTACTCGATATTATTATATTGTTTTGTGTTGTAAATTTCGACGTGGGCTTGCTTTTTGTAATGCACTGAGGGATGATGACACACATGTAGTGTCGAAACGTTTACAACATACCAGGTTAATTATTGCAGTTGGATTTTATAAGTTTGTTCTATTTGTTATATTTATGTAAAAAATATTGAGAAAAATATTATTAAAAATTAAAATTATGACAAACATTTAGTGCCAAAATTTATGTAAATTTTATTTTGGTTATTATAATTACCTGTGCTCCTAAAAGGCCCTGTTTGGCCCTTCTAAGGTCCGTATGAGACCAAACACTATTCGACCAGGGTTTAGTCATACCGAGATCAGAAAACTGGAAATCTCGTAACTGGTTTTTCAGAAATTTTCGTAAATTCCACGCCAAATCGTTGTGCCTGAAAAAAAAACAAAAAAAAATATTACTTTTAATTTTAGAATGAAAAACGTTAGTTAAATCAAAACTGCGCTGAGGCTGACATTCGGTTTGTGTTGAGTTTAGTTTGTAAAATATTTTCATATGTAATAGGAAAATTAGAGAGCAAGTTTGTATGTTGCAATATTTATCTATTACTATAAACCATAAAAGTTAGGTAAAAATTATTTTATACAATTTTAGAATAAAAAAAATCAGTTTAATCAAAACTGCGTTGAGGTTGACATTCGGTTTGTGTTGATTTTAGTTTGTAAAATACTTTTATATGGTTTAAATTTAGAGACCAAGTTTGTATATTGCAATATTTATTTATCACCAGGAAACATAAAACAATTTGGAAAAAAATATAATATATACAATTTTAGAATAAAAAAATTCAGTGAAATCAAATCTGCACAGATACTGACATTCGGTTTGTGTTGAGTTTAGTTTGTAAAATACTTTTATATGGTATAGTAAATTTAGAGAACAGGCTTGTCTATTGCAATATTTATCTATTTTTATAAACCATAAAAAAATAGAAAAAAATATTATATACAATTTTAGAATGAAAAAAAAATTAGTTAAATCACAACTGCGCTGTCGCTGACATTCGGTTTGTGACGGATATAGTTTGTAAAATACTTTTATATGAAATAGTGAAATTCGAGACCAAGCTTGTATGTTGCAATATTTATCTAGCACTATAAACAATAAAAAATTAGAAAATAAATATCATATACAATTTTAGAATGAAAAATTCAGTTAAATCAAAACTACGCGGAGGCTGACATTCGGCTTGTAACGGATTAAGTTTGTAAAATATTTTCATTTGGTTTGGTAAAATTAGAGAGCACACTTGTGTGTTGCAATATTTATCTATCATCATAAACCCAAAAAAAAATTAAAAATTTGATTGATTGATAAAAATTTAGTTAAATCAAAACAGCGCCGAGTCTGACATACGGTTTGTGTTGATTTTAGTTTTTATTTGTTTTGTTAAAATTTGAGAGCAAGATGGTATGTTGTAGTATGTATTTATTACCATAAGCCATAAAAACTTAGAAAAAAAATATTATATACAATTTCGGTTTGTGTTGATTTTAGTTTGTAAAATACTTCTATATGTTTTAGTAAAATTAGATAGCCATCTTAAATATTGCAATATTTTTCTATTACCATAAACCATAAAAAATTAGAAAAAAATTATTATATACAATTACAAAACATAAAAATTCAGTTAAATCAAAACTGCGCTAAGGCTGCCATTCGGTTTGTGTTGATTCCAGTTTGTAAAATATTTTTATATGTTATAGTAAATTTAGAAAGCAAGCTAATGTGTTGCAATTTTCATAATAATTTAGAAAAAATATTCATTATATACAATTTTAGAATAAAATAAATCAATTTAATCAAAACTGCGTTGAGGATGACATTCGGTTTGTGTTGCTTTTAGTTTGTAAAATACTTCTATATGTTATAGCAAAATTAGACAGCAAGCTTGCCTGTTGCAATATTTATCTATCACCATAAACCTGCATACAATGAAACCTTCCACTACAAAATACAATTTATCAAACTGAATTTCTCGCGCAACTCCGCCGTGTTTTGCTCCTCCACCTTTCTTGAAACTTTGTTTAACAAATGATTTAATGTTTTTCTCTTGTTAATGGAAAAGCTTCTGCTCTTATTATTACATGTATGCGTATCGTGGGTTATGTTTAATATGCAGAATAATAAATTTTAAGCTACAATAAAGTTTCTTTGGTAGGCAATGAAAGCTTGCCAGAACTTTCGAAAGTTTTCTCACTCGACGCGAATTAATGCGAACGCTTCTTAATAGTAATAATACGAGTATTATTGATTACACTTTGGTAGTTAGATATATAAATATATATATATATATATATATATATATAAACTTCGTGTTACGATGTTGGTTCGCGATAAACGCCCAAACAACTGAACCGATTTTAAATTTTATTGGCGCATCGTGTGCATGTATATCCAACTTAGGTTATAGAAAATTTTGAAAAGCAAACTTTAAAAAATAAATATATAATTTTTATAAATTTCAAAAAAATTTGACAGAAAATGACAAAAAAAACAAAACACTAAAATGACAAATGTCAAAATTTATGGAAAAATCGAGAAAAGAAGATTTATGATTTTTGAAACAAAATATATGACAGTTCAAATAATATAATTCAAAAACATACATATATAGATATATCCAACATTTATATCCAAATTAGATGAAAGGCTATATTTAAAATCACTGTTTATAGTTTTAAATCTAACTAAAAATTATAAAATAAAATAATAAAAAAAGTGAAATGTCATTTTTCAATATTTATGAAAATAATTAGATAAATAGATTTATAATTTATATTCATTTGATTAGCTTACCAAATTATTTCAGATCTTCATCAAAACTTCATCAAAACATTATAGATCACAATAAAAAAGTGGCATATTGAATTCAAAATTAATCATAAACAAAATTTTGACATTTCAAAAAAAATGAATTTTTAACTACTTCAATAAGAAACAAACACATTAATTATTCCAAGTTATGTTGTAGGCAATATTGCCAATGAAATTATAGATACAAAACACTGTTGAAAAATAAATTGTATCATATTATATTAATTTTCGACAAAAAAGGAAATATTTTGACATTTATAAATTTAGTGCATATCGGATATATAAAATTGACATTCACTGTTTTTAAAATAAATGCAATATTTAGATATAAGGTCATTTAATCAGATATTTTTCAGTTGAAACACGAAAGAAAATTTTATTGACATATTTGACATGACAAAAATGTATTAAACAAAAAACTATGATGCAAGTGAATTAATTTTTGAAGTATGAAATGTCAAATAATTTTGAAAATTATAACATATTTTTAACTTTTTGTCAGAAAGAATATATTTTATTACAAATTCATGCCCATATAAAGTAATAAATACTATTTATAAAATAACATATTATTTATAGGCAATATGCTTTTAATGCATATTTTAATTATATAAGGTTGTCAAATATCTTCCTTCCGCCTTTTTGTATTATAAACCAATAGCAAAAAAGCGGAAGGGAGATATTTGACAACCTAACATGTTTTGATATTTGCAAATTCAAAATAAATTAAAAAGAATTGAAACAATGTCATAAATCGGATATTTATGGAAAGGTATTAAATATATATATTTGTTTCACTTGATTTTAAATAAGAAATTTTAAAAAAATTAATTGCGATGCCAAAATAGATTTTTTCTGAATTTTTTATAATGCTTATGCTAAGACTATGAATGGATCATAAAAACAAGACATAAAATAGGATAAAAAATGTATAGGAGAGAATATTAAAAATTTGAACTTATGAAATGTAGATGTGGGTACAGGACAAAGTCTGTGGGGTCATCTAGTAATATATATATATATATAATATATATATATATATTATTAAATTGGTTTCAAATTAATTACTTCAACAATTTGGAAACAAAACATTAAGCGTCGGTGAACCGCGCAATTAATTGCCGAAACAAAAATTAACTAGTCCGAAACTGTAGTACATGAATAGCGAATGAACTATTTTACTAAATAATATAATATGGCTACAATGAAATTAATTTAATTAAACTAGCCTGAATCAATAAATATAACAATTTATGAAACAATTAATTTTGATTTACATTTTGATGGCTATTAAATATTTTATGGAACGTACTTGCTATTGCAAGTGGCTTGTAATTATTATCGTTGTTTGCTCATTTAATTATTTATTATAATTGTATAATTCATAATCAAATTGTGAAAAAGAAATTTAATTTGCAATCGGAACACTCCACCGTTCGAAATATTTTAATTGTTTTGTTTCATTCTGAAAGAGTTGTGTAATTCTAGTTCATCAAGCAAAAATACTAAAATCATATTTATCCTCGTATTTAATTTAATACTGTAGATTTAATTATCAACAAAATTTATATAAGGCATGCGTTGCAGTGGGTAAACCATCGATATATTACTCTATTTACTCATAAACTACACACTTTTACAGCACAATCACTTAATGATTTGGTATACTAAAAATTCTCTTGAAATATTTTTTATAACTAAGCAACGTTCGCCGTGCCAGCTAGTATAAGTATTTGTATATATGTAAATATGTGTGTATGTATGTATTTATAATAAATTCGGAGGTTTTTCGACAAGTTTGGAGACTTTTTGACAAATTTGGAGGTTTTTAGTCGATTTTGGAGGCTTTTAGTCGATTTTGGAGGTTTCGAAGCAAATTTGCAGTCTTCGAATCAAATTTGGAGGTTAGAAGTAAATTTGGAGGCTTCGAAGCAAATTTGGAGGCTTTGAAGCAAATTTGGAGGCTTCAAAGCAAATTTGGAGGATTTGGAGCAAATTTGGAGGCTTCAAAGCAAATTTGAAGGATTTGGAGCAAATTTGGAGGCTTTTAGGCTATTCTGGAGGCTTTTAGGCGATCTTGGAGGCTTTTAGTTGATTCCGGAGGCTTTTAATCGATTCCGAAGGCTCTTAGTCAATTCCGGAGGTTTTTAGTCTATTCCGGAAGCTTTTAATCGATTCCGGACGCTTTAAGTCTATTCCGGAGGCTTTCAGTTTATTCCGCAGGTTTTTGTCTATTCCGGAGGCTTTTGGTCTATTCTGGCGGCTTTTGGTCTATTACGCGGCTTTTGGTCAATTCCGGAGGCTTTTAGTCCATTCCGGAAGCTTTTAGTTTATTTCGGAGGTTTTTAGTCGATTCCGGAGGCTTTTAGTCGATTCTGGAGGCCTTTAGTCAATTTTGTAAGCTTTTGGTCAACTCCGGAGGCTCTTATTCATTTATGGAGGCTTTAGTCGTGCATGGAGGCTCTTAGTCGATTCTGGAGGCATTTAGTCGTTTCTGGAGGCTTTTAGTCGTTTATGGAGTATTTTAGTCGGTTTTGGGGGCTATTAGTCTATTCCGGAGGCTTTTGGTCGATTCCGGAGGCTTTTCGTCGATTCCGGAGGCTTTTAGTCGATTCCGGAGACTTAGAAGCAACGTTTGCCGGGCCAGCTAGTATAAATATTTTATGAATACGTAAATATGTATGTATGTATGTATTTATAACAAATTCGGAGGTTTTTCGACAAGTTTGGAGACTTTTTGACAAATTTGGAGGTTTTTAGTCGATTTGGAGGCTTTTAGTCGATTTTGGAGGTTTCGAAGCAAATTTGCAGTCTTCGAATCAAATTGGAGGTTAGAAGTAAATTTGGAGGCTTCGAAGCAAATTTGGAGGCTTTGAAGCAAATTTGGAGGCTTCAAAGCAAATTTGGAGGATTTGGAGCAAATTTGGAGGCTTCAAAGCAAATTTGAAGGATTTGGAGCAAATTTGGAGGCTTTTAGGCTATTCTGGAGGCTTTTAGGCGATCTTGAAGGCTTTTAGTTGATTCCGGAGGCTTTTAATCGATTCCGAAGGCTCTTAGTCAATTCCGGAGGTTTTTAGTCTATTCCGGAAGCTTTTAATCGATTCCGGAGGCTTTAAGTCTATTCCGGAGGCTTTCAGTTTATTCCGCAGGTTTTTGGTCTATTCCGGAGGCTTTTGGTCTATTCTGGCGGCTTTTGGTCTATTACGGCGGCTTTTGGTCAATTCCGGAGGCTTTTAGTCCATTCCGGAAGCTTTTAGTTTATTTCGGAGGTTTTTAGTCGATTCCGGAGGCTTTTAGTCGATTCTGGAGGCCTTTAGTCAATTTTGTAAGCTTTTGGTCAACTCCGGAGGCTCTTATTCATTTATGGAGGCTTTAGTCGTGCATGGAGGCTCTTAGTCGATTCTGGAGGCATTTAGTCGTTTCTGGAGGCTTTTAGTCGTTTATGGAGTATTTTAGTCGGTTTTGGGGGCTATTAGTCTATTCCGGAGGCTTTTGGTCGATTCCGGAGGCTTTTCGTCGATTCCGGAGGCTTTTAGTCGATTCCGGAGACTTAGAAGCAACGTTTGCCGGGCCAGCTAGTATAAATATTTATGAATACGTAAATATGTATGTATGTATGTATTTAAACAAATTCGGAGGTTTTTCGACAAGTTTGGAGACTTTTTGACAAATTTGGAGGTTTTTAGTCGATTTTGGAGGCTTTTAGTCGATTTTGGAGGTTTCGAAGCAAATTTGCAGGCTTCGAATCAAATTTGGAGGTTAGAAGTAAATTTGGAGGCTTCGAAGCAAATTTGGAGGCTTTGAAGCAAATTTGGAGGCTTCAAAGCAAATTTGGAGGATTTGGAGCAAATTTGGAGGCTTCAAAGCAAATTTGAAGGATTTGGAGCAAATTTGGAGGCTTTTAGGCTATTCTGGAGGCTTTTAGGCGATCTTGGAGGCTTTTAGTTGATTCCGGAGGCTTTTAATCGATTCCGAAGGCTCTTAGTCAATTCCGGAAGTTTTTAGTCGATTCCGGAAGCTTTTAATCGATTCCGGAGGCTTTAAGTCTATTCCGGAGGCTTTCAGTTTATTCCGCAGGTTTTTGGTCTATTCCGGAGGCTTTTGGTCTATTCTGGCGGCTTTTGGTCTATTACGGCGGCTTTTGGTCAATTCCGGAGGCTTTTAGTCCATTCCGGAAGCTTTTAGTTTATTTCGGAGGTTTTTAGTCGATTCCGGAGGCTTTTAGTCGATTCTGGAGGCCTTTAGTCAATTTTGTAAGCTTTTGGTCAACTCCGGAGGCTCTTATTCATTTATGGAGGCTTTAGTCGTGCATGGAGGCTCTTAGTCGATTCTGGAGGCATTTAGTCGTTTCTGGAGGCTTTTAGTCGTTTATGGAGTATTTTAGTCGGTTTTGGGGGCTATTAGTCTATTCCGGAGGCTTTTGGTCGATTCCGGAGGCTTTTCGTCGATTCCGGAGGCTTTTAGTCGATTCCGGAGACTTAGAAGCAACGTTTGCCGGGCCAGCTAGTATAAATATTTATGAATACGTAAATATGTATGTATGTATGTATTTATAACAAATTCGGAGGTTTTTCGACAAGTTTGGAGACTTTTTGACAAATTTGGAGGTTTTTAGTCGATTTTGGAGGCTTTTAGTCGATTTTGGAGGTTTCGAAGCAAATTTGCAGTCTTCGAATCAAATTTGGAGGTTAGAAGTAAATTTGGAGGCTTCGAAGCAAATTTGGAGGCTTTGAAGCAAATTTGGAGGCTTCAAAGCAAATTTGGAGGATTTGGAGCAAATTTGGAGGCTTCAAAGCAAATTTGAAGGATTTGGAGCAAATTTGGAGGCTTTTAGGCTATTCTGGAGGCTTTTAGGCGATCTTGGAGGCTTTTAGTTGATTCCGGAGGCTTTTAATCGATTCCGAAGGCTCTTAGTCAATTCCGGAAGTTTTTAGTCGATTCCGGAAGCTTTTAATCGATTCCGGAGGCTTTAAGTCTATTCCGGAGGCTTTCAGTTTATTCCGCAGGTTTTTGGTCTATTCCGGAGGCTTTTGGTCTATTCTGGCGGCTTTTGGTCTATTACGGCGGCTTTTGGTCAATTCCGGAGGCTTTTAGTCCATTCCGGAAGCTTTTAGTTTATTTCGGAGGTTTTTAGTCGATTCCGGAGGCTTTTAGTCGATTCTGGAGGCCTTTAGTCAATTTTGTAAGCTTTTGGTCAACTCCGGAGGCTCTTATTCATTTATGGAGGCTTTAGTCGTGCATGGAGGCTCTTAGTCGATTCTGGAGGCATTTAGTCGTTTCTGGAGGCTTTTAGTCGTTTATGGAGTATTTTAGTCGGTTTTGGGGGCTATTAGTCTATTCCGGAGGCTTTTGGTCGATTCCGGAGGCTTTTCGTCGATTCCGGAGGCTTTTAGTCGATTCCGGAGACTTAGAGGCGATTTTGAAGACTTGTTAAAAGCTTTTGAAAGATTCTTGTTAAATCTAAAGGTTTTTTGTTAAGTCTGAAGGCTTTTTCGTTGAATTTGAAGGCTTTTTCGTTAAATCTGAAAGTTTTTCGTTAAATCTGAAAGTTTTTCGTTAAATCTGAAGGCTTCTTGTTAAATTTGAAGGCTTGCAGACAAATTTGAAGGCTTGTACATGAATTTGAAGGCTTTTTGTGAAATTTAGAAATATTCTGACAAATTTGAAGGCTTTGTGTAAAATTTGGGGATATCGTGAAACATTTGAAAGCTTGCAAATAAATATAAAGGCTTGCAGATAAATTTGAAGGCTTGCAGATAACGTTCAAGGCTTTTAAAAAAAAATTTGAAGGCTTCCAGAGAAAAAAATTGAAATTAGATTTGGCAAGAAAGTTAGAGCAGTACAAAGAAGCCTAAATTTATATTTAAAAATGAATTTAATTATACAGATCACGTCGAAATGTAACCTCAAAAATGCATTTGTTGAGGTTTTCAATTATGCATTATGTGCAGAAAAATATAACTGGTAATGATAATCAATCCTCACTCTTTGAAACCTTGAATTTTGCTTCTCCACCCTTTACAGATTGAGATAGATTAACAACGTTTGCCGGGCCAGCTAGTATAAATATATGTATACATAAATTGTGTGTGTGTATGTATGTATGTGTATAACTCACACACTGTATATAATGTACTGATATGCACTAATAAATAATAATTATGAATAAATGTAACATATTTTATGTAGTAACCTCAATAATCAAGGATGGACCTGGCAAGCAAGTTAGAGCACTACAAATTAACCAAAATTTAAATTAAAAAATAAATTCAAACTTAAATCAATAGATCAAAACTGCATTTTTTAAAAGTTTTAATTATGCATTATGTGCAGAAAAATATAACTGATAATAATAATAAATCCTCACTCTTTTATGCCTTACATTTTGCTCCTCCACCGTTTACAAATCCTGATAGATTCAAAATATCAATTTCGATACGTTTTAAATTCGTGCTCGGGTCATTTGATACAGAGATATTTTGAATTGCATGAAACTGAAATGTCATAACAATGTTTTATTGTACGATATTAATAGTTTATGTTATGTTATATCATTCCTCCACCGTTGTTCTAGTTCCAAATGGAAAACAGTGAAATGGAATTAAATTCGCAACAGTGGAATATGAAATCGAGTTTATTACAATTTAGATTTGGTATGGCTATTAATTAAATGCACAATATTAAATTATATGGAGATAAAATTAAATTTGAGTTTTTGGTGGAGGTAGGTATTCACATGAATATCAATCATTCATTACGAATAATTCAAATTCTAAAATTGTATATAATGAATATTTTTCTATTTTTGCAGCTAACTATTATATTCTATCACACTATAGAAGCGATTGATAACACCTATTTAAAAAAATATTGCCTCCACCAAATTCCTTATCCAAGTATTAGAGTATATGGCATCCCATAAAGGTGCTTCTAAATTCCTCCATATGTGGGGACAAAAAGTGTTAGGGATTTTTTACAGCTAACTATTATAGATAGAAATCTAGACTCGTTGTAAATCCGACGGATTTACAATTCCAATATCCTGTTTTATCTCACTCAACCTCTCCATTCGATTTATACTAAAGTGCACAAAGCGTACAGTACGGTGGAAGATATAATATATATATATATATATATATATATATATATATATATATACTATTATTACTACGGTATTCTCCACCGTAGACCTACCCTCCGCATATAGTGATTGTAAATCTTGTATTGCTCCACCGTAAAAAACTTAAGACTATTTTATTTGGTTAACAAATTATCCTAGATATTTTAACTAAATACAATTTTATGACAATTACCTAAATTGCAAAAAAACTAAAATTTCTATTCTATTATCAGTGCAATTATTACTCTGAAGTGGTACGCACGTTTTCGGTGGCGTTTTTTACAGAACTTTTTGGGCGAAAATAATTCTTTTATCGGAAAGTTTGTGTGCGATTCCGTCTTTTTTTAGGAAACTTTTAATTGTCTCATATCCTTTGAACGTTGGGTTTTCACGGAAACACACGTTTGTAACTGGAAATTTAATTTCCAGATAGTCAGGTGAAACGATTACGGTGGAGAGATTTTGAAAACTGTTCGAAAAAATAATTTTAATAACAAACAAAATATACGTGTAATAAATTTGTTTTTACCGTAAATCTTTTTTAACGAGACTAAAATATTTTATATCTTTTTCTCCACAGTTCATAAAACAAATGTATCTTTTCTCTCGTAAGATAATTAAGTAAGTTTTTGTCATTCTACTTGCCTATCTTTATTACAAAATCTGCAACCGTTAGTCATCTCGGAAAAGAATTTTAAATTAATTCTTACGATTTCTTGTACCGGTAATTTTTTTTTTTTTTCTTCCAACATTTCTTTTAGAGTATAAAACTTAGTTCGTTAGTCGCTTGATGAGATATAAATTTTGTAGAAAGAACAAAAATAATAGTTTGGCAAATGAAAATGGAGTTATTTGCATAATAAATGGAGGGGAAAAGATAGTTTTTTTTATTTGATATCAATTTTGTTTATTTTTTTTAATAACAATTGGCGAGGATCATGTTAAATTTGTGCTATGTACTTCAATTTTTTTAATTTAAAAATTTATCAAACAAGATTGACAATAACGCTTATACAATGTAGCATGAAAATCTAGTATCATTTTTTTTATATTAGTTTTTCGTAGGATAAGTTATAGTAATTGCAAAAAAAATCGAAAATGAATTTTTATATATCCTTACGTTTCAGTTTCTGAACATTTTGGCATATCTTAGAAAATATTGACTTGTGTGATTAAAAAAACATTCGGTTTGATCTCGATCGCAAAGCGTTTTTGCAAAAGGCATGTCCAGCTGTTTCGGAGGCATGGAGAGCAAAGGGTGTAAAAATGATCATACGATTAGATTAATTTAAAAAACCTTTTGCTTGTGTAGACGGTTGCATAAAATGCTTCTACAGAAAATTTTGTAATTTAAAAATTGTGAAAAAAAAATTCTACTTTTTGAAATTTGTCATCATTTTCAAAAAAAAATTTTTTTGAAAAAATTCAAAAAATATCAAAAAATTCAAATTTTTTAAATCTGTCATCATTTTCAAAAAAAACTAAATTATGATAATTTTCAAAAAATATCAAAAAAATCAAATTTTCGAAATTTGTCATAATTTTCGAAAAAAACTAAATTTTGATTAATTTTAAAAAATGTCAAAATTAAAAAAAAAAAAGATTTTTAATAAAAATTTGATATTTTGAAATTGTCAAAAAAAATCGAATATTTTCAAATATTTCCAAATTCGCAAAAATAAAAAAAAACCTTTTTTAAAAAAAAAATCCAAAAATTTCTAAATCATCAAAAAAAAAATAACAATGCTTCTTATAGACACTCGTCGCATAATTTAAAATTCTTATAAGTTTACGTTATATATTTATAATAAATAATCCTTTTGAAATTATTCAAAACAATTATTAACTTCCCGTAGGGTAAGTTATTGTAATCGTCCAAAAATCGAAATCGAAAATTTTTACATTTCTCGACGTTTTGAAGGTTTCTGAACATTTTGGCATACCTCAGAAAAAATGGATGTGTGTGTGTGTGTGTGTGTGTGTGTGTTTTGTATGTCCGCGTTTTTTCGTCCACGTTTTCGGGAGCACGGATCAACCGATTTGAATGGTTTAAAAAACATTCGATTCCTATTGATAGGGAGATGTGCTGATTAGTTTTTGGCAAAGGCAGGTCTAGCCGTTACGGAGATATGGAGCAAAGAGTGCAGAAAATAGAAAGCGAGTTTTTGAGAGAACGCATCAACCAATTTGAATGGTTTAAAAACATTCGATTCTTATTGATAGAGAGATGTGTTGATTAGTTTTCGGCAAAGGTAGGCCCAGCGGTTTCGGAGATACAGAGCTAAATGTTAAAAAAATGGCAGTTTTTGAGAGAACTACGCGTCCGATTTAAATGATTCAAAGAATTTCTGCTTGTTCAAACAAAATACTTGATTTTGGAAAAAAAAAATTTTTTGTTTCTAATTTTTTTTTTCAAAAAATTTTTTTTGTAATTTTGGATTAAAAATTCAAAAAATCACCCAGGCTAAGCACAGTCTAAGCGCCACTCTGGTACAAATGTTTACGCAAGTGCGTTTAGACTGTTTATGTAATGGAGCAATTTTCCAATTTTGTGAGAAACTATTGAAAAATGTGAAAATGCCGCCAAGCTAAGCACAGTATAAGTGAAAATGTCGCACAGAATTATTTGCAAATGCAAATTAGACTGTGACTATGCGGGAGCACTTTTTCAGTTTTGTGTAAATTTGGCAACAATTTTTTTTTTTGAAATTTGATTCGAAATGAAATGACGATTGTTAATGTTCTGGAGATGATAAATTGATTTATTTATAATTAACTTTCCATAGGGTAAGTTATAGTAATCGCAAAAAAATCCAAAAGGAAAATTTTTATATATCTTTACATTTCAAAGGTTTCTGAATATGTTAGCATACCTTAGAGAAAATTGATGTATGTGTGTGTGTGTATGTGTGTGTGTGTGTGCGTGAATGTATGTGTGTTCGGATACAAATTTTCATCGACGATTTCGGGAACACGGATGAAGCAATTTGAATAATTCAAAAAACATTCGATTCGTATTGATAAGGAGACGTGCTGTTTAGTTTTTGTCAAAGGCAGGTCTATCCGTTCCGAAGATATGGGGCAAAAAGTGCCAAAAACGGTAACTCAGTTTTTAAGAGAACGGAGCGTCCGATTTGAATAATTCAAAAAACATTTCACTTGTGTGAACAAGATGAACACTTATCAAATTTTCATGAAGATAGGTCTAGCGGTTTCGGAGATCTAGTAAAAAAAACTAAAAAAAATACCATTTGGCGGTCAACAATAATCATTAGACATATGCATATCAAATTATCAGATATTTTATAGAGATTTTATTTTAACAATAAGTGTAAGATGGGTTAGCATTTCTATGGGTTTCGTACCAGTGGTTATCCGTTAGACGACGACGCGGCGCTTACGCGCTTCGATATTTAGTCTCTATGCATTTAAAGCAGTACGATTGCTTTGAAAAAAAGTTCAGAATTTCCAAAATATTTCAAAATAAATTTTTCAACAAAAAGTAAGTTTTTGTCAAAAATTTATAGTTTCTCAAAAATATATTTTTTCATAGTAATTTTTTTTCAAAAATGTTAATCTTTTTAAAAAAAAATAATTTTTGGTACGCGAAGTTCCAGCAATTTGCCTTAAGGCACGATGCCATGCGCCCCACTAGTTAATTTTTTTGTTAATATCAATTTTATTTGATTTTTATATCTTTAAGTTCATATTAATCATTTTTGCAAAGAAAACTAGTATCATTTCGTTTATTAATGCTGTTTTTATCTAGTATAATGAAAGCTGATTCCGCAAAACGTCTTTATGGAATGTTCAATTCGTGATAAAAAACTCTTGTTTTAGAATTACAATTGCATAAGCATATTTTTTGGCATAGATAAAAGATGTATTAATAATTTAGAAACACGAATTTATTACTTCAATTTTAATTGTTTCCGCATTCCATAGAGGCGCCACTAGCTGTAGCACATAAATTTACCACTAGGTTTAATTTTAGATAATATTCATATACTTAAATGATCAAAATTAAAACTTAATGACAATATAGATCCTATTATTGAAATTAGAAGCAAAATATCACTCACACCTAATCCAAAACCTTTTCCCTGTTTTGTGTCTACTAGCTCTCTGTCTATTAAGTGTATACCCAAAAATGACAAGCGGTTCCGCATAGGAATATAAATATAAAAATATAAATATGAATTGGCGGAATAGAAAATAGGAAATAGAGAATAGAAAATGGCAAATGGAGAATTGAAAATTGAAAATTCAGAATTCAAAACTGCATCTTGTTCGCGGTGGAGAGAAAGAAAACATGCCGCATGTTTTATTTATGATAAATGAAAACACAAATATATGTGTGCATATATATATATATATATATATATATATATATATAAGTTATATCTTTATGTCTATTTTACGGTGGAGGAGTGAGATCGATCAGTTGTTTTACCAAACTAAATTTTTCAATTCTCTCTAAACTAAATCATTCTTTCTAATTACAAGTGAGTATGTAGCCCTGATTACAGAGCCGAACTTTCAAAACTTTCCAATTCCAAAGTCATAAATTAACTAATTTACTCGTACCGAACTAAATTTAAATACAACCGACGTGAATTTACTTTGTATTTAACTTACGGTGGAGGAACAACCAGATCGAATGAATGTTCTTATTTGACTTTTCGTCAAAGGTGATGACTAATTTTGGGAATGTAGAAATATTTGGTTAGTAATAGTGTTGATGTGGAGGGAATAATATAAAAAAATAAAGTTTATGGCAAAGGCAGGTCCAGAAAAATGCTTTTTGTATCACTATCAGTAGAGGGTAATAATGTCGCATGGTATTTAAAAAACTTGAGTTGATAAATGAAAATAAATTTCTATTAAATGGTTTTTAATGGAAACTTAAAATTTTAATATAAATACGGTATAGTCATTTTTATCAAACCTTTAGATCGACTATTATTGGACTTGCACTATTCGAAATGACTTGAATGTAGAATTTATTACTCAAAATTACTCGATACCCTCTTAAATTTTAGTTTCAATATTTGAAATTACTCGATGAGGACCTAAATTTGTGTTAAAATATTGAAAATCTCTAGAATAGGACCAAAATTCGAATGTAAATGCTAAAAATTATTCGAGGAGAACTTAAAATTGTGTTTCGATATTGAAAATTTTTAAACGAGGACCAAAATTTAAATTTTAATACTAAAAATTACTGAATGAGGACCTGCATTAGAGTTTTTACACTTAAAATTGCTCGATGAGGATTTTTATTTGAGTTGCTTTCCTTAAAATTACTCGACCAAGACCTAAATTTGATTTCAGTACTCAAAATTACTCGACAAAAATCTAACTAGAAGTTGTGAAACTCAGAATTACTCAACGAGGACTTGAATTTGAACTTTAATACTTAAATTATTTACCATATATCTAATATTAAGTTTGAGTACTGAAAATTACTCGATGAGGACTTAAATTTGTATTTCAATACTCAAAATTGGAGTTTTAGTACTCAAAATTACTTGATGAGAACCTAAATTACAGTTTCAATATTCAATATTATTTAATGAGGACTTAAATTTGAATTTTAATACTCTAGATTACTCGAAGAGGATCTAACTTGGAGTTTTAGTACTCAAATTTAGTCGATGAGGTCCTAAGTTAGAAGTTCAATATTCAATATTACTCAATTAATCCTTAAATTTGAATTTTAATACTCTAAAGTGCTCGAAGATGACCTAAATTAGAGTTTTAGTATTCAAAATTACTCGATGAGGACCGAAATTTGAGTTACAAAATTCAATATTACTCAAGGAAGACTTAAATTTGATTTTTAATACTCTGAAGTACTCGAAGAAAACCTAAATTGGAGTTTCAGTACTCAAAATAACTCGATGAGGACCTAAATTTGAGTTAAAATAATCAAGATTACTCAAGGAGGACTTGAATTTGAATTTTAGTACTCTAAATTACTCGAGGATCTCAGTTGGAATTTCTTCAGTACTCAAAATTACTCGATAAGGACTCAAATTTGAGTTTCAATATTTAATATTACTCAAAGAGCACTTAAATTTGAATTTTAATACTCTAAATTACTCGAAGAGGAACTAAGTTGAACTTTTAACACTCAAAATTACTCGATGAGGACCTGAATTTTAATATTAATATTCAATATTAATCAAGGAGGACTTAATTTTGAATATTAAAACTCGGAATTACTCAAAGAGAACCTAAAATGGAATTTTGATACTCTAAATTATTCGATGAAGACCTAAAATGAAGATTCAATTCTCAAAATTTCTTGACAAAAATCTAAATTTGAATTAAAATGCTCTAACTTACTCGACGAGGACCTAAATTTAAGTTTTGATAATCACTAAGAATCTTAATTAAAATTTGATTACTCCGATTTTAGTGTCAATCGATTCAAAATGACTTCAAATGATTAACTTTTTTTTGCATAGTTTTATTGTCAATCAAAATAATATACATTTTTTAAGACAATATGATGTTGGTGTTAATGCATTAAGAGATTATCTCCTATGAGATATCCCACTTATTTTTTTTATTTTTGGCGTTTTATTTGAGATCGTGTGTCCATTTTTTTTCCAATCTACGTATGGGATATTCAACTATTAACTAATTGCATTTTTACATTTTAAGTGTAGAACAAAAAGAAAACTCGTGTGGATTCATAATAAAAAATACAAAGTTTGCATAAATTTATTGAATGAAAATAACAGAAAATTTTATGAGCAGGAGTTCAAGTAGTAAAACACGATAAACAAGGGTTGAAAACAATTTAATGTATTCACCCGGACCTGTTTTGTAAAAAAATATTTTTTATCAACCCTTAATTTTCACTCACCCATCGATCAGTGGCGTCTCCTTCAAAATTTTCCTGATCACAACCATATTATTATCGACACTGGAACTCATATTCATCAACTGTGACGTCATTCCATATGACGTCATTATGTGCGTCATGTCACCATGTGACGTCATACCGTCATGTTCTGTTTCAGTAGCCGTCACTCTTGACAGTGACAGTAAAAATATAAAAAAGTAATAGAAAAATTTGGATTTTTGAAAAAAATTGAGGTACAATTTTTTGGAAAAGAAATTTGGCAGTGTTTTTTGTTTTAGGGAAGTTTTTGGTAAATGTGGTAACACAGATACAAAATTATTTAAATTTAAAATTTTAGAATTTTTATACCACGTGCATAATTTTGTTTTGAAAGAATTTGGTAAATTTGAAATTTGTGTGACTATATATGATATAATACTTATACTTAATGCTATATTTACAAAATTTGGTAAATTTGGTAAATTTAAATAGGTAACTATGTAACTTAGTGCATAAACTACTAAAAAAACTCTCACATAAATTTTCCAAAGCAATAAAAACAGGTCTCTTAATTTTTTAACTAATTTTAAATTTGAAACGTTTATGTCGTTTTTTGTCAAATTTTTCACATTTTTTGTCAAACATGGTGCCAGGTTTGTTCTTAATTTTATTTCTTGGTAAAAAATATCTGAATATGAGTTCAGTGACAATTTTTTTAGTTGCAAAGTTTTTATTTTTTGATCCGGTGGAGCATCGGGCGGATCCGGTGGAGCCTCCGGTGGGTACTTGCCCGAAGGCATGAGACCTGGAAAAAAATAAAAATATTGTTTTATTGCTTACAATATACATTTACAATTATCAATATAAATTTAAATTTTAAAACCCAGAATTACTCTATTTTTGAGTTTCAGTACTTTAATTTGTGTGTCAAAATGATTTTAAATAAAGAGAATGTGTAATGTATTTTTTGATAAATTTCAATAAAAATTAATAATAAATATATACAAAATGAAACCAACATAACGAATGAACAATTCTTGAATATTTATTTTTGAAAAAAATTAAAGTTTGCTTGTCAGTAGAGTTCCTTTTTATTGTAATGCAAACGAAAAAAGTTTTTGCTACTCTAAGAGTAGCAGTTTGTATGTCAGTAGTGTTCTTTTATATACACATCAAATACTATAATATAATTTATTGATGGTTCTTTCTACAAAAAATGTTGGTTGCTCGCCAGTATAGTCCTTTTTTCTAAGATTAGATTCAGTACGGTTGTCAGTAGAGTTCTTTTCTTAATACAAAAAATACTTATCCTTTTTACTTCAAGAATCAGTGGAGTTATTTTATAGATGTCAATTACTACTATTTGATTTATTAGAAAGTACAATCGTTTTCTCTATAAAATTTTGTGTTTTGCTCGTCAGTAGAGTCTTTTTTTACCAAGATTGGATTCAGCTTAGTTGTCAGTAGAGTTCTTTATTTATTGGACATTAAGTGTGCAATAGTTTTGTGCAGTCAATATTATATTAAATAGTTTTTTGTAAATAAAATCCAGTCGTTTATTTATGATTGATTGTTTAAAACCTTTCGAGAGATGACAGTAATGTTTTGTATGCCCAAAAAGTCCCTAGTTTCAACACTAAAATATTGTAAATCTGCAATATTTTGTTTATTTATTTATTCACCAGCAAGTCGTAATCAATAATAATAGATATTATTTCAGGTTCTAATGATAATTTAGTGATACAATAAATTTTTGGTTTGTTTTTTTAAAAAAATTTGATTTTGTTACTCAGTAGAGTCATTTTTTCACCTAAATTAGACTTGTCAGAAAAGTTGTTTCTTAATTATAAATCAATTCTGCATAGTTTTTTTCACAATAAATGTCTAAATGATTAGTTTCTGTTAAAGATTAGTTTTTGTGACAGATTATCCAGAACTTTTTGGAAAATTGCTGTAGTAATTTGTATGAACGAAAAATTTGTAGTTTCAATACTAAAATATTGGAGGCCTGCAATATGTAGTTTAATAATAATTTAGTGACAATATATTTTTGGTTTACTTCTTCGGTAAATTAGACCTAAATTAGACTCAAAAGAGTTCAGTTTTGATTATAAATCAATTTAGCATAGTTTTTCACAATCAATATAAAGTTGATTAGTTTTTGAAAGATTAGTTTTTGTGATTGATTGTCAAAAACTTTTTGGTAGATTACAATAATATTTTGTATGCCCAAAAAGTTCCCATTTAATGCACTTACTAAAATAGTTTAAGTCTAGGATAAGTGTAGTTGTAAAAAATAAAAAATGTTTCAATATTGAAATGATTTGTTATCAAATTAATTATCTTAGTTTCTTGTAAAATCCTTCCCTGTGATTTAAACACATCGGAAACTCCAACTAATTCATAATTCATGAGACTGCAGCCATTGCAGCTCATTATAATTCCTGTTTTAATAATCAGACGATAAAATATTGATTGCTATTGAATATTGTCATTGTTTTAGTTGTTATTTCCATAGGACCAGCGACCGTACATTATTCTCTTGTGTAAATAATTACCATAGGCCACACGTCGAATGAAATTAATAAATTTTGAATATGTTAATTGATTGATTTAATTAAAGTACGCTGAATGAAAAGACTGAGTAATGTAATATTTTTACTATAAATTGTTTTTATGAAATTCATGATTGTTTAAAACTTTTTGAAAGTTGACAGTAACATTTTGTATGCCCAAAAAGCTCCTAGTTTCAACACTAAAATATTGGAGTTAGAAATACAATAATTTTTGGTGATACATGGTTTGTTTCCTTGGAAAAAAATAATCGTGTTTTGAGAATTATTTGACAATTAATTGAATTATCTGAAATTTAAAAACTAAAGTGTGAACTGAAATTTTTAATATAGCCTAGAATCTAAGTTGCATATAAATGCACACGGTGAGCTAAAAATATTAAAATCAGTTCAGTAGTTTAGGAGCCTATTGCGGACAAACATCGTGACACAAACTTCATATATATATATATATATATATATATATATATATATACTAGCTGACCCGGCAAACGTTGTTTTGCTATTAAAAATATTTTGCCGCTTTGCAGAAGTTCTTATAATATATATGATATATTAATAATAATATATTTTCATTACACATTTTTTTACACCTTGAGAATTAATTCCAACGCATTATAGTGTTTTTGTTTATTTTAATTTTATTTATGTCAAATAGTGAATTACTTTTTTAATCAATGAGTTTAGTCTAAATCAACGCAGTACCATTATCTAAATATATAATTTTTTATATACATATCAGATTTTTTATATTTGCATTTAAATTAATTTTAGTATCCGAACTAATTTGGTAAGCAATTCAAATAAATATAAGTTATAAATATATTCATCTAATTATTTTCATAAATACTGACAAATGACATTTCACTTTTTTTCATGTCAACATTTATTTAAATTTATAAACATTGATTTTTAATTAGATTTAAGACTATAAATTGTAGTTTTGAATATAGCATTTCATCTAATTTGGATATAAATGTTGGATATATCTATATATGTACGTGTTTTTGAATTATAATTTTTGACTGGCAAATATTTGTTTTCAAAAATCATAAATCTTTTTTTCTCGAATTTTTCATACATTTGTCATTTTAGTGTTTCGATTTTTTTTTGGCCATTTTATGTCAAAATTTTTAGAGTTTTATAAAAAATATATATTTATATTTTAAATTAACTTTTCAAAAATTCCTATAACCTAAGTTGGATAAATATGCACACTATGAGCCAATAAAATTTGTGCAATTGTATCTCTTTCAAAATAACGTCGGATATCGATAAAATAACTAATTAGAAAAGAAAAATGTTTAATAATGTTTTTCAAAAAGAAATTACTTTTCAGGTCACTGGCTACTGAAAATTTGTTTTTTTTTGCGTTTTTCATCGATAAATTTGTAAAATCAATATTTTAGTCGTGAAAAAACGAAAAATCATTCAATTTATACATCCAAACCTACAGGTATGACTAAAAAATTGTATAACCTTTGGCATTAAAATAAATTGAGCTATTGGAAATAAATTTGTTATATAAATTGCAGTGTTTAATTTTTGATATACAATTTTATTGAACATATTTTAATATTTGTTAAAGGGATAATTAAAGTATTAACTGTGGGAATTGAGAATCATTTTATTTGAAGTAGTTCTACATTTAATATCTCTCATATATAAGTGTAAATAGTAATTCAAAAAACAAGAATGATTATTTTTAACTGAACGGTATAAATATTAGTATTGGATATTGAAAAAAACATAGATGTGGGTACAGGACAACGTCTGTCGGGTCATCTAGTATATATATATAGTATAATATAATCCTAATAATAAAACATCAAACACAAACACATAACCGTTTTATATGTCCCCGACATCTGGGACAGTTCACATAACACTCGCCACTTTTGCTTCTTGCGTCTCCACCGTTACTACTGCGACGGTAACGGTGGAGACGCCGAGAGGAGCGGCGGCAGCTATCTTAATGTATACACGAAGCAAATAACATCGCCTTCTCTTTCGCACGCCATTATACTGAATTGAATGGGTGCGAAAGAGAGGAGACGATAGATGGAATCATTTTTATTATTTCTTCGGGTTTCAAAATAAAATTCTTATGTGTTTTTGTTCCTTTTGGCCGGGGGCGAGGATAAAAATTGACAGGGGCGGAGGGGGGAGGTAGTATATTATTTTTTAAATTATATTTTGTCAATGCCAATTTTTGTTAGAACATTTATATTAGAAACATCTATGAACTTTATGTTAATTAAATTCATTCACTTCACATTCTGTAAAAAAATACATATAATATAATACAGAAAGTAAACATGTAGATATAAAAATAATACAAAAAAATGAAATGATTTTAAAAATATTTAAGAACGTGCAAATGTATAATGAAGTGTTAAAACGGTGGTGTATTTATATTAGAAACATCTAGTTAAACATATAGTTCTTAGATGTTTCTAATATAAATACACCACCGTTTTAACACTTTATTATACATTTGTACGTATATATATTTATTAAAATTACTTAATTTTATTAAATATTTTTAAAATTACTTTATTTTTTTGTATTATTTTTTATATCTACATGTTTATTTTTGATATGTTATTTTTTTACAAAATGTAAAGTAAATAAATTTTTTTAACATTTTATCGAGAAATTATAAGAACAAACTAATTTTTCACATTAAAAAAATTGGTTTTTAAATGATTTTATAATAAATTGCCGTTTTAACACTTGTTATACATTTGTACATTCTAAAATAATTTTAAAATCATTTTATTTTTTTCTATTATTTATATCTACATGTTTATTTTTTTATATGTAATTTTTTTTATAAAATTCAGAATGAACAAATTTAATTAACATTTTGTCAAAAATAATACGGACTAATTTTTCACATTAAAAAAATTGGTTTTAAAAAATATGACTGACATTTACATTATGTAAGTGTATTCCAAATTTTGTATATATTTTAATGGAGTGATTTTTTATTTTATTAATTTAAAACTTTACTAATTATGTTTGGTTAATGTTGTGAATTACAATTAGATACATTTTTGCTAATAACTAACTAATTAATAAATTTCATTATTACGTCAGTGCAAGTGGAATATTTTTTGAATCATTCAAATCGGACGCTTACTTCTCTCAAAAACTGCCATTGTTTGCACATTTAGCTCTGTATCTTTGAAATGGCTAGGCTTGCTTTTGCCAAAAACTAATCAACAAGTCTCCTTATCAATAAGAATCGAATGTTTGTTAAACCATTCAAATCGGATGATCCGTTTTATTCAATGTGAGTGATACAAAACACATTTGTCAAAATTTTTTGAAAAATAAATTAAAAGTACACTTCTGTTTTTATAATATGCACGAATATCTTCACAATATGTATATATATATATATATATATATATATATATATTTATATATACAAGCTTATAAAAGATATTTTGCAACAACGGTGGTGGAAAATAGAAAAACACATTTGGATAATAGTTCTAATACACACTTGTAGCTTGAATATATATATATATATATATACATATATATATATATATATATATATATATATATCTATATATATATATATTATGGATTTTCCTTTCATTGTCATCCCCATTGTGGACAAATAGACAGACAGCTTTTTCAATTTAGTGTGTCATAGAATAAATTATTTTGGTTTTAGTCAGCACATCCCACATCATATATATATATATATATATATATATATATATATATATATATATTACGCATAAAAAACGCTTCATTAAACGTAATATTAGACTAGTTTTCAACTCAGATAACGCTCTTTCAACATTATTTACTAAATTAAAATAAAAAAAATTAAGTAATTTAGTATACAAATTAAATTGTTTAAATTTCCAAGGATTTTACATTGGCGAAACTATATATATATATATATATATATATATATATATATAGAGTGGTTCTTAATATGGACATTTTTGAATTCCCTTGCTTCCAAGGGCTCAAATGGTTCCAAATTGATAAAAAACAATTCTATGAAAGTTTTAGCTCTTGATATTAACATTTATTTTATTTAAAAAAATTATCTTCATGCTTTGTCTATTATACGGTGGAGGAATAATCCCAAATCAAAATTTTTAACTCGTATTTTAAAAATATATTTCTTTCCTTAAAAATCGATTTAAAATCCATTTTCAAATGCAACAGCATAAAAATATTTTTTTGCAGTAATAGTTTCGAATTTCGCTAACGAAGTTACAATGGAACATGTTATTTTATGCATAACGCATTTAGAATTCCATTGCTTTTGTATTACGAGTGCAAATTGTGAAAATAATAATAAAAATAAATGTAAAAAACAATAACACGATTTGAATGTAGTGCATTTATATGCAGATGCAGGTGGAGATAGAATTATGTTCAATTTATGGAAAACTAAGGAGGATTATATATATATATATATATATATATATATATATTATAAGTTGCTTGTTGTCTCCTTCAATCTTCCCATAACTCAATCAAATTTCTTGTCGATACGAATTTCTTGTTCCATAAATTTATATACATGGTGGAGAGAAAAAAAACGGTGGAGTAAGCACTTTCAAACAAATTGCTTTGGCCTAAGACATTATATATCGCTTGAGTGATATATTAGAAAGTTTTTGTTCAATTTTAAACTTAAAAAAATGACATAGGAAAAAAATAATGCAAGGCAAAAAGACACAAGACACAAAAACAAGGTAAGATAAAGGTAAGGCAAAAAATTAAAACAAGGCGAGAAAAAAAATACAAGGCGAGAAAATTAGACAAGGCAATAAAAATTAGACAAGATAATAAAAATTAGACAAGGCATGAAAAATAAGACAAGGTATGGGAAATAAAGTAGGGTATGAACTAGTGGGGCGCATGGCATCGTGCCTTAAGGCAAATTGCTGGAACTTTCCGTACCAAAAACTATTTTTTTTTAAGATTAAAATTTTTGAAAAACAATTTACTCTGAAAAAAATTAGATTTTTGAGAAACTATAAACTTTTGACAAATATTTATTTATTTTTGAAAAAAAGACATCTTGAAGAAAAGTGTATTTTGAAATATTTTGGAAATTCTGAACGTTTTTTCAAAGCAATCGTACTACTTTAACTGCATAGAGACATAACATCAAAGCGCGTAAGCGCCGCGTCGCCGTCTAAAGGACAAACATTGGTACGGAACCCATAGGAATGTAAACTTGTATGTATGAATGTAAATTTATACTTATTGTTAAAATGTCTATAAAATATCTGATAATTTGATGTGCATATTTCTAATGACCATTTTTGACCGCCAGATTCCATTTTTTTACTTTTTTTACTAGATCTCCAAAACCGCTAGATCTGCCTTCATGAAAATTTGATCAATTCTTCATCTTGTTAATACAAGTAAAATGTTTTTTGCATTATTCAAATCGGGCGCTCCGTTCTCTTAAAAACTGAGTTACCGTTTTTGGCACTTTTTGTCCCGTATTTTCGGAACGGCTAGACCTGCCTTCGCCTAACACTAATCAGCACGTCTCCTCATTAATACGAATCGAATGTTTTTTTAATTATTTAAATCGCTTGATCCGTGTTCCCGAAATCGTCGATGAAAATTTGTATCCGAAAAAAAAACACACACACATACATCAATTTTTTCTAAGGTATGCCAAAATGTTCAGAAGGTTTTGAAAAGTAAAAATATATACAAATTGTCATTTTAGATTTTTTTGCGATTACTATAACTTGCCCTACGGGAAGTTAAAAATAAATACGAGAAAATAATACAAAGCAAAAAATGAGACAAACAATTAAAAATAAGACGAGGCAATAAAAATAAGACTAGGCATTAAAAATAAGACGAAGCAAGAAAAATTAAGCAAGGTAGAAAAAATAAGAAAATAATACAAGCGTTAAAATAAGATGAGACATTCAAAATACGACAAAATTAAAAAACGATTCGAGGCAAAAATAAATTTTATAAGTTAAGGTAAAAATATAAGTAAAAAAAATAAGACAAGGCATTAAATATAATACAAGGCAAAAAATAATGCAAGGCAAGAATAAAATACAAGGCAAGAAAATAATAAAAGGTATACAAAATGAGACAAAGCATTTGTTATTTGGAAATAAGGCGAAACAAAAAAATACGACAAACAATTAAAAATAAGAGGAGGCATTAATATAAGAAAAAATTAAGACAAGGGATGAAGAATAAGATGAGGCGAGAAGAATAGGATAATGAATAAAAAATAAGACAAACATTAAAAATAAAATAAGGCAAAAAACAAGAAAACAAGAAAAAAGGCGAGAAAATAAGACAAGGTAAGAAAATAATGCAAGACAAGAAAATAATGCGAACGAGGAAAATAATACAAGGAGAAAAAATATAACAAGGCAAGAAAATTATATAAGGCATGAAAATGATAGAAAGCAAGATCAGACAAGGCATTAAAATAAGACTAGGCGTGAAAACTAAGATAAGGCACAAGAAATAAGACGAGGCTTTAAAATGATACAAGGTAAGAACATAATACAAGGCAAGAAAGAAACACGAAGAAATTAAACATAGTATAGGGCTAAAAAATAAAATAGGGCAAGAAAATAATATTACAAAAGTAAATGCTACAAGGCAAGAAAATTAGACAAGGCATCTAAAATAAGACAAAGCATTAAAAAAAGACAATCCATAAAAAATAAAATAAGGCAGAAAACAAAACAAGGTAAAATAACAAGACAAGATAAAAAATAAAACAAATGTAAATTAACACTATTAGAAATTATAAATTTATTAGAAATTATATATGCAATTCAAATAAAGTCGAAATGAATTCAAAGAAAAAACTTTACACAAATGACAAATGAAAGTGTAGTATTAAAATTTCTAATGCACTAAGTTCATTTAAAACAATTTTTTTTTAATTTTACATCTTGAGTACATACATATTGACATACAGACTTTATACTTTGTTTTTAATTCAGTCTTTAATTTTATTTAATTTATTTCTATTTTACTTGAATATTTCTAGAATTTCTCAAAAATATTTTAGGCAAATTTTTAGTATATTGACAATAATGTACGCATGTGTGTGTGTATACTTATAAATATAAATTTACAAAATGTGCTCTTAAGGCGCAGAAGTAGTCATTTTGTATAAATGCGCCGACAACTTATGCAATTCGAAAAGTTTATGAAACATTCACTTTAAACTTTATATTTGTTGACAGCTTTCCATATATTGCACTTCTCATGAAATGAATATAAATTCATGTATATATATATAAATATATATTAGGGTGGTCCTTAATATGGATATTACCAAATTTCTTTGCTCCCAAGGGCTCAAATGTTTCCAAAATGATAAAAAACAATTCTCTGAAGGTTTTAGCTTTTAATAATATTTAGATAGTCGTAAAAATCGTTTACCCTAACGTAAAAAATCGTTCCATGAATCAAATGCAATAAGTTCAAATATAATATTTTACAGTTAAAAATATACTATATTACTTCTAAAACGACCACACTGTCTATATTATTGTAAGTCCATACTAGTAAATAAGACGTTTTATTGTAAAAAGCACTACCTACCTATTACATAAATATTTATAGATATAGGTATATTTGTAAACACTAAAAGTTTATTTTACGACAGAAACATTTTTTACACTTAGATAACTGAAACAAAAAACATATTACGGTGGAGTAAATTTTGGTACATATTTTATTTATTTTAGTACAGATTGTTGAAACTCTAAAAGTTTATTTTACGGTAGAAACATTTTTTGTACTGAGATAACTGAAACAAAAAATAACATTCGGGTGGAGTAAATTTTGGTACATATTTTATTTATTTTAGTACAGATTATTGAAACTCTAAAAGTTTATTTTACGATAAAAACATTTTTTACACTTAGATAACTGAAACAAAAAATAACACATTCGAGTGGAGCAAATTTTAGAACATATTTTACTTGTTTTAGTACAGAATATTATATTATCTTATACAATTTGAAAGCTTTTCTGAGAACCACCATTGAGTTTGCACTTATATAAAAGATACAAAAAATAGCATATTCAGGTGGAGTAAATTTAGAAATTTATTTTACTTATTTTAGTATATAATATCATACAATATTATACAATTTGAAGCTTTCCTGTGTGCAAGTACGTGTGTGTAATGTAAGCACGTGCCCACTTGAATCTGATTAGAATCTTGCGGACGAAACTTAAGCCGCATTGGAATCTAATAGGATTTAATAGGAGTTCCAGTTTAACATACACAAGTGTCTCCTATAGGTGGTTTAAATCGTCCTTTGACGATTTTAATTAAACCAGACAAATTGTAAGGGATACATATCAATATACTATTGTTTGTGGCATATTTTTAGTAGTTATATAATTTTACTACATCCCTAAATCGTTCAACCCTCCCGAGACGTCTTGAAAATCGATCCCCATGATCAAAAGACAATATTGAATTAATCAAGGAATTAATTACGCTCTCAATAACAACGCTTTTAGTTAAACTATATCCTCCTTCTGTTCTATTTGAGAGTCCAATTTCTGATGCAGAATTCCAAAGTTTCTGTAGAATTTCTCAAATGCAGACCAAATGCAAGACGAAACTGATCCGGTGGAGAGATCTCCGGTGGAGCGATGTAGTAGAGATGGTCTTTTGCAAATATTTGATAGACGGATAATTAATTTATGAAGACGTTTGGTGCATTTTAAATGGGATATTATCTAAACCAGTCTATTTGGGTATGGTAGTATTTTACAAGATATATGTCTTATATATACAACGTTGTCAAATATCTCCCTTCCGCCTTTTTGTAAACCAAGAGCAAAAAAGCGGAAGGGAGATATTTGACAACCTAATATATAAAATTTTTCTGTACGGGTGTATGATTTGATACTTCTCCTAAACGGTTATTCAGATTTTGATAGTTATTTTTAGAGTTTGTCAAAGGAAATTTTTAAGATTCAGTGAACGACAAAACTATAGTAATATTTAGAAATATTTGTCAAAAATTACAAAAAAACACTTATCATTGTTTGACATTGAAAACAATTTGAATAGTCATCTGCTAGAAATGTCAATTCACTTGAAATTTGAATTTAGCTGAAATTATGAGCCTAGATAATATTAGTATATAATATACAAGAAAAATGTAGTAATGTCTATAATATTATTGCCGAAAAGCAGCTGAGATGTGCCAGGAATTAAAATAATATGAGATAAAGTTTATGTTTGGCAGATGAAATTATATAATTCAGTTTAATAAATAACGCAGCAAGTCCAAAAATGCATATACATTATTTTGTTAAACTTATAAATTTCGCATTTTGGTTTACTTTACTACATTATATTTAATTATACAATTATTTTAAATTTAAATAATTAATAATCTTACCAAGTGCTCCACCGTACTATTTAGCTATAAAAAATTACATTTAACAATTTTTCTATATTTCTCAAAATACGTTTTTAATGCAAATGATTTTTCACACAGGTCAATTTTTTACAGTTTTATTTAAAATCCAATATTTCTATTCTTATCAAATATTAAAATCTGTTTTCACGTTTCTACTATTTTATCAATAAATACATTTTTGTGACAGTTTTTGTGTTTTGTCAATTATTTCATACATGAATAACTAACTACAAAAGCTGGGAATAAAAATTTATAAATAAAAACGTATCTGTATCGATTTCAAAAAGTAGAATACGGTGGAGCAATCAGCAAAAAAACAATTTTGACTTTATTATATATATTTAGTTTTTATTAACTTTGCGTAGGATAGTTATAGTAATGGGCCAAAAATCTAAATTGAAAATGTTTGCAATTCTCGACGTTTTGAAGGTTTCTGAACATTTTGGTATACATCAGAAAAAATGGATGTGTGTGTGTATGCTTTGTATGTCCGCATACTTTCGTCCATGTTTCAACCGATTTGAATGGTTTAAAAGACATATGATCCCTATTGATAGGGAGATGTGCTGATTAGTTTCTGGCAAAGGCAGGTCCCGCCATTTCAAAGATACAGAGCTAAATGTGAAAAAATGGCAGTTTTTAAGCGAACTAAGCGTCCGATTTGAATGATCTAAAAAACTTTTTGCTTGTATTGACATAACAATTGCTTTTGAGGATAAAAAATATTACATCATTTTTTTTTATTTGCCATAAAATATATTTGTAATTTTGGATTAAAAATTCAAAAATGACCCAGGCTAAGCACAGTCTAAACGCCACTCTGGTACAAATGTTTACCCAAGTGCGTTTAGACTGTTTATGTACGAGCGCTTTTCCGATTTTGTGAGAAAACTATTAAAAAATGTGAAAATGCCGCCAAGCTAAGCACGGTATAAGTGAAAATGTCGCACAGAATTATTTGCAAATGCGTTTAGACTGTGACTATACGGGAGCACTTTTTCAACTTTGTGTAAATTAGGCAACAATTTTTTTTTTTTGAAATTGAATGCGAAATGAAATGACGATTGTTATTGTTCTGGAGATAAATTGATTTATGATTTACATTTGATTTGCTCAGATATAACAAAATAGCAAAAATAATGAAAGTTACAGTATTTGTAATAATATATTAGAAATCGTTTAAAATTTCTCGAATATTTCATTACGGAACGGCAAGTTCCAGCAATTTGCCTTGAGGCACGAAGCCATACACTACTAGTTAATTTATTGAGTTTATATATTGAGTATTACTTCTATTGGACTTTTAGGAATGTTTTAGATTTAGGAGAAGTATGTGATATGAGAAGAATATTAAATTCATATATTATCTGCGTTGTGTATTATGAAACCACAATATTGTGTGGGAGAATAGAGATGTAAAATAATTATCGATAGTATCGAAAAAAGAGTGCTAACGCGATTGAAAAAAACTAATTTGCTACTGTACAAGATGGCATTTAAGTAAAAGTAAATACATCATATAACAATTTTGAATAATGTTTATTAGTAATATGGTAACACTCGTGATGCACACATTTATTAGTATCGACCATTATACACATTTATATAATGATAAACAGATAAATTATATATTTATAATAGCATTAAAATTATGTGGAATATTTAAAAACAATAATGTAATTAAAGTCATACTTCAAATACGACATGATCGGTTTGTCATGGTAATTAGCGCTCAAAATAAATATCTTTACACATTTTTGGTATCAAAACGTACATAAAAATTGTCTTTAAAAATATTTAAGGATGACACACATTTAGTGCGAAAAAAATGAGAATAAACATTTTTAAAACAGCTGAATGATGACACATAGTTGGTGTCGAAACGTATAGAATAAATTATTTTAGAATCTATTCGTGATGCTTTATGATGACACAAATTTAGTGTCAAAAAGTAGAGAATAAATATTTTTTAAAATGCTTTATGATGACACACATTTCATGCCGAAACGTATAAAATAAATATCTTTACACATTTTTAGTATCATAAAGTTTAAAATATCTTTAGAAATATTTAAGGAAGGCATACATTTAGTGCCAAAAATACAGAATAAATATTTAAAGAAATGCTTTATGATGATACACATTTAGTATCGAAACGTACAGAATAGCTATTTTTAAATAGCTGAATGATGACACACATTTAGTGTCGAAACGTACATTATAAATATTTTCACTAATCGTCAATGTCAAAATGTACATAATAAATATTTTCAAAATAGATGAACGAATGATGACATAAATTAGTGCCAAAACGTACATAATAAAATTTTCATTAGTGAATCGGATCTTCTGGCGAAAAATGAAATTTTCTTTTGGAATGTTGATAAGATAATTATAGAAAACGGAGGACTTGGACCTTCATTAGAGAAATGAAGTTATTGCTGATTAATAAATTATATAATATTTGTTCACACAGTGGATTATATTAAACAACTCCTAAACAAATATTGTGTTTGAAGAACTTCATGAAATTAAAATTAACATACATTAATTGACTGCTTGATTTTTTTTTACTTTTTCGTTGGCGGTATAATCTCATTTTTTGAACAGCTGTAATATCTATCTTGCCTAAAAAATATTTTCCATTTTATTAACTTCAAAGATTTATAGAAACTACGAATAATATAAAAATA
Organism: Ctenocephalides felis; assembly: GCF_003426905.1. Lineage (NCBI taxonomy): Eukaryota > Metazoa > Arthropoda > Insecta > Siphonaptera > Pulicidae > Ctenocephalides > Ctenocephalides felis. Next base: position 36,954,950 of record NW_020539726.1, on the reverse strand, counting down.
ATTTCTAATCAATAAACTTACGTTTAGTACACGGCACAAATGTTTAATTTGTTTTATGATTTTCAAAGAACAGGTTAAAATGTTCTTCTTATTCAGGCAATTTTTCATTGAATTATTTTTTGTACTACAATGTAACTTTAAAATGTTTATTTATCTATGACGATTTTTTTGTTGATATCGGTACGCATACAACGTTGATGCCGGTACGCATACAACGACAGATCTCTATTCACATACACGACGACTCATTACAAACGGCCTGTATAGAAATGATGTCATTGAGAGTGAATGACGAACAGTTCGGGCGTAACTGCATTTGTACGGATTTATAGCCTAGTCACTAAAGAAGTTTTACTTCAATAAAATTTATTATAACACGATACAGGACAAAATTTTTGTAACAACCAGAAAAAATATTTGGGTTGTGTAAAAACCAACAGAACGGTGGAGACATCACCATTCACATCACTAATTCTTGTATTGCACATACAAATACATTTCTAAGACTAAAATAATTGTAATGTTCAAACATTAAATAAAAAATTTCATCAGCATATTGAAAAAAAAGTAAAATTTTCGTTTTGCTCAACAGACATTTGTGTTAAAATTTGTATGTAAAACTAAACAGTTCTATATAAGAATATTTAAAACAATACATGGACTATTATGTCGACTTTCCCCTAAATTTCAGTTTCTCATCCCTAAAATGCCTCGGGCGCCTCGAATAATGCATAAAGCATGCATTCATGTGCTATGAAAACGCATATGTAAGCACATGGAATTTCAGATTCTAGAATATTTAGCAATAAATAATAATGTTTTAGCATAATAAATAATTCATGTATATTATTAATCATCATGATAAATAAAAAATAATTATATATAATAGAGTCAAAATTATTTTTCTGCTGATTACTCCACCGTTTTCCATTTTTCATGCAAATTTACAAATAAATTGTAAAAGAAGTTCTAAAAAAACGATTAATTCAATAAATAAATAGTCATGTAAGTAAACTAATAATTACAGTAACTAACTAGTGGTATATGGCATCGTGCCCTAAGGCAAATTACTGAAACTTCCCGTACCGTAATGAAATATTCGAGAAATTTTAAACGTTTTCAAATATATTATTACAAATACTGTAACTTTCATTATTTTTGCTATCTTGTTATATCTAAGAAAATCAAATATAAATAAATCATAAATTAATTTATCTCTAGAACATTAACAATCGTCATTTCATTTTGAATTAAATTTCAAAAAAAATAGTTGCCTAATTTACACAAAACTGAATAAGTGCTCCCGTATAGTCACAGTCTAAACGCATTTCTAAATAATTCTGTGCGACATTTTCACTTATATTGTGCTTAGCTCGGCGGCATTTTCACATTTTTCAATAGTTTTCACAAAATTGGAAAAGTTCTCCAGTGCATAAACAGTCTAAACGCACTTAGGTAAACATTTGTACCAGAGTGGCGCTTAGACTGTGCTTAGCCTGGGTAATTTTTTGATTTTTTTAAATCCAAACTTACAAAAATATTTTATGGAAAATAAAAAAAGATGTTATAATTTTCGATTTATCCTTAAAAGCAATTGTTTTGTCAATACAAGCAGAAAGTTTTTTAGATCATCCAAATCGGACGCTTAGTTCACTCAAAAACTGCCATTTTTGCACATTTAGCTCAGTATCTTCGAAATGGCGAAACCTGCCTTTGCCAAAAACTAATCACCTCTTCTCCCAAACATTACAAATTGAATGTTTTTTAGATCGTTCAAATCCGATACTCCGTTTTTTCAAAAACTCATTTATATTTTCTGCACTCTTTGCTCCGTATCTCCGTAACGGCTAGACCTGCCTTTGCCAAAAACTAATAAGCACATCTCCCTATCAATTGGGATCGAATGTTATTTAAGCCATTCAAATCGGTTGATCCGTGCGCCCGAAAACGTGGACGAAAAAATGCGGACATACAAAACACACACACACACATCCATTAGTTTTCTGAAGTATGCCAAAATGTTCAGAAACCTTCAAAACGTCGAGAAATGCAAAAAATTTCATTTTCGATTTTCGGCACTTTACTGTAACTTTACCTTACGGGAAGTTAATAAAATAAATACTATAAAATTGTAAATTTAATATTGCACTAAAGTACAAGAAAAGGAGATGCCTCCACCGTTACAAAATAGACTTCAACGTTTTATCATTTAATCGTAAATTATTCTCATTTTTTTAAGTATTACAAAATAGTATGACATTTTACGAAGTTAGTCCTATGAATTCAGTGATGATAACTAATAAACCAATGCACAATTTAAACAATACAATTCTGTCTACCTAAAATCAGATAAAAAGGAAATTGTCATTTAAAATAAATACACACCTGATGGTTGTGACATGTTAAAAAAATATTTCTATACATATATGTATATATATATATATATATATATATATATATAGAAATTTCCGTATATCGTCATTTTGTACTTCAGTCAATTCGGCATGACAAAGAAAACGTTTTTACGGTTGAAAAAGCATTTTTAACATTTTGACAGTCCGTTAATTCCAAGTTTGACAGGCGATTTGATAAAACGATAAAAGAGCTGGAGGGATTTTGTAAAATATTTGACATCTCACTCGTTTTGAGAGATTCGAGAATAATATACACAAAAACATACTTACATATATATACATATATATATATATATATATATATATATATATATATATATATATAAATATATCTTATATAAGGTTGTCAAATATCTTCCTTCCGCCTTTTTGTATGTAACCAAGAGCAAAAAAGCGGAAGGGAGATATTTGACAACCTAATATATAAAATTCTTCTGTAACTATGTATGAATGAATAATCCTCTTAAACTACAATTCAGATTTTCATGAATCTTCCTGAAGTTTGTTATGGGAATTTTCTAAGATTTTTTGATTTATACAAATATAGTTAGATTGTAGAAATAAATGGAAAAAATTAACAAAAAACCGCTTGTCATTGTTTGACATTGAAAATATTTGAGGCAGTGTTTGACATGAATAACAAATGAAGACTATTATTTGCCAAACATTTCAATTCACTTACAGACTAAGACAATATTTAGATATAATTTATTTATGATTATGAATAAGGAAAATGTAATGTCTACATTATTATCACCGAAAAGCAGCTGAGATGTGCCAAAAATTAAAATAATATAATATACAGTCAACATGCGGTTGTAAAATGTTAGTGAATAAATCCTATATAATTCTATTTGACAGATTATTATTTTTTAACTGATTCAGTCGTATTTTGCCTCACTTTACTAAATCACAATACAAAAAAAATCAGTCATTCAAAGAATTATTTAGAAGTTTCATTGTGTCAAAAATTTATATGTTTGGCATTGCACACGGAATATTTACTCAAGTCAATGGAGCGTTTTGGGTCAGAATTTTTTTTACTGTGCTCCAATTTGTTTGAAATTTTAGAATTACGTACATCTTACTCTAAAGTCAAAAGTGAAAATAATTTAGACAGGTGGATGACACAGATTCTCTGTGCTGTAATTTTATTTATTCTCAAAATAACGTCAAATATCGACAGAAGAACTCATTATGAGAAAAAATGTTTCATAATGCTTTTCAAAAAAGCAAATACTTTTCAAGTTACTGGCTACTAAAAATTTGTTTCTTTTTGGCGTTTTCTTCGCTTTTTTTGCAAATATCTTCAAAAATATACATTTTCACAAAAATCATGTGATAAACAAAATTATATCAATTATAATCTTAATAAATCGGTGTTCTATGAAGTGTTCTAGAAACAATATTAGACTAGATATGAAAATGGGGTTTTATAGTACTCAAAATAAGCTTTAAAATGAGTATTTCTGCGTGTAAATTGAGTGAGCTACCATGCAAATAAAAGACGCCTACAATGTTTTTTTTTATTTAAATCAAATAGTTTATGAGTGCCATTTCCACCACAATTAAAAATAATCGTATTCCCTCTAGAATTAACTTGGTGCAAGAGATCTTGACGGATTCTAGAAAATACCACAATTTTAGTACAAACGATTTTCAAAAAGCTCATGATTTCATAAAAAAAAAATCCATTAAAAAAAAACCAACCAATTTTTCATTATTATATCTCTGAAAGAATAAAAGATATGTATAAAGGTATATAAATGAAAATTCAAGGCCTTTTTCTGACTAATTACTGCTTTTTAGTATTTTTCTGTTACAAAAATATTGATAGAGTTATGATTGTTTAAAGAGTGCGCGGCTGTCCAACCAAAATGACTTTCAAGCCCTTTAACCCTTTGCCTTTTCAAAATAAGAGAAGTTACGGTAAAATTTATAACAAAGAAAATTGTAGCTCATTTAATTACCTTTAAAATAGTATATTACAAATTCTGATAAAATCAGAATTAAAGGAGTTATAATCCAATTAATGCGGGGGGTGGTGACGGAGTGCAAATTGTTTTGAATTTAAGATTTAGATTAGCCCATTTCCAAAATACCAAGCAAATTGAAACACAGTAAAAGAATTCACAGAGCACACGCTTCTTTGCTCTTCATTTACTGCAATAATTTTGTTGATCGTAGGTTGAATAGAGCACATGTGAAAAAATAATTCACTTCAAATATGAACGTAAGTAATTATGGATATCAAATTATAATTTTAAAAAATGTAATTTAGATATTATTATTACTGAAAACAATTAATATATAGTACGAGATTATAAAAATTATAGGCACCATTATTGAAGCAATTATTTTGGGTAGAAAAATTTAAGGTGATATTGTACCTGTACCGCGAATGCTATATATTAATTCTTTCTGAATTCGTTATACTGTTTAAAAGACTGCAATTTCCAATACGTATATCTTATGCTTTAAATCACAAAGGCAGATGATGAGTTTTAGTGTGATACATTCCAAAAATCAATGTTTCAATCGTGAATAAACATAAAATCATTCATTTATACACCTACATCTACAGGGATGACTAGAAATATTATATTATACTTGGCATTAAAATAATTTGTGCTATTGGAAATAAATTTGTTCTATAAATTGCAGTGTATAATTTTAAATATACAATTTTATTGAACATATTTTAATATTTGTTAAAGGGATAATTAAAGTGTTAACTATGTGAATTAAAAATAATCATTTTATTTGAAACAGTACTACATTCAACAACACTCATATATTGGTGTTAAATAGTAATTCGAAATACAATAATTATTATTTTTAACTGAACGGTAAATATTAGTATAGGGTTTTAAAAAAACGTAGATGTGGGTACAGGACAACGTCTGTCGGGTCATCTAGTATATATATATATATATATATATACATATATTATCCATTATATATAAATACATATACAATAATGATTTTCTATTAACAAAGGAAAATACTGTGTAGCCTTCTCTCCCATTGTTCTCTCGATCTCTCCACCGTTTTCTCCGCAGAATAATAATTTATTCGACGGAATAGGCGGACACAGAATTAAACTCTGCCATTATTATCAAAAGGTCCACAATAGAAAACCGACGAGGAATTCTTCTTGCACGGCGACAAAAGGTTTTACTCCTCCGACCCTTACCTTATATTTCGCTTTTAATTATTATTGCTACGGTGGAGGCATTTATATTTATTAGCCACAGGAAAAATAGATTTAGTAATATATATATATATATATATATATATATATATATATATATATAATATATATACTAGATGACCCGACAGACGTTGTCCTGTACCCACATCTACGTTTTTTTACCGTTGAGGTAAAAATGACAATTATTGTTTTTCGAATTACTATTTACACCAATATATGAGTGATGTTAAATGTAGAATTGCTTCAAATAAAATGATGATTCTCAATTCCCACATTTAACACTTAAATTATCCCTTTAACAAATATTAAAATATGTTCAATATAATTGTATATTCAGATTTATACACTGCAATTCATAGAACAAATTTATTTTCAATAGCTCGATTTATTTCAATGCCAAGGGTTATCCAATATTTTTAGCCATACCTGTGCAGATGTAGATGTATAAATAAATGATTTTTTGTTTATTCACGACAAGAACATTGATTTTCCAAATTTTTCACACAAAAATTCATCGTCTGCCTTTGTGATTTTTGTCATAAGATATACGTATTGGAAATTGCAGTCTTTCAAACAGTATAACGAATTCAGAAAGAATATATATATATATAGTATCCGCTGTAAAGGTACAATATTACCTTGGATTTTTCTACCCAAAATAATTGCTTCAATAATGTTGCCTATAATTTTTATATTTTGTACCATATTTTAAATGGCTTTTAGTAATAGTAATATCTAAATTACATTTTTCTCACTAATAATTTAATATACATTATTACCTATTTTGAAAGAATTAATTTGTCAAATCCTGTTCACGTGTGCTCTATTCAACCTACGATCAAAAAAATTATTGCAGTAAATAGAGAGGAAAAAATCGTATGCTTTTTTAATTTTTTTTATTGTGCTCCAATTAGCTTGATATTTTGAAAATATGCTAATCTTAATCTTAAGTTCAGAAGTGAAAACAATTTGCATTATTTCACCACCCCCGGCATTAATTGGATTATAACTCTTTTAATTCTGATTTAAGGGAATTAAATAAGCTACAACTTTTCCTATCATACATTTTTCCGTAATATCTCTTATTTTGAAATGGCGAAGGGTTAAAGGGCTTGAAAAACACTCTGGTTCAACAGCCGCGCACTTTTTAAACAATCATATCAAAATTTGTGTAAGAGAAAATTATTAAAAAGCAATAATTAGTAAATTATAATAAATAAAATTACACAGCTGAGAAGGGATATTATCACCCCGGGACATAACAAAGACGTCTAAATTATTTTTACATTGAACTTGAGAGTAAGATGAACCTAATTCTAAAATTCCATGCAAATTGGAGCACAGTAAAAAAAATTCTGACCCAAAACTCTCCATTGACTTGAGTAAATATTTCTTACGCAATGCCAAATATATGATTTATTAGCACAATGAAACTTCTAAATAATTTTTTGAATATGTAAATTTTTTTGTATCGTGATTTAGTAAAGTAGGACAAAACACGATTGCATTAGTTAAAAAATAATAATCTCTTAAATTAAATTATTCACTGACATTCCACAACCGCATGTTGACTGTATTTTATATTATTTTAATTTTTCGCACATCTCAGCTGCTTTACGGCAAAAATAATGTAGAAAATACATTTTTTGAATTCATAATCATGAATATACTATATTTTAATATTGTCTTAGCCTATAAGTGAATAGGAATGTTTGGCAAATGACAGTCTTCATTTGTTTTTAATGCCAAACAATTCCTCAAATATTTTCATTGTTAGACAAAGATAGGCAAGTTTTTGTAATTATTTCCATTAATATCTACTATCTAATTATATTTCTATTAATCAAAAAATCTTTAAAAATTTCTTTAACAAACTTTAGGAAGATTTATCAAAACACGAATAATTGTTTAGGAGAATTATCTTCTCATACATACATCATTACAGAAGAATTTAAATATAAAAGATATTTACTCCACCTTCTTACGTCTCTTTTTTAGTAATTTTACAATAATTATTAATAATCGCAATCATTCCTCCACCTAATATTTACTTTAATCATCTTTTACTAATTAATTGGCAAACTGGCAAAATAATTCATATATTTGCTACTTTTTGTTGCCAGTATGCATGACTTAATGCTTTATTATTCTAATCTCGTAAAACAGCACAGAATTATTGCGGAAATTAATATAATTTTAATTAAATTTTTGTATGAGCTTTTCTAGAATTCGTCATGAAGAAAATATATTACGGCTTGTGCTCTATGATAAATTTTCAGTTGCGATAGACAGAGAGCTGGGGAAAAAATTTGTAACAACTATTAGTGAAATAAAATAAAAATATTTTTGTAATTTTAGATTAAAAATGAAAAAAATTACCCAGGCTAAGCACAGTCTAAGCGCCACTCTGGTACAAATGTTTACCCAAGTGCGTTTAGACTGTTTAGGTGCTAAAACTATTAAAAAATGTGAAAATTCCGCCAAGCTAAGCACAGTATAAGTGAAAATGTCGCAGAGAATTATTTGTAAATGCGTTTAGACTGTGACTTTAAGGGAGCACTTTCTCAATTTTGTGTAAATTAGGCTATTTTCTATTTTTTTGAAATTGAATTTGAAATGAAATGACGATTGTTAATGTTCTGGAGATAAATTGCTTTATGATTTACATTTGATTTGCTCAGACATAACAAGATAGCAAAAATAATGAAAGTTACACTAATTGTAATAATATATTTGAAAACGTTTAAAATGTCTCGAATATTTTATTACGGTACGGGAAGTTCCAGCAATTTGTTTTGAAAGTGAACATTTGTGCCGTGTACTAAACGTAAGTTTATTGAAATAATTTCCATTTTTCGTAGTTTTTATAAATTTTTGAAGTTATTAAAATAGAAAATATTTTTTAAACAAGACAGATATTATAGATGCTCAAAGAATGAGACTGTATCGCCAGCAAAAAAGTAAAAAAAATACAAACAGTCAATGAATGTATGTTATTTCTAATTACATGAAGTTCTTCAAACACAATTATTACATGATGAGTGAAATTGCGAAAACAATATTTGTTTAGGCGTTGTTTAACATAATCCACTGTGTGAACGAATATTATAGAATTTATTAATCAGCAATTACTTCATTTCTCTAATCAAGATTTATTTCTAAATACTAATTACAATGACAAACCGATCATGTCGTATTTGAAGTACGACTTTTATTATTTTCAAACATTATACATATTTTCAATGCTATTATAAATATATAATTTATAATTTAACATTATATAAATGTGTATAATGATCGACACTAATAAATGTGTGCATCACGAGAGTGAATGAAAATAGGACTCTACTGACGAGCAACTGAAATACAAGACCAAAAAATAGGAAAAGAGATTCTACTGATGAGCAAACTAAAATAAGGAAAAAAATAAAAAAAAACTTTATTGACGAACAAACTGAAATACGAGACAAAAAATGGAAAGAAGGGCTCTACTGACGAACAACTTAAAATATGAAAAGAGGACTCTACTGACCAGCAAACTAATATGAAAGACATGAAATAGAAAAAGAGGACTCTACTGACAACCAACTTAAAATATGAAAAGAAAACTCTACTGACGAGCAAACTAAAAAGTAAAACAAAATAATAAAAAAATGGAAAAATAACACGAAATATTAAAAAAGGCTAGCAAAAAACATGAGGAATATTTATTGTACAATTTGAGTAGCATCTTAAAAAATAGAAAAGGGACTCTACTGACGAGTAAACTACTAATAAACATTATTCCAAAATTTTATATAATGTATTTATTTTTGCTTAAATGCCATCTTGTACAGTAGCAAATAAATTTTACTCCAATCGCGTGTGAACCTTACGCGCACTCTTTTTGTGTTCATTTCTGTCATTTTCTACCGGCGTCTCCACCTTGCTCCACCGTTGTGTAAATACATTTGTGTGTCGAGTACCAGAGTGTGCTTACTCATTTGCTTTAGCTTGAATTTAATTAAAACTAGCTTTTCAGCGGTTGTCATACGGCGGTTGAGCTTTGAAAGCTTTTAGAGAACACGGAAACAAATGTAACCGATTCGTCGTATGTAGGTAAATAATTCAATATATTATGCTAAGGTGGAGACGGAATTTTAAGATGAATTTATTATAAATGTCATAGTCTTTGATGTACGTGATTAACTAATATTTTCATTGAAACTAGTTGTGTATAGCATCGTGCCTTAAGGCAAATTGCTGGAACTTCCCGTACCGTAATAAAATATTCGAGAAATTTGAAACGTTTTCAAATAGATTATTACAAATACTGTAACTTTTATTATTTCTGTCATCTTGTTATATCTGAGAAAATCAAATGTAAATCATAAATCAATTTATCTCAAGAACATTAATAATCGTCATTTCATTTCGAATACAATTTCAAAAAAAAATAGTTGCCTAATTTGCACAAAATTGAAAAAGTGCTCCCGTACAGTCACAGTCTAAACGCATTCGCAGATAATTCTGTGCGACATTTTCACTTACACTGTGCTTAGCTTGGCGGCATTTTCACATTTTTCAATAGTTTTCACAAAATTGTAAAAGTACTCCATTACATAAACAGTCTAAACGCACTTGGGTAAACATTTGTACCAGATTGGCGCTCAGACTGTGCTTAGCCTGGGTCATTTTTTGAATTTTTAATCCAAAACTACAAAAATATTTTTTGAATAAAAAAAAATAGAAACAAAAATTTTTTTGCCGAAAGCAATTATATTGTTGAAACAAGCAGAAAGTTCTTTGAATCATTTAGTTTGGACGCTCAGTTCTTTCAAAAACTGCCCTTTTTTAACATTTAGCTCTGTATCTTCAAAATGACAAGACCTGCCTTTGCCAAAAACTAATCATCTATTTTTCCAAACATTACAAATTGAATGATTTTTAGATAATTCAAATCGGATACTCCGTTCTCTCAAAAAGTCGATTTCTATTTTCTGCACTCTTTGCTCCGTATCTCCGTAACGGCTGGATCTGCTTTGGCCAAAACCTAATCAGCACATCTCCCTATCAATATGGATTAAGTGGTTTTTAAACCATTCAAATCGGTTAATCCGTGCGCCCGAAAACGTGGACGAAAAAATGAGGACATACAAAATATTTGCTCGTCAGTAGAGTCCCTTTTCTTATTTTTCTAAATTTGCTCGTTAGTAGAGCCTCTTTTTTTATTTTCAGTTTGCTGGTCAGTAGAGTCCCTTTTCTAATTTTTCTGAATTTGCTCTTCAGTAGAGCTTTTTTGAGTTTGCTCGCCAGAGTTTTTTTCTATTAACTTCCCGTAGGGTAAGTTATTGTAATGGGCCGAAAATCGGAATTGAAAATTTTTACATTTCTCGACGTTTTGAAGGTTTCTGAACGTTTTGGCATACATCAGAAAAAATGGATGTGTGTGTGTGTGTGTGTGTGTGTGTGTGTGTATGTATGTATGGATACAAATTTTCGTCCACGTTTTCGGGCGTACGGATCAACCGATTTGAATGGTTTAAAAAACATTCGATTCCTATTAATAAGGAGAAGAGCTGATTAGTTTTTGGCAAAGACAGGTCCAGCAGTTACGGAGATATTGAGCAAAGAGTGCAGAAAATAGAAATCGAGTTTTTGAGAGAACGGAGCATCCGATTTGAATGATCTAAAAAACATTCCATTAGTAATGATTGGGAGAAAGGGTTATTAGTTTTTCGCAAAGGCAGGCCCAGCCATTTCGGAGATACAGAGCTAAATGTACAAAAAATGGCAGTTTTTGAGAGAACTAAGCGTCCGATTCAATTGATTCAAAGAACTTTCTGCTTGTCTTAACAAAATAATTGATTTTGGAAAAACAAAAATTTGTACCATTTTTTTTTTTTTTTTTTTTTTAATTTTTTGTATGTCGAAAATAATTCAGATTTTATTTTTAATTCTGACTATAGTTCTAATATACTTTAAACAAATAATTTCAACTCTGCAATTCAGTTTATATAATTCTTATAAATATTAGACAATAATACAATATTTATAATAATCTATTTGAAAACATTCAATATTCCTCGAACGTTTCGTTACGGTACGGGAAGTTCCAGCAATTTGCCTTAAGGCACGATGCCACCCACCCCACTAGTTTTTTTTTGAGTTTGCTTATCAGTAGAGTCCTTTTACTCCTGATTTTTTTAAGTTTGTTAGTCAGTAGAGTCCTTTTTGTCTTTTATTTTCAGTTTGCTCGTCAGTAGAGCCTTTTTTGTCTTTTATTTTTAATTTGCTCGTCAGTAAAGACCCATTTTAAAACTTATATTTTAGCTTTTTTCTGAGTTTGCTCGTCAGTAGAGTCCATTTTCTTATTTTCTCTGAATTTGCTTTTCAGGACTTTACCTTTTGCTCTAAATTTTTCTGAGTTGCTCGTCAATAGAGTCCTTTTGCTCTAATTTTTCTTTCTGCTTATCAGTAGAGTTCTTAATCTGTCAATGAATGAAATCTAAGTCTTAAAATATTATAGGTCTGTGAGAAAGTGATTTTAGTGTTTATAAAAACATACACACATCCATTTTTTCTGGGGTATGCCTTAAAAATGTTCAGAAAACTTGAAAACGTCGAGAAATGCAAAAAAAAATATTTTCGATTTTCGGCCCATTACCTACGGAAAGTTAATAATAAATTTTAAATTTATCTCCAATTATCAATTGCAAATAATCAATGAGTTTCTATTACCCGACTGTGGAGAATGCTCCACCGGTTTCCGTAGAATTTCTGCTGCTCCAGTTTGACAATGTAGATGTAGAGAATATCTTATTTTGCAGATAGATATAACTGTGTTAGCTATAGCAGATAGCTGTCTCAGCTATTTGCTCATTCCGAGAATACGATAGCATAGTTTTCGATGATTGGGAACAAATATTTCGAGAAGACGTTACATTGTTCTCTCACCGAGTGGAATATGCAATTGGATTGGAGGCGTTGCAAATGTAGGAATGGAAATGTATTATAGACAAATTTCAACATTATTAACTTCAATTAATTTTTTGCATTGCTCGACGTTCTGAAGGTTTCTGAACATTTTGGCATACCTCAGAAAAAATTGATGTGTGTGTGTTTTGTGTGTCCGCATTTTTTTGTCCACGTTTTCGGGCGCACGTATCAACCGATTTTAATGTAAATTTTTTGTATAATTACAAACTAAAATATTAAAAATTTTCTAAATAAAGTACCATATAATACATACTAAAGAGTGTACTATTTATATGCAACTGTTAGTTCAGAAAAATCTTTTAATTTGACGAGCTCTCCAGGACGTACTTTATGTACTAAAGTTTGGAAATTGGATATTTTATACACTATAGCATCTGGTATAATCGCACTAAATTTTATTTCTTATCTATAATCACGAACTAAAATATTAAAAAAATCTAAACAAAGTACCATATCATACCTACTAAAAAGAGTTATATTTATATGAATCTGTTGCTAAAAAAATTGTTAGCTTGATGAGCTCTCTAGGACGTACTTTATGTACTAGAGTGTTATAATTTGGATATTTTATACACTATAGTATCTACTATAACTACGACAAATTTTATTTCTTATCTATAATTAGGAACTAAAATATTAACTATTACCTGAACAAAGTACCACATACTACATACTTATTAAAACATACTTACTTTTGCTGAAAAACTGTTACTTTGATGAGCTCTACAGGACGTACTATTGAAACTATAATGTTGTAAATTGGATATTTTATACACTATAGTATGTGGTATAATTGCACTGAATTTTATTCCTTATCTATAATTACAAACTGGAATATTAACTAATTTCTGATCAAAGTACCATATAATATATATACTAAAGAGAAATTGTAGTGGAAATATTTCACAAAATATCCTTATTGATAGGAAGATGTGCTGATTAGTTTTTGGCCAAGGCAGGTCCAGCCGTTACGGAGATACGGAGCCAAGAGTGCAGAAAATAGAAATCAAGTTTTTGAGAGAACTGATCATCCGATTTGTATGATCCAAAAAACATTCAGTTCGTAATGACGGGGAAAAGTGGTTATTAGTTTTTAGCAAAGGTAGGCTCAGCGCCATATAAAAATGGAGCTCGAAATAATGTTACGTGTGCTAAAACTCTAAAACGACTGAACCGATTTGGCCACTTTTAGTCTTGAAAAATCTCTTAGAAATTGTCTAGAGATACCTTATATGGTAGAACAACATACGTCGGTTTAGCTAGTATATATATATATATATATATATACACATATATATATATACATATATATATATATACATATATATATATATATATATGCTCGTGTGTGTGTGTATTTACACGTATTTGGGCTTAGCAAATGTCTGTTCATAATGTGTAATACAGTTTGGATGTCAGAACAATGCCTTCGTGATTGATTCGCTTCGATAATTATTAATTAACGACATCGACCATTAATCGAACGATACAACGTCGTCGACATACACACACATACACACCACTAAATACATCGAATTATACACAAACACACACACACACTACTAAACACATCGAAATATACTTACAAACATGCATTACGTATGTATTTAATAACCACAATTTACGTTACTAAAAATTGTATAAGTATTCAATAGGTTTATTTGATATCTTTACGTTTCGTCTAGCATCCCAGCCTTCATTTTCTACTTAAATAACATATAGTAAATACAAGTCCATGATAAATAGTTGTGCATTATAATGTAAACCAAATACCAATTTTTACACATTTTTTGCTTTGAACCTCCAAAACTGCTAGACCTGCCTTTGCCAAAAACTGATTAGCACGTCTGCCTTATCAATAGAAACTAAAACTTTTTTGAATCATTCAAATCGGTTGATCCGTGCGCCCAAAATCATCGACGAAAAATTGTATCCACACATACATACACACACACATAATTTTTTTTAAGGTATGCCAAAACGTTCAGAAAATTCTAAAACGTAAAAATTGGCAAAAAAATTAAGTTTCGAATTTTGGACTGTGGAAAGTTAGTGATGACGTTTTACCCTTTTGGAGGTTAGATTTTATGTGTGAAACACATGTGAAACATCTGAAAAAATATAAGCTACCACACTAAGAATCACATTTAGACATATTACCTAACCAAAATACAAAAGTTTTTAAATCATTCAAATCGGTTGATTCGTGCGCCCATAATCAACGACAAAAAATTGTATCCACACAAAACACACACATATTTTATAAGGTATTCCAAAACGTTCAGAACCCTCTGAAACGTAGATATGCAAAAAATTTCAGTTTAGATTTTTGGACTATAGAAAGTTAGTGATGACGTTTTTGCCTTTTAGAGGTTAGGTTTTATGTGTAAGACACCTGATTATATTCTAATCTATCACACAAAAATTATACTCACAAAAAATTGTCTGGTGATGAGTTTTCTGATTCTAGGGTAAATTTTTGTCCTGGGCAGCTTGATATTAAGCAGTAGTAATATTTTTTTATGATTTTAGGTGAAGTTTTCATGGTATTGCCACAATAAATCAAAAATATATTCACAAATTATAATTAGAAATAAAAAAAAACGGTTTTGATTTTTGGACGATTACTATAACCAGCCTTATGGAAAAGTTAGTTAAGTCGTTGTGGCATTTGGAGGTTAGGTTTTATGTGTTAAACACTTTAAAAAATATAATCTACTTTGCTAAAAATAATGCTTACGAGAAATTGCCTAGACTTAATGGTGAGCATATGATTTTAGGGTAAATTTTTGTCCTGGACAGCCTGATATCAAGCAGTATAAATATTTAATAACGATTTTAAGTGAAATTTTTATGATATTGCCACATTAAATCAAAATTGTATTCACAAATCGACATAAATAGATTATAATTAGAAATAAAAAATTTTAGTTTTGATTTTTGGACGATTACTATAACCAGCCTTATGGAAAAGTTAGTGATGACGTTTTTGCCTTTTGGAGGTTAGGATTTATGTGTAAAACACCTGATTATATTAATATAATCTACTACACTAAAAATCATGCTTACGAGAAATTGCCTAGATTCAATGGTGAGCATTATGATTCTATAGTCAATTTTTGTCCTAGACAGCATGATATCAAGCAGTATTAATATTTTTTTTTACTTTAGGTAAAGTTTTTATGGTATTGCCATAATTAATCAAAAATGTGTTTAAAAATCGACATGATTAGATCACAATTAGAAAGGAAAACTATTGAGTTGCCTCAAAAAAGCTTTTGCTTGTGTCAAAAAAAAAATCGTTTGAAAAAAATTAATTTTTATACATTCCATTTAAAAAAAAAATCTAAATTTTGAAAAATTTAAAAAAATATAAAAATTTATAAAAATCAATTCCTTACAAAAATTTAAGAATATTTTGAAATTTCCAAAAAAAATCAAGTTTCAAAAATTTTAGTTTTTGATACATTTAAAGAAAATCGAAATCTTGAAAAATTTCAAAAAATTTCAAAATTTATAAAAAATCAATTTCTTTCAAAAATTTAAGAATATTTTGAAACTTCCAAAACAAATCAAATATTTAAAAAAAATATACGATTTTAGATGAAGATTTTATGGTATTGCCACAATGATAGATCAAAATAAAAAGAAAAACCATTGAGTTGCCTTGTTGAATAACATTTGTAACATATTCCTCAATCCAGTTTAAATTATAGCTTTTTGTATTTAGTTTACCCCCAATATCCCTATTCTCCTCTACAAATCAACGTCACAATGACTATGGAATTTCTAGCTTCATAGTTATGATCCTCCCGTTCCTCCACCGTCCGCCCAATCCTCCACCGTACTGATATATAATAACTAATGGGCCTCCTATTGTTTTAGAGGGACATAATTGGTTATTATCCGTTAATGTATTGGGAGCTAAACCTAAATGTTTATTCAGGCCTAGACACGACACACATATACATACACACAATATGTGTGTATATATGGAATATGTGTGAATACACCTCACATGACTAATTTGAATCAATTATAATCGATGACAATAGTTAATGAAATTATTAATATATATATATATATATATATATATATATATATATATATAATATTTATTGTAATTTTATTATTTGTCTGCTAAATTTCTGCCAGGTCTCTCTTGTGTCTCCACATGGTAAGTCCTAGATGTTTTCTATCTTTTATCTACGAAATTATATTTCTGTTATTTCTGCAATCTGCACAATACAATATGCAATTTTTCAGCTTGGCTAATCCATAATATTCTTGGGTTTAATTGCATACCCACCAGGCGGTGGAGGCACCGAATGAAAAATTCATTATATTTAATACTTATTATTGTGTTTAATTTAATACTAATTATTTTATTCTATTTTTATTACAGATCAAACAAAATGTCTGTCAGGTCTTTCCTGTGTCTCCACATGGTAAGTCCTAGTTTTTTTTTATTTTATATTTACGAAATTATATTTCTGTTATTTGTTAGCTAAATTTCTGTCAGGTCTCTCCTATGTCTCCACATGGTAAGTCCTAGGTTTTTTTTATCCTTTATTCATAAAATTATATTTCTGTTATTTCTGCAATCTGCACAATGCAATATGCAATATTTCAACTAGGCTAATCCATAATCTTCTTGGGTTTGATTGCATACCTACCAGGCGGTGGAGGCACCAAATGCATCTAATTGCCTTAATTGAGGAACGCGAGCAATTCTCTAGATTCAGGGTTATAAATGTTATTTAAACAATACCTATAATAGGATAAGGGATGAATTTTAGTAAATTTGGGAATATTTTGGCACAAAAATGATTTTGTTTAATTTAAAACTAAATCAATTTATCTCAATCTCCTCTGACAACTTTAATTTCACAGTTATTTATTTTATTTTCATACAATCTATAACTGTCATTTTTTTTGGAAATTTCTAAAATTTTAATACATCCAATATAAACTTAGACTTTTAATATAGCCTATAACCAAAGTTAGATATAAATGCACAAAGTAAGCCAAAAAAAAAAAAATCGGTTCAGCAGTTTAAGAGTCTATTCAGGACATACATCGTGACTTGTACTTTATATATATATATATATATATATATATATATATAAGAAAAAAATTCAAGTTTTCTGTCATTCCAAAGTATTTTATATTTTTATTATCCATGACTGTCAAAATTATTCAAAATTCCTAAAATTTTATTACTTTAAAAATTGACTAAGATTTTTAATATAACATATAACCATAGTTGGATATAAATGCACAAAGTCAGCCAAAAAAAAATAAAAATCGGTTCAGCAGTTTAGGGGTATATTCAGGACAAACATCGTGACTCGTACTTCATATATATATAAAGAAATCAAATTTACTGTCATTTCTAAGTTTTATATTTTTAATATCCACAACTGTCAAAATTGATTGAAATTCTTATAATTGTAATATTTAAAAAAATTACTAAGATTTTTTATATGGCCTATAACCTAAGTTGAATATAAATGCACAGAATGAGCAAAAAAAAATTAAAATCGGTTCAGTAGTTTAAGAGTACATTCAGGACAAATATCGTGACTCGTACTTTATATATATAAGAAAAAAATCCAAATTGACTGTCATTTCAGTGTTTTATATTTTTAATATTTTTAACTGCCAAAATTAATTGAAATTTCTAAAATTTTAATACTTTCAATATGAACTTAGATTTTTAATATATCCTATAACCTAAGTTGGGTATAAAACACAAAATGAGCAAAAAAAAAATTAAAATCGGTTCAGCTGTTTAGGAGTACATTCAGGACAAACATCGTGACTCGTACTTTATATATATATATATATATATATATATATATATATATATATATATATATATATAAAAATGTCAAAATTTAATGAAATTCTTATAATTTTAATACTTCAAATATGAACTAAGATTTTTAATATAGCCTATAACCTAAGTTAGATAAAAATGCACAAAATGAGCCAAAAAAAAATTAAAATCGGTTCAGTAGTTTAGGAGTCTATTCAGGACAAACGTACTTTATATATATAAGAAAATTTTTCTATGAGTTTAAAGAATTTTTATATTACTGCAAGGAATGTTCTCTTAAGAAAACAGGGGTGAAAATGAAATAATTCTGCTTTATATATATATATATATATATATATATATATATATATATAATTTTACGGTCAAGTGAACTAAGAGCTATTAATCAAGAAATAATTGTAGTTCTAAATCTTTAGATGTCATAAAGCTATTAAAAGCCATTATGAGAAACCATTTACTATACTATTATATATATATATATATATATATATATATATATATATATATATATATATATATGTGTGTGTGTATACATATATATACCATTATATTCTTGTTGAAAATTCACATACACATTTTTCACTTATTTATATTTTATTACCATTCGATAGTAATTTACAGAGTTTTTTTACAAAAAATACTATAGCAAATTTTATTTTCAAACAATTAATATGAATTAAATATTGCATTTGTATTCTCATAGAATTCCAATGCAATTATTTTGCAACATGAATAAAGTAATTAGGGAAAAATATTTTTTATTAGAACATACATATTTTTTATATAACATAAAAACACATTTTAATAGAACGTTTTCTATCAATTAATAGGTTCTTGAATCTTCTAAGTTTGATTCAAAATTATATTTTATTGGGTTTTTAATATACTTTGTTTGTTTGTTTAATTAAATAATAAATATTTATAAACGTTCGTAAATATGTAGTATTTTTCATCAAATTTTTTATGTAATTTTAGTTTATAATGTGTAAAATTTCTAAAAATCTCATATTTTTAAAATAAGTATTAATAAAAGTCTGTCCAATTGTATTTTGTCTACATGTCTACAAAAAATGTATATTACTATTTATGGTTGAATCAATGATTATAATCAGTTTTGACGGCCTAATGTGCATTTTATAACTTTTTGCTCTGCAACCCCAAAGTCAATGACTTGCCTTTGCCAAAAACTAATCACCGCATCTCCCGATCAATAGGAATCAAAAAATTTGGATTGTCGACGAAAACTTTTTATAAATAAATATATAATACGATAACATTTTATAATTTTTTTACATGGCATGCCAAAATGTTCAGAAACCTGTGAAACGTAGAGATATAAAAAAAATTTATGTTAGGTTTTCATGCGATTACTATAACATTATAGGGAAAGTAAAAAATTTAAAAAAATGAATAGTTCTGCCATCTTCTGTAATGATAACATAGTTTTTCGATTTATTTTTATATATGTATACTAGCAAACCCGACAAACTCCGTTTTGCCACCAGATGGTTTCGTGAGAAAGATGAAGAAATTCTTTGTTTGTTTTATATTTGAAAAGGAAAAATTTGATTTTAATATACAAAAGTAATGAATTTATTTCGATTGTGTTTCGAAGTGTTTTTTAGTTGAACTTCTCTAGGTAAATAAAAGTGAATCCGCAAATTATCAGTTTGATTGAAGTGCTCTTTGGTAAACCACATTTTTTGTTTTTTGGTCTGACGTTAACACAAACAAAGCGGATGGTTTTCCAACTCGTAAACAGGCAACGTATAACTGCCCATGTGAAAAACAATGATTTTCTAAATAATCAATTTGAAATTTATCCCGCAAACACTAAGCGATTGGCCTTGCGACTTGTTATTGCAAACTGGAAATTGCAATCGTTTGAAGTCAAACGGAAGACCAATCGGAATCATTGGTATGCCACCAAATCGCCAGCAATGTTTGATTGAATGGTGGAATTCAGTGCGTGTACATCATTATTCTTTGCGACAAGAATTGCTCGTTGACTTAACCAAGCATAATTCTGATAATTCTCACTAATTGAAATTATTTAAAACAATTATTGATTATTTTCCTTACTCGAATTTTTAATTACGGTGCGTGAAGTTCCAGCAATTTGCATTAAGGCACGATGCCATGCACAACTAATTTTTTTAGCTATAAATCTTGCGGAGCCCGAGACCTTTCCAACAAATGCAAAATTGTCGAAATCGGTTCGTGCGTTCTAGAGTTAAATCGTAAGGAAAGAAAACCCGACTTATTTTTATATATATGTATATGTAGATAATATTTTCCAACTTGTGAACATGTAAATGGCCACTTTAATATTTTTTCTACTTCATATTATAAACCTTCAATTTAATAATCGATTTATCAAATGGTCTCTCCGACCGGACAATAAATCTTCTTCGGATGAAGTTGCTTAGCAGAAATTGTGCAGAAATTCTGGTCCATTGTTGAGTTGAGATCAAAGTTAGTTAGTTAGTTGGTTAGTAGAAGGACCATCGATTATAATTCATAGATTTCGACACGAATTGCCACATTGTCGTGAGTCTATTAAATTATTCGACGAACATTAACCAACCGGTGGAGGATATTAGAAAATCACATCTGATACGATTGCGAATTGATTTTTTCCAACTTGTAATAAATGTAATTGTATAAATTAAACTAGTGGTATATGGCATTGTGCCTTAAGGCAAATTGCTGGAACTTTCTGTGCCGTAATGAAATACTCGAAAAATTTCAAACGTTTTCAAATATATTATTACAAATACTGTAACTTTCATTATTTTTGCTATCTTATTGTTATATCTGAGCAAATCAAATGTAAATCATAAATTAATTTATCTCCAGAACATTAACAATCGTCATTTAATTTCGAATTCAATTTAAAAAAAAAAATATTTGCCCAATTCTTAATATTCAATAATTTTGCCCAAAATATTTGCATTTTCACATTTTTCAATAGTTTTCACAAAATTGGAAAAGTGCTCCAGTACAAAAACAGTCTAAACGCACTCAGGTAAACATTTGTACCAGAGTGGCGCTCAGACTGTGCTTAGATTGGGTAATTTAATTTTTAATCCAAAATTACAAAAATATTTTATGAAAAATAAAAAAGAAGATGTAATAATTTTTTATCCTCAAAAGCAATTGTTTTATCAATACAAGCAGAAAGTTTTTTAGATCATTCAAATCAAACGCTTAGTTCACTCAAAAACTGCCATTTGTTGCACATTTAGCTCTGTATCTTCGAAGTGGCGGGACCTGTCTTTGCCAAAAACTAATCACATCTTCTCTCAATCATTACAAATTGAATGTTTTTTAGATCATTCGAATCCGATACTACGCTCTCTCAAAAACTCGATTTGTATTTTATGCACTCTTTGCTCCGTATCTCCGTAGCAGTTGGACCTGCCTTTGCCAAAAACTAATCAGCACATCTCCTTATCAATAGGTATCGAATGTTTTTTAAACCATTCAAATCGGTTGATCTATGCACCCGGAAACGTCGACATACAAAACACATACACCCACACATCCATTTAGTTTCAGAGGTATGCCAGTAAAATGTTCAGAAACCTTCAGAACGTCGAGAAATGCAAAAATTTTCATTTCATTATTACCCTACGGGAAGTTAATTAATTTGTTTAACATATTTTTTCTATTTATTATGTGTTCTAAAACTGTATTTTATTTACCTACGTACATATTCTTTGGTGGAGAGCAGAATCGATCAAGCACGCGGCGAAACTCTAAAAAAAAACTTTGATGAATTTTTATAATTCAACCGGTTATCTTAGGCCTATAATATTTTAGTATGTCATTTAAGACTACAAAATCTATCGTTATCAAAAAGTTCATGAAAATCGTTGAAAAAATAAATGAAATAAAAATATAGTTTTATTATCCAGTTGTCGTCGTTGATTGGTCGATGGACCTGAAATAAGTTGTTAAGTTTCTGCCGAGATAAATCCTTTGATATCTAAGTTGAGTGACGGTGTTGGCTTATCCTGCATAAGACTGATTAATGCTCCTTTTGTCAGGACGATTCGGAACGAACGGACTTAGTAGAAACTGACTTGGACTTGGACTTGCTCTTTAGGAACAAGATAGGATTATGCGGCGGCGGCGAGGAGATTAAGATATATCGATAGAATTACATAAATTTATATAGATATAGGTATAGCTGTATATATATATATATATATATATATATATATATATATATATATATATATATATATATATGTATATATATATATGTATATATGGGCAATTGAATTCGATATTCTAGCACTCAACTCTGCTTTTAACTTTCCGAAGGTAAAGCTTATGTTTTCATCAAAATCTCCGATTTGCTAATGTTATGTTTTCTCGACGTTTCAAGCCATTCTGAACCGAATGAGACAAAATTTGGAATAAGTATGTTTTTGTATGTATATGTGAACAGATTTTTTTACTCTTAATTGTTTTGCCTAGACCGATATAAAAAATCCATAAATACATAGATTTCGATGAGAACTATCGTTTGTCAGTTATGTGCAATGATCAGCCAAGCCGTTTCTATGCATATAGTAGAAAAATTAAAGAAAATTGGCCACGTTTTAGCCAACAATCTGGAATCAGTTTCAAAACTTCAAAAACTTTTTTTACACTTTGAATCTCAAACTTTGAGGTGACGTGCGAGATGTAATGTGACCTCATGTAATTTTAGATTTATCTATCAGTAAGATTATTTATTAGTTTTCAAATAATTTGCAAGTTTGCACATTTTTTTATCCCTAATCTTATTAGAATCTAGTAACAACTTATTTGAATCTGATAAGCTAATAATTTCCCTAGAACGTACTAAGAATCTAAAAAATTTTCGATAAAATTAATTATGATTCTATTAAGAATCTAACAAATTCTTAATAAAAATCTGATAAAAACCTAATAAGAATTTTATG
Source organism: Ctenocephalides felis (assembly GCF_003426905.1). Taxonomy (NCBI): domain Eukaryota; kingdom Metazoa; phylum Arthropoda; class Insecta; order Siphonaptera; family Pulicidae; genus Ctenocephalides; species Ctenocephalides felis. The sequence goes on along the minus strand of NW_020539726.1, from coordinate 36,931,544 downwards.
TAAATTCAATAAAAATCCGATAGAAATTTAATAAAGATCTAATAGGATTCCATTAGACGTCTGATATAAATCAAATAAAAATCTATCTGAATTCAGGCTCTAGCAAAAAATACGTAATATTGCTAAAGTTTTACTAATAAATATACTAACTACTAATATTTGTAAAAAATTGCTAGTTGATTAACAAAATAAAAATTTGTTCTTTGTTGGTAACTATATAAATGACTGAATTACTAAAATAATATTTTTAACTATTATCCGAAGGAGAAGTTTATGTTTTCATCAAAAAATCCGATTTTCTAATTTTATGTTTTCTCCTGGACGTTTCAAGCCATTCTGAATTCAAAGAGACCACCATTTGGCTAAAGAATGTGAGTGTGTGCGTGCGAACCGATTTTTTGCATTAAATCGACGTTTTCTCAAAAACGGGTGGACGGATTTCCAAAATTTAAAAGCCATTCGATGTGTCTCGATAAGGACAATTTTTTGTCAGTTTAGTGCAATGATCGGCTGAGCAGTTTCTTTGTAAAAAGCAGAACAGTGACAAAAAATGTACGTTTTAGCCCACAATTCGAGTTTATTAATACAATAACTGTTCAAAAATATTGGTTGGAAACCTTTATTTTTATTATTTATGAGAATCTTATAAGAATTTTGTGGTAATCTTATGAGAATTCTTTAAAAATATTATACGATTTTTATAGGTTTTAGTAAGATTCTGATCAGGTATTTTCAAAAAAAACTTAATTTCAAAAAATTTAATAAAAAAGATTTCTTACAAAAATTTGAGAATATTTCGAAAATTAAAAAAAAATCGAATATTTTCAAAAATTTTCAAATTCTCAAAATATTAAAACAAAACGTTTTTTATATTCCAAAGAAATTTAAACTCGGAAAAAAATTTCAAAATTTTGAAAAAAATTCTAAATTATCAAAAAAATCTAATTTAAAAAAATGCACTCTTGTAAACGTACACATAAGTTGTATATAAAACACGCTCATCGCCCAATTTAAAAAACACTTATAAATTTAGAGTATGTATTTATAATAAATAATCTATTTGAAATTATTCAAAACAATTATTGATTATTTTCTTTCCTCGAATGTTTAACTACGGTACGGCCAAGTTCCAGCAACTTGCCATAAGGCACGATGCCATGTGCCCCACTAGTCGTAGCAAATTTTCGCCCGGCTCCCCGTCTATACGTCCCTTGCACCAATCAAAAATGCACTTCTTTCGCATTACCTTATATGGTAATGTTAACCGAAGGTCATCCGAGGTAACTTGGTGACGTCACCGCAAATTTTGACACTAGTTTCGTTTTATTCGTGCAAGTGTTCAGAAGGAATTAAAATTGTGAAAGAATTGTGAAATTTTGCGGTTTATTTTAATCGGTGAGTTATTTTAAATTTATTAATTATGCCTATAACCTAAGTTAGATATATATGCTTATGATAAGATGATGGAATTTAAAATCGGTTTAATTATTTAGACGTACATTACGGACAAACGTCGTATATACATTGCATTATATAATAGGTTGTCAAATATCTCCCTTCCGCCTTTTTGTATTATAAACCAAGAGCAAAAAAGCGGAAGGGAGATATTTGACAACCTGATATACAAAATTCATTAAAACAATTTATGTATAAGTAAAGACAGTATTAATTATTTAGTAAAGCGATTTAAATATTTTTTATAGGTTAATAACATGAAGCTAAAACTAGCGGTGTATGGCTTTGTGTCAAGGCAAATTGCTAGAACTTCCCGTACCGTAATGAAATATTCGAGAAATTTTAAACATTTTCAAATATATTATTACAAATACTGTAACTTTCATTATTTTTGCTATCTTATTGTTATATCTGAGCAAATCAAATGTAAATCATAAACCATAAATCAATTTATCTCCAGAACATTAACAACAATCGTCATTTCATTTCGAATTCAATTTCAAAAAAAAAAAATTGCTGCCTAATTTACACATTTTCAAATAATTCTGTGCGACGTTTGCGCTTATACTGTGCTTAGTTTAGCGGCATTTTCACATTTTTCAATAGTTTTCTCACAAAATTGGAAAAGTGCTCCACTTACCTAAATAGTCTAAACGCGCTTGGGTAAACATTTGTACCAGAGTGGCGCTTAGACTGTGCTTTAGACTGGGTAAATTCTTAACTTCTCGTAGGGTAAGTTATAGTAATCGCAAAAAAATCAAAAATAAAAATTCTTATATATTTTTACGTTTCGGAGGTTTCTGAATATTTTAGTATACCTTAAACAAAATGGATGTATGCATGTGTATGTATGCGTGTGTGTGTGTGTGCGTGTGTGTGTGTGCGTGTGTATGTGTGTCCGGATACATATTTTAATCGACGATTTTGAGAACACGGATGAAGCGATTTGAATAATTCAGAAAACATTCGATGTGCATTGATAAGGAGACGTGTTGATTAGTTTTTGGTAACGGCAGGTCTAACCGTTCCAAAGATACGGGGTAAAAAGTACCATAAACGGTAACTCAGGTTTTAAGAGAACGGAGCGTCCGATTTGTATAATTCAAAAACATTTTACTTGCATTATCAAGATGAAGATTTGATCAAATTTTCATGACAATAGGTCTTGCGGTTTCGGAGATCTAGTAAAAATAGTAAAAAAAAAATAACATTTGGCGGTCAACAATAATCATTAGACATTAGACATATGCACATCAAATTATCAGATATTTTATAGAGATTTTAACAATAAGTATACATTTTGTTTACATTTCTATGGGTTCAGTACCACAATGCATACACACACATACACATGTACATCCCCGAACACACACACATACATCCATTTTTTTTTAAGGTATGCCAAAATATTCAGAAACCTTTGAAACGTCGAGGAATGCAAAATTTTCATTTTCGATTTTTTTGCGATTACTATAACTTGCCCTACGGGATGTTAATTATTTCAGAACTTAAGCTGGCTAAATCAGATCAGTCGTTATCAAGTTGTTTATGAAAAATAAACAAAATAATAATTAGTTTTAGTTTTAGTAATTATATAAAATTCTAAACTACTAAAATGTTATACTTTTCAATACTAACAAAAACTTGAAACAAATTTTCAAACATTTTATAATAGCCATTCAAAATATTTAATATGAGGAAATCATGAAAATTTCTGAGAAAACTAGTCAATTTTAGTATTTGCTATCGTAGTAAATGAACTAAAGTAAAATATACTAAATTTTCAATATTTTAGTTCATACACAATAAATTCTCCAATTAGTTCCTCCAATTTTTCAATTCTTTGTTTTCAGCGCCTTGGTACTTTCTACATATAAATTTAAATATCTCAAAAATTTCTGAAAAAAATTATCAATTTAAGTATTTGCTATAGAAATAGATATATTGAAGTATAACATTCTGAAGTTTCAATTTATTAGTATTACCACAAATAATTTTAAAAAGTTTTTCACTTCCAATTTCTTAATTATTAGTTACCAAAGCCTGAATACTTTTTATATAGATATGTAAATGTATCAAACATTTCTGAGAATACTTGTCATTTTTAGTATTTGGTACTGTAGTAGATATATTGAAGTATAACATAATGAAATTTCAATATTTTAGTATGAACACAAATAATTTTGATAAATTTTTCACACCTTGTTCCTCCAATTTATCTATGTTCGTTATCGTTATATAATGTCTGGGTTCTTTTATCATAAAAATGTAAATATATCGAAATTTTCTGAGAAAACTTGACATTTTTAGTATTTGCTAACCTAGTGAATAAACTAAAAAATAACATACTGAAGTTTTAATGTTTTAGTAATAACATAAATAATTTCAATTTTTTTTTTAAATTGACCGCTACATTTATGATTTGTTTGTTCACTGCGTCTAGGTACTTTTGTCATGAAAATGTAAATATCTGAAAAATTTCTGAAAAAACTAGTCAATTTTAATATTGTTTACTGTAGTAAATATTCAATAGAATATATATTCAATAGAACCTAACTAGAACCATATAGCAATTTAATAAAAATCTGATGTGAAATTAATATGAATCTCACAGGAGGCTAAAAAAAACTTCGGAAATCATACTAATTTTTATTAAAATTGTGATAGGAATATAATAAGAAAATTATAAGAATTCTATATGTGCCCAATAGGAATTTTATACAAATTGCAATGAAATCTAATAATAATCTGATAAGAATATTATAACAATCTTATTAAAATTTTATTTGGTTCTTATAAGGTTCTTATTATATAGTTATCAGAATTTTATTACATTTTCACCAGCATTTTATTAAATTTCGATCATGAATATTGTTAGAACTGCCAGAAACATTTTACATTCTAACAGAATTCTTCTTAAATTTGAATGCGATTCTCAGAAGATACGGTTTTATTAAAATTTTATTTGTTTTTTATAAGATTCTCAATCAATCAATATTACAAGTATCTTATTAGACTCTTATCACAACTATTGCTAGATTTTTTTACAATATATGTTGCCAAAAATATTAAAAATTCTGACTAGATTCTTATAAAATTTGAGCTCGATTCTCATAAGATTCTCATTTTTTAATAATCAGATTATTATTAGATTTTTGCTAGACTCTCCTCACATACTACTTGAATTCTCATCAGATTTTAACTTTGGATTTTTCGAAAAACTTTTGGATTCCAACTATTTTGTTACCATGTTCTAATCGGATTCTAACTAAATTCTAACTTGATTTTATTTAAATATCTAAATCTCAACTTCGGTTTATAAAAATGCTACTTACAACTAGTCTGTACTAAATCTATTCAAAAACCCATCCCCCAAGCCAACTTTCATCCCTTAACGACTTTGTTTTTCGGCGCAACAACATTTTCAGTGTTTTCCACTTCTAAGTACCTGTACAAACACACGTTTATATAATAATATTTGAGTTTCTTCTACACGAACAAATCTAAATACTGAAAGTACTGAAAATACTTTTCTGTCTATGTCTATATATGTGTGTGTGTGTATTTGTGTGGGTGTTATGTAAACACATGTCAGCAAAGTTTTACTCGGAGCTGACATGATCGATGGCTTATATGGACTTTCAGTACAAGTCGAAGTCGAAGTCGAGGAACTTTAATATAACTTTTCTTTTGCGTATAATCACTCGATATTTTTGCACCTTGTTGGGATAAATAACGAAATAAATTAGGTGTACTATTGGTATAAAATTATATAACATCTAACGAAATGTTTTTGATTTTGACGCACATGTATGAAGAAGTTTCCACGGCATCGTGTACTTTTTTTGGTTTATACGTACTTATGTTATATAAAATGATATATTTTTGAATTTTGAAAGAAACTAAATTGATTATAGTGTTTCAAATAAAAGTAGATACACTGAGCTGTTTCATATTATTAAAAAAAGTTTCTATGGCAATCAGAAGTATTTTTTAAAATAATTTCAAACTATGTACTTCCAAATTATCTATTGTTTGTTTGTACTTGCCTGAGTACTTTTTTTATATAAATATAAATATTTCAAAATTTTCTCAGAAAACTTAACAATTTTAGTATTTCTCTATCGTAGTAGATATACTAAGGTACTACATACGCAATTTACAACTTTCTGCAATAATTAGAAGTATTTTTAAATTAATGTCAAACTTGGTACTTTAAGTGTATCAGTTGTTGGTACTTTCAGCGTCTGGACACTTTTCATATACAAATGAGTATAACTCAAATATTTCTGAGAAAACTTGTCAATTTTAGAATTTATCAAAACAGATGTGTTGTAGAATATAATATCGAAATTTCAAACATTTTGTACGCATGTAACTATTTTTAACATTATTTTGAAATTTTGTTTGTCCATTTTGTCATTTCAAGTACTGGTTAGTTTTTTTATAGAATTGTAGATATCTTGAATATTTCTAAGAAAACTTATAAATTTTAGTATTTGGTATCATAGTAGATATACTAAAGTATAACATACTCAAGTTTCAATATTTTAGTATAAATATAACTAATTCTAATAGAATTTTCAAACTATGCTCTTTCAATTAATATATTTTTAGATTTTAACGCCTGGGTACTTTTTTTCATACAAATGTAAATATCTCAAAATTTTCTAAGAAAACTTTCAATTTTTTATAATTTTTATTGTAACAAATATAATTAATGATAATATATTGAAGTTTCAATATTATAGTATAAACATAACTAATTTTAATAATTTGTTCCTCCAATTTATCGACGTTAGTTTTCGGCACATAGGTACTTTTTACAAACAAATGTAAATATCTTAAAATTTTTTGAGAAAACCTGAAAATTTTTAAATCTGGTAACCTTGTAAATATACTAAAGTATAACATACTAAAATTTCAATATTTTAGTATCCACATAAATAATTATATTAAAAAAAATTACACCTGGTTCATCCAATTTGTCAATTATTAGTGTTCAATGCCTGGGTACTTTTATCATAAAAATGTTAATATCTCAAAACTTTCTGAAAAAACTTGACAATTTCAGTATCTGCTAACCTAGTAAATGTACTAAAATATAACATACTAAAGTTTCAATACTTTAGTATGTACATAACTAAATTTTTTAATTTTTTCTACAACTTGCTCTTTCAATTTATCAATAGTTAGTTTTCAACACATGTGTACTTTTCACATACAAATGTAAATATCTTAAAATTTTCTGAAAAAACTTATTAATTTTATTAATTCCTATCATAACAAACATACTCAAAAATAACATATTGAAGTTTCACATTTGAATATGAACACAAATAATTTTAATAATTTATTCAATTTGTTTCTTCTATGTATTTACATTAGTTTCAAACACATGGGTACTTTTTACATACATATTTAAATATCTCAAAATTTTCTAAGAAAACTTATCAATTTTTGTACTTGCTATCGTAACAAACATACTTAAAAATAACATATTAAAGTTTCAATATTTTAGTATCAACATAACTAATTTTATTAAAAACCTTGTTCTTTCATTTTGTACATTTTCACTTTTCAATGCCTGAGTACTTTTTTCATACAAATGTAAATATTTCAAATATTTCTGAGAAAACCTAAAAATTTTAGTATCTGCTACCCTAGTAAATATACTAAAAAATTACATACTAAAGTTTTATTATTATAGAATAAACATAACTAATTTTAATAAATTTTCCAATTTATTCTGTCAATTTACCAATTGTTTGTTTCCAACGCCTTGGTACTTTCATCATAAAAATGTAAATATCTCAAAATTTTCTGAGAAAACATGACAGCTTTAGTACTTGCTATCAAAATAAAAATACTGAAGTATAACATACTGAAGTTTCAAAATTAAAGTATCAACATGAATATTTTTATTTAAAAATATTATACCCTGTTCCTTCAATTTGTCAATTATTAGTTTCCAAAGCCTGGGTACCTTTTATATTAAAGTAAAAATAACATCAAATTTTCCGAAAAAACTTGACAATTTTTGTACTTACTATCATAACAAAACACTTAAAATTAATATATTAAAATGTCAAAATTTGAATATGAACACAAATAATTTTAATAATTTATTCACTTTGCTCCTCCAATTTATCTACATTAGTTTTCGACACATACAAATGTCTAAAACTAATTATCTACACTTTTTACATACAAATGTAAATATTTCAAAATTTTCTGAAAAAACTTATCAATTTTAAAAACTTATATGGTAACTTACAAACTCAAAAATAACATATTAAAATTTCAACATTTTCATGAACAACGTAAGTAATTTTAAAAAAATTTCAAACTCCATAGAAACTCTGAATTTCTAAAAATTGTATATAATGTTAAGGTTTTTCGGTTGACTCAATTTTTTATTTCATAATAAATTAAATACTTGTGGGTAATGAATTAAATACTTGTGTCCTAGATAAATGTATATACATATTATGTAATTCAATACCGAATATTAATAATTTTCCACGCAGCATCGAGGTTACAAACTAAAACTAGTTTTATCAAATTTCAAAACTAATTTCACAACTGCTCTGCCTCAATATTATATAATATATATAATGGTTCAGTTTAGTTTATAACTTAAGATAAACTGTTTCGATACAAACATTTAATGGGAAATATTAACTAACTATCGTCATTATTAATTGCATTCTAGATAATATTAAATCCGATATAAATTATGATATTTCTTGGCTCAATAAAATCATATTTTTCCATGCAATAATAATTCGCTTTTAATTAAATATCTTTCTAATGAGAAACCCTTTTAATTATTTCACTGGAAATTGCAGATGAAATTGTTCACGATACATAATAATATATTTTTTATCGTTTATTTATCGTTGTGCTTTTCATGTAAATTGAAAAACAAAACCGTCGTTTTTATTGAATTTTTGTAATTACAAACCGAAAGGTAAATCTACTATAAATTTAATATTCAGTTTTCATTAAGCTAACTCGTTTTTTGTACGTGTGTGTGTGTGGGGATGTTCTCAAAGGGTAAAAATTTGTAATAATACACTGAAAATATTCATATATAATATATACAAAAAACCTGCTGTTTTAATTTCAAAAATCACAGATAACTAACTTTTCAAAAATTTATTTTGCACAATGTAACAAAATTGAATTTGTTCTTTATTTTGATTAGAATTTTTATTATTTTAAGAATTTACAGCATATAATTAATTTATAAAAATGTATAAATATACCAAACTAATTTTGATTATTTTATTTATTTAGACCCAATATAAATATAACAAAATACAAAAAATATTAAATTAAAAAAAAGTGCACATATATACGATCGGAAACACGTTGTATTCAATTGTAGTATAGATCGAGTATTTGAAACATTTGCAATTTGATTAATTATTATAATTGCAGTATTTGCACTAGAATACTCTAATTTGAGTATGTTTCTCTCCAATGCACATACTATGACTACAAAGACTAAAATCGATGAGTCTTCTTAGGAAATTATGAAATATTAGTGAAAATTTGAACAAAGTACACAAGTATTTAGTACACTTATTTACAACACTTTGTATTTTGACAATTATTTAAAATTATGGTATTTGCTCTAGAATACTACAATTTGAGTATGTTACTCTTCAATGCATATACTATGACAACAAATACTAAAATTGATGAGTCTTTTTAGAAAATTATAAAATATTATTAAAAATGTCTTTGACTAATTTTTATTTTTACACTATTTACACTGGAATACTAAAATTTGAGTATGTTACTCTCCAATGCATATACTATGGCTGCAAATACTAAAATTGATGAGTCTTTTTAGAAAATTACAAAATATCGGTAAAAATTTGAGCAAAGTATCCAAGTACATAGTACTCATTTACAACACTTTGTGCTTTGACTAATTTTTAAAATTACTTTATTTATACTAGAATACTAGAATTTGAGTGTGTTACTCTCCAATGCATGCACTATGACTACGAATACTAAAATTGATGAGTCTTTTTGGGAAATTATAAAATATTAGTGAAAATTTGAACAAAGTACACGAGTATATGATACGCTTATTCACAACACTTTGTGCTTTGGCTAATTTTTAAAATCAAACTTTTTATACTAGAATACTATAGTTTGAGTATGTTGGTCTTCAATGCATATACTATGACAACAAATATTAAAATAGATGAGTCTTCTTAGGCAATTATAAAATATTAGTAACAATTTGAACGAAGTACACAGTACACTTATTCATAACATTTTGCACTTTGACTATTTTTTAAAATTATACTATTTACACTAGAATACTATAATTTGAGTATATCCAATGCATATACTATGACTGCATATACTAAAATTGATAAGTTTTCTAAGGAAATTACAAAATATTAGTTATAATTTGGACAAAGTGCACAAGTATGTAAAACACTTATTCACAACATTTTGTACTTCGATAAATTTTAAAAATTATACTATTTATACCAGAATACTACAATTTGAGTATGTTACTTTCCGATGCATATACTATGACTGCTAATACTAAAATTGATAAGTCTTTTTAGAAAATTATAAAATATTAGTAAAAATTTGAATAGAGTACACAAGTATATGGTACACTTATTCACAACACTTTTGTGGTTTGACTAATTTTTAAAATTACACTATTCATACTAGAGTACTATAATTTGAGTATGTTGCTCTCCAATGCATATACTATGACTGCAAATACTAAAATTGATGACTTTTATTAGAAAATTACAAAATATTAGTAAAAATTTGAACAAAGTACACAATCTAATACACTTATTCACAACACTTTGTGGTTTGACTAATTTTTAAAATTGCACAATTTATACTATAATACTATAATTTGAGTATGTTACTTTCCAGTGCATATACTATGAGTGCAAATACTAAAATTAATTAGTCTTTTGAGAAAATTATTAAAATATTAGTAAAAATTTGAACAAAGTACACAAGTGCGTAGTACGCTTATTCACAACACTTTGCGCTTTGACTAATTTTTAAAATTACACTATTTATACTAGAGTGCTGAAATTTGAGTATGTTACTCTCCAAAGCATATACTATGATTGCAAATACTGAAATTGATAAGTTTTCTTAGAAAATTGTAAAATATTAGTAAAAATTTGAGCAAAAACACAAGTACATAGTACACTTATTTACAACATTTTGTAATTTGACTAATTTTTAAAATTACACTATTAGCACTAGAACACTATAAATTGAGTATGTTACTCTTCAATGCATATACTATGACTGCAAGTACTAAAATTGATGAGCCTTTTTAGAAAATTACAAAAATATCAGTGAAAATTTGAACAAAGTACACAAGTATCTAATACACTTAATCATTGTTTTTATTTTAAAGTGTCACACGTACAAATTTAATTCACCTTCTAATTTTCCTAAAATCTACCTAATTTCAGTTTTTTTTTACTAATACACCACTAGTTTTATTTCTCCCAATATAAATTTATTTTCATCTCATCCCAACTTCTATACAAAATTCGTTTCCGTCTGTATCTAATTTTCTCTTCAATTTCATTTTGAGAATCTCTATTTTATTTTCCAATTGTAACCGAGTGATACTCGATGTGTGTATGTATGTATGTGTAAAAAATTGCAATAGTATATATTGGCTTGCAGTTCGCTTTTTAATTAAAACTTTCAGAGTAATGAACAGTTTATGTGAAAAGCAGCATAAATTTGCATAAAGATATATGTGGCCGGTGGAGAGTCAGGCTCCACCGGAAACTTTTAACGTATCAATTTAATTAATTAATTGAATCCACTTAGTATTGATCACTTATTATTACTATTAGTGTTCTTTTTTAATATCTAATTTTTATAAATTAATATTATTTACGTGTTACGATGTTTGTCCTGCTGAACTGCTAAACCGATTTTGAATTTTATTTCCTCGACGTCTGCATTTACGAGTATATTCGTATATCAAACTTAGGTCATGTATATAGCTACACCTACAAATGTATACTTCTATATAATCCATCTACTTACTTTTCTATATAAATCATAACCGTATAAAATATGTTTCCACACTCGCTCACATAATAGAGTTCTGATTAAATTGATTTGTCAATGTCAGAACACTCTATTCGGTCCTTCCAGCAACTCCACCTACTCTTATATATAATACAATTTTTGTGTTTGCAGACATAGTATATGCATTGGAGAGTAACATACTCAAATTGTAGTATTCTAGTGCTAAAAGTGTAATTTTAAAAATTAGTCAAAGTACACAATGTTGTACAAAGGTGTACTATATGTACTTGTGTTTTAGTTCAAATTTTTACTAATATTTTGGTAATTTCCCAAGAAGACTCATTAATTTTAATAATTGCGGTCATAGTATATGCATTGGAGAGTAACATACTCAAATTATAGTATTCTAGTGTGAATAGTATATTTTTAAAATTTTCACAATGTTCAAAATGTTGTAAATAAGTGTACTATGTACTTGTGTTTTTGTTCAAATTTTTACTAATTTTTTGTAATTTCCTGAGAAGACTCATTAATTTTAGTAATTGCGGTCATAGTATATGCATTGGAGAGTAACATACTCAAATTATAGTATTCTAGTGTGAATAGTATATTTTTAAAATTTTCACAATGTTCAAAATGTTGTAAATAAGTGTACCATGTACTTGTGTTTTTGTTCAAATTTTTACTAATATTTTGTAATTTCTTGAGAAGACTCATCAATTTTAAAATTTGCCGTCATTGTATATGCATTGGAGAGCAACATACTCAAATTATAGAATTCTAGTGCAAATAGTGTATTTTTAAAAATTAGTCAAAACACAAAATGTTGTACATAAGTATACTATGTACTTGTGTTTTTGTTTAAATTTTTACAATTTTTTTATAATTTCCTGAAAAGACTCATCAATTTTAGTATTTGTAGTCATAGTATAGGCATTGGAGAGTATCATACTCAAATTTTAGTATTCTAGTATGAATAGTGTAATTTTATTAATTAGTCAAAATACAAAATGTTGTAAACAAGTGTACTATGTACTTGAATACTTTGTTCAAATATTTAATAATATTTTGTAATTTCCTAAGAAATTTCATCAATTTTAGTATTCGCGGTCATAGTGTATGCATTGGAAAGTAACATACTCAAATTTTGGAATGCTAGTATAGAAAGTGTAATTTTTAAAATTGGTCAAAGTGCAAAATGTTGTAAATAAATGTACTATGTACTTGTGTTTTTGTTCAAATTTTTCCTAATATTTTGTAATTTTCTAAGAATGCACATTAATTTTAGTATTTGTAGTCATAGTACATGCATTGGAGAGTAACATACTCAAGAAATAGTACTTTAGTATAAATAGTTTAATTTTAAACATTAGTCGAAGCACAAAGTGTTGTAAATAAGTGTATTACATTATTATGTACTTTGTTCAAACTTTTACTAATATTTTGTAATTTCCTAAGAAGACTTATCAATTTTAGTATTTGTTGTCATAGTATATACGTTGGAGAGTAACATACTCAAATTTTAGTAATCTAGTATAAATAGTGTATTTTTAAAAATTAGTCAAAACACAAAATGTTGTACATAAGTTTACTATGCACTTGTGTTTTTGTTTAAATTTTTACAAATATTTTATAATTTCCTAAAAAGACTCATCAATTTTAGTATTTGTAGTCATAGTATAGGTATTGGAGAGTATCTTACTCAAATTTTAGTATTCTAGTATGAATAGTGTAATTTCAATAATTAGTCAAAGTACAAAGTGTAGTGAATAAATGTATTGTATATTTTAGGTACTTTGTTTAAAAAATTCTTCATATTTCAATAAAATCTTCATTTTTTGTAAACAATAAATTTCAATAGAATATTATACAGTTGTAAATAATCTTATATAACTCAATACATTTTAAAATTGGTGACTACAGATGAAGAAAGAATCATCAAAATCACATTTACATTGGTTGGATCTTTAACGCCAAGCAAATTTCATATAGATGGACCACTGGGCTTCCGTTGACCTACTTATGTAGGAAGCCCAGTCTTTAGGTCACTACATGCATAATAACCATTTTTGACCTCCGGTCTACCTATGCGATAAAAAAACTGTCATAAGAAGAAAATTATTGGTAATTACTACCACAATTATTAGCCGAGACCACCGGGCTTCCGTTGGCCTACTTATAAATGATGCAAGATTCTCGGGTCAACGTGGGCTAACACTTTTACTAGCTCTGACCACTGGCCTTCCACTAAACTACCTAACCAGTACGTTAAATAAACTGTCTTAAGAAGGAAATTGTTGGTAATTAATAGAATAATTATTGGCCCTGACCACTGGGCTTTCGTTGGCCTACTTGTATAGTACTCCTAGTTTGGGCAAAATAACTAGCTCCGACCACTGGTCTTTCATTGTTCTACCTAACCATTTGTATAAAATGACAAGGATATTGCCAGAAAACACACAGACGCCAATCTTACAACTTTTCTACACTCTACACTAGAATTAATTTTTACTAAAATTGAATAAAACGTGTTTCCGATCACCTTCGAACAAGTTTGACGTTCACACTGAACTGGAAGTGTATGAAAATGTAGTGATTTGTCGTCATTCAAAACGAGTTGATTCGATTGTTCAAGATTGTCTTGTCACTTCTATATCGATAATAATAGTCATGTTGATTCATGAATTTGATACGTTTGAGGTTATGTCGTAATACAAATCTAGATTAAATGAAAAATTTAGTACGTTCAGTCCTCTGGTCAACGTGGGCATAATAACTAGCTTGGACCACTGGTCTTTCACTGGCCTACCTATTCAGTAACTCCAAATGAGGGATAAAATACGAATGCAATAACACTTATAACAATCAAATTTTATATGTTGAGTTATTTCTAGCTACCAGTACTAATGATTTATTTATTATTTCTAAAAAACTAATAATAATAAACAATAAGCGACTAGCACATATTTAGACAATTATAAAAACAATTGTCTTTTCCTCTGTATGTATTTTACAATTGACTTTTATGCAAACTGAAGTAAATAAATGAAATCTGAAGCTTTTCCTTCGTCTCATCTTATTTGTGTACACGTTTGTGTACAATTGTTTTATACTTGTTTACTTGTGCAATTGTATGCCATCATTTTCTTTTCGAGGACTCTAGAGAAAATATTTTTCATTAAATATTTGCTTGGACGCGTTTTCCTATTAGCGAGAATAACTGGCACAATTTCCTATATTAAATAAATGTAAAGTTATATAAATATATATATATATATATATATATATATATATATATATATGATATCGATTTTTGTTCGACGTTGAAATACGACGATCCTGAAAAACGATTTTCAACCAATCGTCGAAATAAAAGAAACAAATACAAATATTTGTTTTTAATATACGTTTCGACGCGGATTGTGTGTCATCACTCAGAATTCTTTTGTTAACAGTATATAAAAAATATTTACAAAATTTTAAAAAATAAATTTAATTTCATATTAAAAATAATTAAAAGATGTATTAGGTTGTCAAATATCTCCCTTCCGCCTTTTTGTATTATAAACCAATAGCAAAAAAGCGGAAGGGAGATATTTGATAACCTAATACATGCCACACCAGAAAAAAACATATTATGAATGAATACAAGTAGAAAAACCAATCATACATTAAATAATAAATAAATAATATTAACTGAATATATTTTGTTTTCAATTTTAAAACTGAAAATTTGTGTAATGTAGTTATGAGCAAATAAAACGCAACGAAAAGTCACGTGACACCAAGGAGAGTTTTGGAAAAGAATTTTTAGGGATAATTAAACAGTGAAGACACAAATTTGGAAAATAAATCATATCAAATAAAACATGAAACACAATAGTCAAAGATTTGGAATTTTTTTATATAATATTATGATCAGAGTCATGTACTAGTAGAGCAGAATTTTGTAGATTAAGGCAAAGTGGATTTAAAAACATAAATTAAATAAATATTTGTATGTTTTTGTCGAAATAAAAAATTAACTAGTGGGGCGCATGGCATCGTGCCTTAAGGCAAATTGCTGGAACTTCCCGTACCAAAAATTATTTTTTTTTTGAAAAGATTAACATTTTTTAAAAAAATTTACTCTAAAAAAAATAGATTTTTGAGGAACTATATAAATTTTTGACAAAAACTTACTTTTTGTTGAAAAATTTATTTTGAAATATTTTGGAAATTCTGAACTTTTTTTCAAAGCAATCGTACTGCTTTAATGCATAGAGACTAAATATCGAAGCGCGTAAGCGCCGCGTCGCTGTCTAACGCATAAGCATTGGTACGGAACCCATAGGAATGTTAACAAAATGTATACTCATTGTTAAAATCTCTATAAAATATCTGATAATTTGATGTGCATATGTCTAATGTCTAATGATTATTGTTGACCGCCAAATGTTATTTTTTTTTACTTTTTTTACTAGATCTCCGAAACCGCTAGACCTAATTTCATAAAAATTTCATCAAATCTTCATCTTGATAATGCAAGTAAAATGTTTTTGAATTATTCAAATTGCTTCATCCCGATTCCCGAAATCGTCGAC
The DNA here is from genome assembly GCF_003426905.1 of Ctenocephalides felis. Classification (NCBI taxonomy): domain Eukaryota; kingdom Metazoa; phylum Arthropoda; class Insecta; order Siphonaptera; family Pulicidae; genus Ctenocephalides; species Ctenocephalides felis. The sequence continues at coordinate 36,915,441 of NW_020539726.1, read as the reverse complement.
GAAAATTTGTATCTGAACACACACAAATGCACGCACACACACACATACACACACATACATCAATTTTCTCTAAGGTATGCCAATATATTCAGAAACCTTTGAAACGTAAAGTTATATAAAAATTTTCATTTTCGATTTTTGTGCGATTACTATAACTTACCCTACGGAAAGTTAATTATAAATAAATCAATTTATCACCTCCAGAACATTAACAATCGTCATTTCATTTCGAATCAAATTTCAAAAAAAAAAAATAGTTGCCAAATTTCCACAAAATTGAAAGAGTGCTCCCGCATAGTCACAGTCTAAACGCATTTGAAAATAATTCTGTGCGATATTTTCACTTATACTGTGCTCAGCTTGGCGGCATTTTCACATTTTTCAATAATTTTCACAAAATTGGAAAAGTGCTCCAGTACACAAACAGTCTAAACGCACTTGGGTAAACATTTGTACCAGAGTGGCGCTTAGACTGTGCTTAGCTTGGGTGATTTTTTGAATTTTTAGTCCAAAATTACAAAAAAATTTTTTTGAAAAAAAATTAGAATCAAAAAATTTTTTTTTCCAAAATCAATTGTTTTGTTGAAAAAAGCAGAAAGTTCTTTGAATCATTTAAATCGGACGCTTAGTTCTCTCAAAAACAGCCATTTTTTTTAAATTTAGCTCTGTAACTCCGAAACCTCTGGGCCTACCTTTGCCAAAAACTAATCAGCACATCTCCCTATCAATAGGAATCGAATGTTTTTTAAACCATTCAAATCGGTTGATCCGTTCTCTCAAAAATTCGCTTTCTATTTTTTGCACTCTTTGCTCCATATCTCCGTAACGGCTGGACCTGCCTTTGCCAAAAACTAATCAGCACATCTCCCTATCAATAGGAATCGAATGTTTTTTAAACCATTCAAATCGGTTGATCCGTGCGCCCGAAAACGTGGACGAAAAAAAGCGGACATACAAAACACACACACACACACACACACACACACACACACATCCATTTTTTCTGAAGTATGCCAAAATGTTCAAAAACCTTCAAAACGTCGAGAAATGTAAAAATTTTTGATTTCGATTTTTGGACGATTACTATAACTTACCCTACGGGAAGTTAATAAACTATTTATTTATACGTTTCGACACGGTATGTGTGTTCTCATTCAGCGATTTTTTAACTTCCCGAAGGAGAAGTTTATGTTTTCATAAAAAATCCGATTCTCTAATTTTACGTTTTCTCGACGTTTCAAGCCATTCTGAATCGAATGAGACCAAATTTGGAAAAAGTATGTGTGTGTGTGTGTGTGTGTGTATGTGTGTGTGTGCGTGTATGTGGACAGATTTTTTGCCGTAAATCGACGTTTTCTCGAAAACGGCTGGGCCGATTTCAAAAATTTAAAACCATTCGATGTATCTCGATGAGGACTATTGTTTGTCAGTTTTGTGCGACGATCGGCCAAGCCGTTTCTTTATAAATCGCAGGAAAGTGAAAAATTTTTCGTCTACGTTTTAGCCCGCAATTCTGAATCGATTTTGAAAATTAAAAAACTGTTCGAAAGATATTGGTTGGGAATCGTGCTGATTAGTTTTTGGTAGAGATCGGCCGGGCCGTTTTCTTGTAATAAAGTTTAAAAAAAAAATTTTCGACGATTTTTATGATTATTTTTTTGGCGGTAGATACCATAGTCTTCTAGATCATACTAAAATATTACGGCCCTACGACAACTGGTTCAGCTTTAAAAATTCGTCAAAGTTTGCAAAAATTGGTATTGTTTTTTTGGCATTTGTCAGAATCAGACCTTTGATCAACGTTTTCTCAAAAACGCCTGAACCGATTTCAGAAATTTAAAAGCCATTTGATGTATTTCGATGAGGACTATCATTAATCAGTTTTGTGCGACGATCTGCCAAGCCGTTTCTTTGTAATTTGAAAAAAAGTGTTAAATTTTCGTCGACATTTAAGATCATCCTACCGAACCGATTTTAAAAAATCAAAAACTTTTCGAAAGATATTAGTTGGGAATGATGCTGATTAATTTTAGGTGAAAATCTACCGAGCCGTTTTCTTGTAATTAACTGTTGAAAAAAAAATTAAGCCAATTTTTATGAAACTTTTTTGGCGATATACATCATGGTCTTATAGAACTTACTGTAATATTACGGCCTTACGACAAGTAGTTTAATTTTAAAAATGCGTCAAACTTTGCTAAAATCATTATCGTTTTTTTTTAAAGTAGGTTTGATGATGTATATTATTTACACTTTTTTTTTGATTAAGTCGATTATTTACACATATCGGGAAGTTCATGTAACTTGCTAAATACCAAACCAACTAGTTAAATATATATACAGCATCTAGAAGAATTTTTACAAAGTTTTAAAAAGATTAAATATAAAATATATTATAGATTAAAATTAAATAAACAAGCAAAAACTTTATACATACCACATCAGGAAAAACAGTCACAGAAAGATGTCGCAGACAGTTAACAACAAAATAAAATAAAATATCGAAAGTATAAAAATATAGAATTAAAAAGATTAAAATTGAGAAAACAAAAAATCGAAGACTTAAAAAATTCTCTTTAAAAAAATTGATAATATTATGATAAAAGTCATGTACTGAAAGAGCAACATTTGGTTTATCACGAAAAGGGAGTTTAAAAAGATGAATACAGATTCAGTTTTTTTTTTCTTGTGTATAATAATAGGATTTTTGGTATTAAAAATATGGTTTAAATTAATGACATGTTCCGAAATCATAGTTTTATACTCTCTTGGATATTTTAGAAATACAAGTATGTTGATTCATTCTCTACTTATATATAAAATTTGTCTGTGCTGGTGTATGATTTGATACTTCTCCTAAATGGTTATTCGGATTTTGATAAATCTTTTTAGAGTTTGTCAAAGAATTTTTTTAAGATTAAATGTACGATAAAACTATAGTGATTTTGTAGAAATTAATGGCAAAAATTTTAAAACAACACTCACTATTGTTTTACATTGAAAAAGTTAGGACTATCATGTGCTAGAAATGTCGATTCACTTGAAAGTTGAATTTAGCTGAAATTGTGAGCCTAAATAATATTAGAACATAATATATAATAAAAATGTAATGTCTACATTATTATTGCCGAAAAGTAGCTGAGATGTGCCAGAAATAAAATAATATAAGATACAGTCAACAGTATATATTTGGCAGATGAAATTGTATAATTCAGTTTAATAAATAACGCAAAAAGTCCAAAATTACATATACATTATTTTTTTAAACTTATGCATATAAGAAACCTTGTTGTTTCAATTTACCAACTTTTAGTATTTAACCACTGGGTACTTTTCACATACAAATTTAAATATCGTAAATATTTCTAAGAAAACTTATCAGTTTTAGTTTTTTTTATCATAATAGATGTGCTGAAGAATAACATACTAAAGTTTCAATATTATAGAAGAATCATTACTATTTTTAAAAAATTTCCAAATCTTTGTTCTTCCAGTTTGTTGTTAGGGTTGAAAATATACAAAATTTTACACCTTGGTACATTTCTTATAATTATTTTGAATATTTTCTAGAAACTATACTAGCTTTAGTGTTTTTTTATAAAAGTAGATAGACTAAGGCATAATATTCTAAAATTACAGGTTTCTATAACATTTAGAAGTATTTTTTAATTAATTTCAAACTTTGAACATTCGATTTATAATTGTTTGTTTTCTGTGGTGGCTACTATTTTCATAAAAATGTAAATATTGCAACATTTCCTGAAAAACTCATCAATTTTAGTATTTGTTATTATAGTAGATATACTTAAGTATTACATAATGATATTTCAATATCATAAAATATTCATAACTATTTTTAATAAAATTTCTAATTTTTATTCCTTCAATTTTTTGTTGGGGTTGAAAACAAACAAACTTTCAACACTTTGGTACATTTCTTATAATTATTTTGAATATTTCTTAGAAACTATAATAATTTTAGTATTTTCTATGATAGTAGACATACTTAAGCCTAACATTCTCAAATAACAGGTTTCTATAACAATCAGAAGTATTTTTAAATTAATTTTGATTTTGTTGTTTCAATTTACTAACTTTTAGTATTAAACTACTGGATACTTTTCACGTGCAAATTTAAATATTTCAAATATTTCTGAGAAAACTTGTCAACTTTAAAATTTGTCATTAAAACAGATGAATTGTAGAATATAATATCAAAATTCCAAACATTTCGTACGCATGTAACTATCTTTAATATATTTTTGAAATTTTGTTTGTTCAATTTGCCAAGCGTTTTTTATTTCAACATCTGGGTACATATACATTATTTTTTTAAACTTATGCATATAGCATTTTGGTTTATTTTACTACATTATTTAACAATACAAAAAATATTTCTACTCATTAAAAAATGATTTAGAATTTTGTTTCGTGTGTCAAAAGTTTATTTGTTTGGCATTGCATATAAAATATTTAGTTAGTGGATCTTAGATTGAATAGTGCACATATGAACTAGATTTTACAAACTAATTCATCTGAGATTTGAACATAAACAATAATGTTTGTTAAATTATTAGTAAGAAAAATGTACTTTAGAAATTATAATTGCCAAAATGCAACTCGTATGGAAATTATAGACTAAATTATTGTAGCAATTATGTTGTATGGTAAAATCAAGTGTTATATTGTTGTTTTATCGCTGATACTATATTATTTTTTTCTGAATTTTTTATATTGCTTATAATAAGACCATAAATGAATCACAAAAACAAGACATCAAATATGATATTAAAAAGTACAGGGTAGGTAATTAAAAAAATTGGAACATTTGAATTGTAGACGTGGGTACAGGACAACGTCTGTCGGGTCATCTAGTATATATATATACATATATATATATATATATATATATATATATATATATAATTTCCCTCTATTTCCTTCGATTTAGTCAGTTCTTTGTTCGATGTCGATATTTATGTTCTCATAGGCAATACCTGGCCGTCTTTTCTGGATTTTTATGATTTCGCATAACTCACAATTTTATTCCAACTGGAAATCTTACCAGAATACGATTCTTTTCTTATACAAGTATAAATCTAACGTGTATATATATATATATATATATATATATATATATGTATATATATATATATATATATCCTTTCATGCATTCCTCTTTGTGAATGGAATCGATAAAAATATTCGTTTGGTGGAGAGATCATTTTGAGAAAATATCTATACACACCAGATAATATAAATAATATAAACTAGCTGTAAGTGGAATTCTTTCTTAAGGCAATTAAGGCATCGTGCCTTAAGGCAAATTGCTGGAACTTACCGTACCAAAAATTATTATTTTTTTAAAAACAATTAACATTTTTGAAAAAAAAAATACTTTGAAAGAATAAGATTTTTGAGAAACTATAAATTGGACAAAAAATAACTCCTTTTTGAAAAAAATTTTTTAACTTCCCGTAGGGTAAGTTATAGTAATCGTCCAAAAATCGAAATCAAAAATTTTTACATTTCTCGACGTTTTGAAGGTTTCTGAACATTTTGGCATACTTCAGAAAAAATGGATGTGTGTGTGTGTGTGTGTGTGTGTGTGTGTGTGTGTGTGTTTTGTATGTCCGCTTTTTTTCGTCCACGTTTTCGGGCGCACGGATCAACCGATTTGAATGGTTTAAAAAACATTCGATTCCTATTGATAAGGAGATGTGCTTATTAGTTTTTGGCAAAGGCAGGTCCAGCCGTTACGGAGATATGGAGCAAAGAGTGCAAAAAATAGAAAGCGAATTTTTGAGAGAACGGATCAACCGATTTGAATGGTTTAAAAAACATTCGATTGCTATTGATAGGGAGATGTGCTGATTAGTTTTTGGCAAAGGTAGGCCCAGAGGTTTCGGAGTTACAGAGCTAAATTTAAAAAAAATGGCTGTTTTTGAGAGAACTAATCGTCCGATTTAAATGATTCAAAGAACTTTCTGCTTTTTTCAACAAAACAATTGATTTTGAAAAAAAAAATTTTTTGTTTCTAATTTTTTTTCAAAAAAATTTTTTTGTAATTTTGGACTAAAAATTCAAAAAATCACCCAAGCTAAGCACAGTCTAAGCGCCACTCTGGTACAAATGTTTACCCAAGTGCGTTTAGACTGTTTGTGTACTGGAGCACTTTTCCAATTTTGTAAAAATTATTGAAAAATGTGAAAATGCCGCCAAGCTGAGCACAGTATAAGTGAAAATATCGCACAGAATATTTGCAAATGCGTTTAGACTGTGACTATGCGGGAGCACTTTTTCAATTTTGTGGAAATTTGGCAACTATTTTTTTTTTTTTGGAATTTGATTCGAAATGAAATGACGATTGTTAATGTTCTGGAGGTGATAAATTGATTTATTTATAATTAACTTTCCGTAGGGTAAGTTATAGTAATCGCACAAAAATCGAAAATGAAGATTTTTATATATCTTTACGTTTCAAAGGTTTCTGAATATATTGGCATACCTTAGAGAAAATTGATGTATGTGTGTGTGTGCGTGCATTTGTGTGTGTTCAGATACAAATTTTCGTCGACGATTTCGGGAATCGGGATGAAGCAATTTGAATAATTCAAAAACATTTTACTTGCATTATCAAGATGAAGATTTGATGAAATTTTTATGAAATTAGGTCTAGCGGTTTCGGAGATCTAGTAAAAAAAGTAAAAAAAAATAACATTTGGCGGTCAACAATAATCATTAGACATTAGACATATGCACATCAAATTATCAGATATTTTATAGAGATTTTAACAATGAGTATACATTTTGTTAACATTCCTATGGGTTCCGTACCAATGCTTATGCGTTAGACAGCGACGCGGCGCTTACGCGCTTTATATTTTGTCCCTATGCAGTTAAAGCAGTACGATTGCTTTGAAAAAAAGTTCAGATCTTCTACAATATGTCAAAATAAAAAAAAACTAGTGGGGCGCATGGCATCGTGCCTTAAGGCAAATTGCTGGAACTTCCCGTACCAAAAATTATTTTTTTTTTGAAAAGATTAACATTTTTTAAAAAAATTTACTCTAAAAAAAATAGATTTTTGAGGAACTATATAAATTTTTGACAAAAACTTACTTTTTTTTGAAAAATTTATTTTGAAATATTTTGGAAATTCTGAACTTTTTTTCAAAGCAATCGTACTGCTTTAATGCATAGAGACTAAATATCGAAGCGCGTAAGCGCCGCGTCGCTGTCTAACGCATAAGCATTGGTACGGAACCCATAGGAATGTTAACAAATTATATACTTATTGTTAAAATCTCTATAAGATATCTGATAATTTGATGTGCATATGTCTAATGTCTAATGATCATTTTTGACCGCCAAATGGCTCATTTTTTTACTTTTTCCTCTATATCTCCGAAACCGCTAGACCTACCTTCATGAAAATTTTATCGATTCTTCATCTTGTCAATACAAGTGAAATGTTTTTTGAATTATTCAAATCGAACGCTCCGTTCTCTTAAAAACTAAGTTACCGTTTTCGGCACTTTTTGCCCCGTATCTTCGGAACGGCTAGACCTGCCTTTGCCAAAAACTAATCAGCACGTCTCCTTATCAATTTGAATCGAATGTTTTTTGAATTATTCAAATCGGTTGATCCGTGTTCCCGAAATCGTCGACGAAAATTTGTATCCGCACATACATACACACACGCACATACATACATACATACATACATACACACACACACACACACACACACACATACATCCATTTTTTCTAAGGTATGCCAAAATGTTCAGAAACCTTTGAAACGTAAAGATATATAAAAATTTTCATTTTCGATTTTTTTGCGATTACTATAACTTGCCCTACGGGAAGTTAACTAGTTCATATTGGTATTTTGCCTTGAGGCAAGTTACATGAATTTCTCGATATGTGTAAATAATCGACTTAATCAATAATAAACAAATTAATTTATGAGTGATTGAAAGTATTCCGAGTGAATATATTACACATAATTGAAAACGAACGAACACGTTAACTCGGAGTATTTTCTAAAAGCAAATGTTCAAAAATCAATAATTTTTATAATTAAACCAGTTTTCGTATGATTTTAATGGTTTAGTATGTTCATTAAAACCAAGTACTCTATCGTTTTACCAAGTAAATCGTCTAATTTTAATTTTAATAAACGTCAAAAAAACTACTCATTTTCTCAAATTTTGATGAATTTTTAAAATTAAACTACTTGTCGTAAGGCCGTAATATTTCATTATAAGACCATTATATATATCGCCAAAAAAAGTTTCATAAAAATCGTCGAAGATATTTTTTCCACCTATACGCCGTCTGCCTCGAATAATAATAATTCTGTATTCATTTTTTGCGAAAACAATTTCTGTTTTCCGATGTTTATCTAAAACGTTCTATTATTCGGCGTCTGCTTGCGCAAACACATATTTTGTACAAGTTCTAGATTTTATATTTATATATTTTTTTGCTTTATTTTCGACAAAAATATAAAATGGAATAGAAGTCTGTAGATCTATTTTTCTAGCACGGAGACAGCACGGGAACGTGCTCAAACATCGTTAGTTCATTGAATCGAAAATGATTCTTTTGATTCTTCAAACAATACTAGACGACTTTATGTAAGAAAATTAGATGTATATATATATATATATATATATATATATATATATATATTGAATTGAATAAAACAGCCGATGCGTCGAAAGAAGAAATAACAGGAAATCAGATTTACAGGAATTAATTAAATTAAGCGAAAAGAACTACCTTCATTTACACAATTTGAATTTAAAAAGATAAAACAAGATTCGGAAAAACTTCTAAAGTCAACATTTTTTTTTCTTTATATAAAATTATATGACGGTCAGTATTAAAAGTATGTTTGAAGTTAATAATGTGCTTAGAAAACATTGTTTTCAATTGTTTTGGATTTTTTGAGCTATAAATATGTCTGCTGATATTTTGGGAACTTTCACCGATGTAACAACTATCACAGTCTGTACAATTAATTTTATAAACGGAATCTGTGACTCTATCAGATGGAAATTTAGATTTTAAATCGTTTATTTGCACAATTTGAATTTAAAAAGATAAAACAAGATTCGGAAAAACTTCTAAGGTCCACTTGTTTTTTATATAATATTATATGACGGTCAGTATTAAAAGTATGTTTGAAGTTAATAATGTGCTTAGAAAACATTGTTTTAAATTGTTTTGGATTTTTTGAGTTTTGAATATACTGATTTATTCTCTTGCTGATATGTTGTAAACTTTCACCGATGTAACAACTCTCACAGTCTGAACAATTAATTTTATTAACGGAATCTGTGACTCTGTCAAATTGGGATTTAGATTTTAAATCGTTTATTTACAAAATTTGTTTGCCGTTTTTTTAATATAAAATTATAGGATGGTCAGTATTAAAAAAGTGTTTAAAGTTAATAATGTGATCAGAAAACATTGTTTTGAATTGTTTTGGATTTTTTGAGTTATAAATATGCTGATTCATTCTATTGTTACATATTAGGAACTTTCACCTTACAATTGATTTTGTAAATGGAATCGATGACTCTGTCAGGCGGAGATTTAGATTTCAAATCGTTTATTCACACAATTTGAATTTAAAAAGATAAAACAAGATTCGGAAAATCTTCTAAGCACCACTTTTTTTCTTTATATAAAATTATATGATGGTCAATATTAAAAGAGTGTTTGAAGTTAATAATGTGCTCAGAAAACATTGTTTTAAATTGTTTTGGATTTTTTAAGTCATAAATATTCTAATTTATTATCTTGCTGATATATATAGGGAACTTTTACCTATGTAACAACTGTCACATTCTGAACAATTAATTTTATGAACAAAATCGGTGACTCTGTCAGGCGGAAATTTAAATTTTAAAATAGAAAATAGACAACCAAGTGTGTTTCTACAAGTAAAAACTGAAGGAAAACCTTAAACAGAGAAAAGTTATTTTTTTAAATAAGAAAATTTGTCATTGTTTTTTCTTCCTAAGTAAATACTTATTTTATGAAATAAATCAAACTCTTGTTGTAATTTTTATATTTATGATCAAATTAACCAAGTACAATGTTATGCTTAAAATTTTTATTTTATTTTCGCTGAGTTAAAAAACAAATAAAATTTTACCCATATTTTGACCATAAGAAACTTTGGATGAATTGCGGACTGTCTTAAAGTTAATATTGAGAGCTTAAACTTTCAGAGAATTTTTTTTAATAATTTGGAAACATTTTGAACCCCTGGGAGGAAGGAAATTTAAAAATACCCATATTAAGAACCACCCTACTGTACAGTAGGTACTGTAATTCTATTGTATTATGTGATACTACATTTAGTTTGTGAAAGCAAATATTTTCCACTAAAAATGTATTTTATATTCTATATTACATTTTCAACTTTATAGCCGCCTTTTACAGTGCTCCATACAGAGCCATCTATCGAATTGTTTTGCACCAATGGCTGTCACATTCAAAAATCAGATATAACAGCTATATCATATATAATTGAAAAAAATATCTCAAATTGATAACTATCATTTCACAGTGCTTTTCGTAATTTGTAACAAGCCCAAATTAACTAAAATTTTTAAATTTTAATATTTGGAATATGAACTAAAATTTTTAATATAGCTTAAAACCTAAATTGGACATAAATGCACACGTTGAATCAATAAAATTTAAAATCGGTTCAGTAGTTTAGGAGTCTATTCGTGACATATATCGAGGCACGTAAAAAACAAAATAATTATTATATACATCATAAGTTACAAAATGATTATTAATTACTTATTCAACTGATTTGCACCAATGGCCGTTACATTTAAATATATATATATATATATATATATATATATATATATATATATAAAAGAGGATCGTGTTAGTTACAACACTTATAACTCACGAACTGCTGAACCGATTTAGCTGAAAATTGGCATGGAGGTTGCTTAGTTCCAGGAGGATACTATCTATCTACTGTCCCGATTTTTAATCAAATTTAAAATTAATTAATTATAAACTCTCCATTTAGCTTATTCAATCTATATTCATATTTTGTTCACGACATTTTCTTTTAACTGTCAACTGTCAACCGGTGTTTTTGTTTTGATACAAATATAATAATATAAATTTAAATAATACGTACTTTTTAATTATTTCATAAATAAACTAAATTTCAAATATTGCCTATAACCTAAGTTAGGCATAAATGCACACGTTGAGCCAATAAAATTCAAAATCGGTTCAGTAGTTTAGGAGTCTATTCACGACATACATCCTAACACGTACTTTATAATAACAAAAATTTAGTTTTATATTCATACGTAAATATTTATATTAATTCCGATTTTTAATATAAAAATACACATTACTTATTTTCCAGTATTAAATCCCTTACAAAGTACACAACAAATGCAAAATGCAATCTGCAATCTGCAATCTGCAAACCTCTCGCTCTCGACCTCTCGGTCGGTCGAATGGCCGTTTATACAATATATATTGCTTGCGATTTTTTCATTTTCGCGTATCATTTTTTTTTGTTTTTGTTCGTTTTCCTCCACCGCTATGTTTTATATTAAATGCATAACATAAATATGGTTTTGTATTTAGATTAGCTTTCTCGTTACTCCACCGTCCTCCACCGTACTCCGCCAATCCTATCGTATCCTATCGGCCGCGGGCTATTTTCTGATTTTATATAATTTACACCGGCGAGAGCTGCAAAATTGTTGAATGTAAATAAATTTATGTATATACAGATGATAGGGATTGAATTATATCGATGGAAAAAAATAATAGACTCATAAAATTTTAAATGTTGCTAAAATTCATTATAAAAATGTACTACATTGCAAATAAATGTTTATTTATATACAAAATATAAAGTCGATGTCTACCTATCTATATATATATATATATATATATATATATACTCGTATATATATATATATATATATATATATATATATATATAAACCTCGTGTCACAATGTTGGTTTGCGATGGCCCGAACTACTGAACCGATTTTAAATTTTATTGGCTCATCATGTGCATATATATCCAACTTAGGTTATAGGAAATTTGGAAAAGTAAATTTAAAATATAAATATATAATTTTTATAAATTTCAAAAAAATTTGACAGAAAATGACTAAAAAAAAACAAAACACTAAAATGACAAATGTCAAAATTTAAGGAAAATTCGAGAAAAAAAGGTTTGATTTTTTAAAACATACGTATATAAATATATCCTACATTTCTATCCAAACTAGATGAAATGCCATATTAAAAATCACTGTTCATAGTTTTAAATCTAATTAAAAATCAATCAAATTTAAATAAATGTTGACATGAAAAAAGTGAAATGTCATTTGTCAAAATTATGAAAATAGTTAGATAAATAGATTTATAATTTATATTTATTTGATTAGCTTACCAAATTATTTCGGATACCAAAACTTCATCAAACCATTATAGATCACAATAAAAAAGCGACTTATTGAATTTAAAATTAATCATAAACAAAATTTTGACATTTCAAAAAAATTAATTATTAACGACTTCAATAAGAAACAAACATACATTAATTATTCCAAGTTATGTTATAGGCAATATTGCCAATCAAATTATAGATACAAAACACTATTGAAAAATAAATTATATCATATATTAATTTTCGACAAAGAAGGAAATATTTTGACATTTATATATTAAGTGCATATTGGATATATGAAATTGACATTCACTATTTTTAAATTAAATGCAAATGTAAAACATCAGATATTTATATAAAAAATTGTATATTTAGATAATGGTACTGCGTTGAATCAGACTAAAATTTCATTTATTCATTGATTAAACAAAAAAATTCATTATTTTACATAAATAAAATTAAAATAAACAAAACACTATGATGCGTTGGAATTAATTATCAAAGTGTAAAAAAAATAGTGTAATTAAAATATAATATTATTATTAATATATCATGTATATTATAAGATCTTCTGCAAAGCGGCAAAATATTTTTGATGGCAAAACAACGTTTGCCGCGTCAGCTAGTATATATATATATATATATATATATATATATATATAAATCCGTCAGTATATCTATTTTAATACTAGACGCCATGTAATAATATCGAACGGTGCAAAGCCGTGTCATGTTATGCTAACCGCTTCTAAACCTCTATTTTCTTTTCATTTCTTTCTAATAATATATAAAGAAAATTTATTTCCCATTTTTATGTGCATAGACATATACCTGCCATACGATACAAAATTGAATCAAAGTTTATTTACTTGATGTTTGCAATTACTGGTCATTACAGCGCCGGTGGAGGAATCCCCACAATTATACAAAGTTTGAAATAATTTTATATTATTATTTTTGATTGTATTATTGATCAGTAATAAAGTAGTTTTAAACCTTGTATTTTTGAAGTAAAACTTCTTTAGGCGCGACATGGGTGTAAAAACTTCTTTAGGCGCGACATGGGTTAGCAGTATAATTCGTGAGTTAATAAAAATGTCAGGATCGAAAGAATATTTTATCCCGTCCCCCATAAATAATTGTAGTGCAAATGATCGCAAATAAATAATGAAACTAAGGAAAAATCTGCGCTGCGTAAGAAATGATAGCTTTGGCTATGTATGTTTTGTGTGTGATCGACTTTGGCTTCAAAGTGGCTTAGAAATATCAAATTCTTAATAATGTTTTTTTAATATTGATTCAAATAATCAAGTTGGATGTCAAACTTGTCGAAAGATATTAAATTCGGGTAAAATTCCCACTTTGTGTAAATTTAACGAGTTTGTATTTCCACCTATACCAAATTATCTACCTAAACTAGATACTGTATCTGAAAGGTTAATTTCACCTATACATAGATCAAGCTATGTGCAGGGCTTAATAAATAAAACAAATATAAAAGTATGGCTTCAATTTGTTAGCCAAGACGGATATTACAGCTGTTCAAGGAATGAGATTATATCGTCAGCGAAAAAGTTAAAAAATACAAACAGTGAATGAATGCATGTTAATTTTAATTACATGAAGTTCTTCAAACAAAATTCTTACAGGATGAGTTAATTTGCAAAAACAATGTTTGTTTAGGCGTTGTTTAATATAATCCACTGTGTGAATGAATATTATAGAATTTATTAATCAGCAATTACTTCAAAACGATCATGTCATATTTCAAGTACGACTTTGATTACATTATTGTTTGTAAATATTATACATATTTTTAATGTAATCATAAATATATAATTTATAATTTATCATTATATAAATGTGTATAATGATTGACGACACTAATAAATGTGTGCATCACGAGTGTTACCATATTACTAATAAACATTATTCAAAATTTTCATATGATGTATTTATTTTTACTCAACTTAAATTTGGTACTTTATACAGTAGCAAATAAGTTTTACTTCAATCGCGTGTGATCCTTACGCGCACTCTTTTTTTTAATTCTGTTCATTTCCTCCACCGTAAACTAGTGTCAGGCGTAATCTGTGCTTTCATAATTTTCTCGGTGTGTTCATAATGCATTCAGACAAAGTAGAGTAGAATAGAGAGTAGAGAGTAGAGAGTAGAGTGGGTTCAACAGAACAAACACACTTTTTTTGACACTAACTGCTAATTATATTTGTTGAAGCGGAGCCCGAACTTATATTGCTCTGCGTCATGCATATCATTGTGGAGGATTGGCGGAGAGCCGGTGGAGACACAAAAAAATATTTTAAATTTTGGTAACTAATAAATATATTTATTAGTTTATTAAAATTTAACGTATATATTTAGGTATTTTGGTATCTTGGTTATCTAGGTACCTAGGTATCTTGGGTATCTAGGTATCAAGGTATCTGGGTATCTAGGTACGTAGGTATCTGGGTATTTTTGAATTTAAATATTTAGGTATTAAGGTATTTAGATATTTAGGTATTAAACTATTTAGATATTTAGGTATTTAGTTCTTCAGGTACTTAGGTATTTAGTTCTTCAGGTAAATGTTTATTTAGGTCTTTAGGTATTTAGGTATTTAGATATTTGGGTAGGTAAGTGTTCGGATATTTAAGTATTTATATTTTTAGATATTTAGGTGCATAGGTATTTAGATATTTAGGTAACTAGATATTTAGGTAATTAGATTTGTGGCTAGTTAGGTATTAAGTTAATTATTTACATAGATATTGGAGTATGTAGAGATTCATCTACATGTGCATTTAAATCTTTAAATATTTAGGTATTTAGTTCATCGGGTTTTTAGGTATTTAGATTTTTAGATATTTAGGTGTTTGGGTATTTCAATATTTAGTTATTCAGGAAATTATATATCGTAGTATGTAGATATTCAGGTACATGTGTATTTAGCTATTTTGGTATTTAGTTATTCATGTACTTAGATATTGGGGTATTTAGGTATATGTGTATTTTGATATTTAGGTATTTAAGTATTCAGTTTCTTTCAAGTATTTTGGTATTTAATTTCTCAGGTATTTAGGTATTGTATTATTCAGGTATTTAGATATGTGCATTTAAATATTTAGATTTGTAGTTATTTAGTTTTCTAATTTTTAGGTATAAAATTATTCATAAATTTAGGTATTTAGATATATGCATATTAGGATATTTTGATATACAGATTACAGATTAGATATTTAGGTATTTTGTTATTATGGAATTTAGATATAAATAATTAGATATCTTTGAGCATTCACAAATATAAGCATTCAGATATTTAGGTATTTAGAGATTCAGGTATATAAGTGATTTGGCATTCTGGTATGTAGCTATTTTTATAGTTACGTATTTCTTATTTAAGTTTTGGGTATTCAAGATATTTATAAATTCAAGTATTCAGGTATATGGATATTCAGGTATTTAGGTATTAAGGTATTTAAGTAACCTGACATTTTCGTATTTAGAAATTTGGATATTTAGGTATTAAGATTTTAAGATATTCAGGTGCTTGGGCATTCAAATATTTAGGTATTTTGTTTTTTAGGTACTTAGTTATTGAAGTATTTAGATATTTAGGTAAATATTTATTCAGGTATTTTAGTTTTTACATATTAATTTATTCAAGTATTTAAGTATTAGGCTAATTCTGTATTTAGGTATTTAGGTATCTCAAAACGTGGATACATAAAAATTTTGATATTTAGTTATTTTGTGTATTAAGGTATCTGGGTACTAAGGTATTAAAGTAGTTCGGTAGCTAGGATTTATATATTTGCATATTCAGGTATTTAGGTTATATCATTAACAAAGTATTGTGGGATTTAAGCATTTAGGTATTTGGATATTAAGGTAGTTAGGTATTTAGGTATTTGAGTATTTACACATTAACATATTCAGGTTTCCATTTGTCATAGTATTTACCCATTGACATATTCAGGTATTTGTGTATTAGGTATTTAGATCTTTATATATATTTATTTATAAGGTATTCTACTATACAGTTATTTAAATATTTGAATATTTTGTTTTCAAATTATTTAGGTATCAATGTATTTGGGTATTTAGTTATTGATGTATTTAGATATTTTGTTATTCAGGTATTTAGATCTTAATGTATTGGTAATTTAGTTATTTAGGTATTTGAGTATTCAGCTATTTAAAAATTTATGTTTAGTTATATAAGTTCTGAGTATCAAGGTATTTGGGTATTTAGGTATTTGGGTATTTAGGTATTTAGGTATTGGGCATTTAGACATTTAGGTATTTACGTATCAAGTGTCTAGGTATTTAAGTGTTAGGTATTTGGGTATTTAGGTATTAGGTATTAGGTCTTTAGGTATCAGGTATTTAGGTATCAGGTATTCAGGAATTTGACTATTCAGCTATCTGACTTACTGTAAGTTATTTATGTATGTAGGCACTTGGATATCCGGGTATTTAGGTATTCAGTTATTAAAATACTTAGATATCAAAATGCTCTTATACAAAAATAAGCGGAATACAAAAATAAGCAGAATTTTTCTTTAATAATAATATATAATGATAACCGTTGTAAAACTATTCGAAAGATATTGGTGCTTAATTTAAGTTTTTTTGTAACTTATAGTTAGAAACAATTTTTTAAGAGTCCAAACCTTATATCTTATATATTATTAAATAGATACCCAAAATTATTTTTTCTGAGTATCAGCTTACCCCTCAAAATATTCCACTTAGTCTCTTAAACGAGACTGAGAAATCGAAATTCATTTTTAATCAAAGCATCTGTTACACTCTATGAAATTTCTACCGACCCCCATACTATTTTATTTTCCGCGTTTGTAGATAAACAAGAACTGAAACTAAACGCGATGCCGCATTTTATATAATTAAGAAAATGAAAAAATCTCTGCAAATATAATTAAATAGTTAAAAAATGTGTTATTAAATCTTGCAAATGGGAAAAAGGTACTTTACTATCTGACAAAAAGATCAAGGAAAGAAATGTATGACAAAGTTCAAGAGAAATAGTCGATACAAAATAAATTAATAAAAATTTTGATGACTAATATTACAAAATATTTTTTATACATTTTCTGCAAAAAATGCAATTTCATATTCTACTCGGCGTCGTAGTCCATTTCATAATGTGAAATACGAACTAATTTGTATGCAAGCAAGTTTTTTGTTAGTTCGAGGGATGTCGGTTAAAAAGCACGCACGCCACTGTGCATTGTAGAATTTTATCGAAATTTTAATTTATACATATATATATATATATATATATACATGTATATATCCTTGTATTCATCTTAGCTCGTGGCAATATACCTGTAATTACAAAAAGAAAAAGAATTTTCAAAGGCAAAAGAAAAGCAGAGGATCAAGAAAATAATAATACAGGCATAAATATATAATAAATCCCTTAGTTATAAACTCCCTTTTGTGAAGAGATATTACCCAAAGGGCTTACATCATGTTCTCTCTAAAAAAAAATGAAGAAAAACGTACTTGTACGAAGCTAAATATCAAACAATCTCTTGGGAAAAAATAAATTACTTAGTATGAATTTTAGTAATAATAGATAAAAAGAATATTACATCTTTTTTTGTTTTCCATAAAATATTTTTGTAATTTTCAATTAAAAATTGAAAAAAAAATACCCAGGCTAAGCACAGTCTAAGCGCCACTCTGGTACAAATGTTTTCGCAAGTGCGCTTAGACTGTATATGTACTGGAGCGCTTTAACAATTTTGTGAAAACTATTGAAAAATGTGAAAATGCCGCCAAGCTGAGCACAGTATGAGTGAAAATGTCGCACAGAATTATTCGCAAATGCGTTTAGACTGTGACTATACGGGAGCACTTTTTCAATTTTGTGCAAATTAGGCAACAATTTCTTTTTGCATATTGAATTTGAAATGAAATGACGATTGTTAATGTTCTGGAGATAAATTGATTTATGATTTATGATTTATATTTAATTTGCTCATCAGACATAACAAGATAGCAAAAATAATGAAAGTTACAATATTTGTAACAATTTATTTGAAAACTGTATATAACGGTATATTACGGTACGGAAAGTTCCAGCAAATTGCCTTGAGGCACGATGCCATGCACCACTAGTTATTTTTGTCTTATATAAAATGTGTATTATATATAAAAGAAGTACTTATCTTTCGGTTTTTGATCATAAAATTGGTTCACTACCAGGAATGACATAAAACGTGACTGAGAATAAGTCATTATTAACATACTGCCTACATTTACATCTATATATATATATATATATATATATATATATATATGTTGACATTGTATATATAAAATCGAATCCTTCGCTTATCTTCTAAACGAAAAGCCCTTCACGCATATATATGACGACATTTTTTTCCTTTTGCAAAATGTGTCGATTTAGGCTTAGAAATAATTTTATACGAAAATAAGACATATATATATATATATATATATATATATATATATATATACTAGCCGGCCCGACAAACGAAACTATTTCTTGTATTTTTTAGTGTTAAACTGGTCAGTTATAAGGGCATGTTAAGAATTATTGCACTACTAAAGTAATTATTATAAAATAAAATTTTGTGTAAAATGATGAAAATTTAATTATAATTTAATTTATTACAATGTAAAGTGTAAATCGTTATGATAATTTTCACTTGGAGTGTGTTTAAAAATTATTTTCACGGAATTTTTGAATTCTAAATTTATAAATATATTATCTTAACATTATTGTGAGAACTTTTGAACTGAGAGTTGAAAAAATCAAATTTAACTGAAAACTAAGATTTGTTTTAAATTCCAATTAGAATATTATTTAAAAATTCGTAGATAAAAAATCATTTAGTCAGTAAAATATTTAACTAGTACTAAAATGCGATGACATTTTAGTTTTCATTATTTTCTTATTCTAAAATTAGATAGCTCTATATTTTTTTCAGTTTTATGGGATTTATTTGCTACTTCCATTTGAAAATTTCACATTCCAACCATAATGTTCTAAATCATAAATATTATTTAGATCCCGTAGGGTAAGTTTTAGTAATGGTTAAAAAATAGAAAATGCAAATGTTTGTATATCTTTACGTTTTAGAGGTTTCTGAACTTTTTTGCATACGTCAGAAAAAATGATGTGAGTGTGTGTATGTGTGAAAACAATTTTTTGTCCACGATTTTGGGCATATAGATAAACCGATTTCATAAATTCAAAAGGCAATCGATTCCTATTGATAGAGAGTTGTGCTGATTAGTTTTCGGCAAAGGCAGGTTTAGCCGTTACGGAGATACGGAGCAAAGAGTGCAAAAAATGAAAACCGCGTTTTTGAGAGAACGGAGTGTCCGATTTGAATTTTATTTCTGGCTAAAAGTCCTGAGAGTTACTTATACACTTTGAATCAATAATTTTAATTTTGTAATTCAGTTTATATAATTCTTCTAAATAAATACTAGATAATGTTACAGTATTTATAATAATTTATTTGAAAACATTTAATATTCCTCAAACATTTCGTTACGGTACCTGGAAGTTCTAGCAATTTTCCTTAAGGCACGTTGCCATACACCACTAGTTTCTGAACTGTTTTTGTACATAAATCTTTTTCTATATCCATTAAGATAATAGATTATCTATTATTCTTTGATAATTATATAAATTATTCATTTGTATCTTTTTATTAACTTTCCGAAGTATGTGTATGTGTGCGTGCGTGTGTGTGAACAGATTTTATTTTATAATGTTTGTGATTGATGATTTTATTTACAATAATTGATATGATTTATATTAGGTATTATATTGGGTAAATTTGCTGAATAATTATTTTTAATAACATAGATTTCTCAAAAGAGAAATCTTTCTCTAGAACTACATTAACTTTTCCTTCTGATCTGCATAAAATTCACACACACAAACACATTCAAAAATACTTTCGAAAACTTTGACTAGACGAGACGAGACGAAAAGCTCGATTTTTATTCGACTCGACTCTTTTTTTGTGTTTTTTCGTACTTTTTATATTTTTTTAGATTTTTTCCATACGAAACTCAACCGAACTGAGCTGAAAGTCAAGTTGTTGGGGTTTCGTCAGATCAAAGACGGAAAACTTTTATACTTTTTATACATTTTACACTTTTTGTGCTTTTTCTCTTTACTCTGCTTGTGTTTTACAACTTTTGCTTATATCAACTATCGACTTGGTAAGGGATATATATATATATATATATATTTATATATATATATATATTAGTGACGCGACAGAAGTTGTCCTGTACTCATGTCTATACAATTATGTTCAAAATTTTTTAATCCTATCCTATACTTTTTAATATCCTATTTGATGTCCTGCCTTTGTGATTCATTTATGGTCTTAGAATAAACAGTATAAGAAATTCAAAAAAAATAATACAGTATCTGCGGTAAAAGAACAATATCACACTTGATTTTACCACACAACATAATTGATTTAATAATTTAGTCTATAATTTTCATATCAGTTGCTTTTTGGCAATTTTAATTTCTAAAGCACATTTTTCTTAATAATAATTTAAGAAACATTATTGCTTAAGTGCAAATCTTAGTTGAATTAATTTGTAAAGTCTAGTTCATATGTGCACTATTCAATCTAAGATCAACTTGCTAAATATTCCATATCCAATGCCAAACAAATCAATTTTTGATACACGAAACAAAATTCTGAATCATTTTTTTAATGGGTAGAAATATTTTCATGTATTGTTAAATAATTTATTGAAGTAAATCAAAATGCGACATGCACAAGTTTAAAAAAATAATGTACATGCAATTTTGTACTTGTTGCGTTATTTATTACTGAATTATATATTTTCATCTACCAGGCATGAACTGTTGACTGTACCTTATATTATTTTAATTTCTGGCACATCTCAGCTGCTTTTTGCCTATAATAAGGCATGACATTTTTCTTGTATGTTACATTCTAATATTATCTAGGCTCATACTCTCAGCTAAATTTAAATTTCAAAAAAATTGATATTTCTAGCATATGACAGTTCAAATATTTTCAATGTCAAATAATGATAAGTGTTTTTTTTTTGTATTTTTTCTCATTTATTTGTACAATATTACTACATTTTTATAATCACATACATCCTAAAAAAATAACAAACTTCAGAAAGATCTATCAAAATTCGAATAATCAGAAGGAGTATATTTACATACATCATTACAGAAGAATTTTATATATAAGATGTGAGTATGTATTCATGTTTAAATTGATTGAATAATTTTCATCAAGAATTATAAATTTATTATAATTTATAAACGAATTATGAATTATAGACGTTGAGTTCTGGTATACCCTGTATATACAGTAACTACTTAGTTAAATATTTTCAAATAAAATAAATTCATATACCGAAAGACTAAATTACAAAGAAATGACATGCATTTGGTTGAGTTGAGTGTTTTGATAGATTTGTATGTATATACATATATATATATATATATATATATATATATATATATATATATATATATATATATACCATTCTTGTGTTTTTTTACAGAAATCGTTTTTCTACTCGTCGAGACCTTTCAAACGATACCCCACATGCCATAAAAAGTACCACATAAATTTTTTGAAGTAAAACTTCTTTAAGTTTGTTTACTAGAAATTCATTACAACACTGTATTCGCTACAAAAGTTTTGCACGTAACATGTTTTAAATAGTTTTTCAATAAAATTTGACATTCTAATATTGCTTGAGATATAGTTATGATAATATCTAATGCTTGTATTTTTTTTATAGAAACCGTTTTCTACTCGTCGAGACCTTTCAAATGATACCCCACATGCCATAAAAGATACAATCTAATTTTTTTGAAGTAAAACTTCTTTAAGCTCGTTTACTAGAAGTTCATTAAAAGACTGTATTTTGTGGACAAATTACCTAGTTAATTTTAGTATTATTACAAAAGTTTTGCACCTTACATGTTTTAAACGGTTTTTCAATAAAATTTGACATTCTCATATTGCTTGCATAATATATAACGCTTGTGTTTTTTTATATAAATTATTTATATAAAAAAACTAATTAATATAAAATTTTATATAAACGATACCCCACATGCCATAAAAGGTACCACTTAAAATTTTGAAGTAAAACTTCTTTATACTACCTAGGCATTTAGAGTGATTTCTTGCTAAATTATCGAAAATAATAATAGATAAATATTTCAACTATTTATTATTTACATTTCGACATCGCATGTTTGAAGAATATATACAAATTTATAGAAGTAAAAGTAGTAATAAAATAGTTCTGTTATGTTACTGACCTAAATCCTAACCTCCAAATGGTACAAGCATCAGAATATAATATTAGCTCGACTTCACGCAATCGTATAGTTGACAAAGACAAAGTTTTTGGTACTGGTTGTATAACAGAACTATTTTAGCCCCTTAAATTGGTCTTTTTCCCTTATTATATATATATATATATATATACATATAATGTGTGTTTATGTTTGTGTGTATACTTCGGCCTAAATCATTTCAACAAAGGATATTTGTCTAAGTCCACAGTAAGCAACAAAAGGTCCGTATATACTTAGGGGTATCCTAAACAATAAAACCTTTAGGAAATATTATACCCTCGACTTTGCTTTCGATACATGTATATATATATATATATATATATATATATATATATATACATATATATATATATATACAGACAAATACGCTCTTATATATTATGACAAATATAATTTTTTGCCGATTTTTTCCAAGTCTCTCGAAGAACACAATACAAAAGTCATTTGGGATTTACACCCTATCTGTCATAGTATATATATATATATATATATATATATATATATATACATATCGAGGGTTAAACCAAAACTGTCCCCAAGGACGTATTATGTTTGAAATATATTTTGTCATTTTTCATAGAACGGTTTTTTCTATTTTATTCTGCACGTGCTCAAAGTGTATATATTTATATACTAACTGACCCGGCAAATGTTGTTTTGCTAAGCAAGGCATATTCTAAACAATTTCTAGAGAATCAAAAATATCAATACTTTAAGTGTATAAGGATGTGTTGTTTGAATGCTATATACAATGAGGTATTATAAAAACAATAAACCCCATTCATTAGTTTATCTATATTTTGTCAATACAATCAAACTGCAAGTTTTATACACTTTCCATAGAAAACATGGTGTGATCCAATCTAAGTTTTTTTTGTTCTTTCGACTTATTGATTACGTTTCAAATTTTTCACATTCTTTTTGGATTCTGGATTTTGTGTATAATTGTAAATAATACTACTGAGCTTATATTAAATTTTCAAATTTCTGCGAGGAGAGATAGAAAATGAATTAAGAATTTCTTCTTTGACCTGCTTTTTGATAAGTTTCAAGTAACATTCGATGAATTAAAGTAAATTTAATAAAAAGTATATATAGAGTAGGGCGAGGCACTAAAGTTCGAATTTGACCTCGAGCAAATATTAATCTTATATATAAAAATGAAGCTCTCGATCAAATGGTTCGGAAAAGCTCGAAAACGGCTAAACCGATTTGGCCAGTCTTATTCTTGAAAAATTTGTGCTAATCAGCAGGTTGTCGGATAGGTGAGATATTATTTCAAAATCGCGTATGAACTTTACATTTTTAATTTAAAAATTTTTGTAGAAGCCTAATTTGAATAAAACATTGGGCGGTGGCTAGTACGTCAAATGTCAAACGTTTTTGACAGATGATGTTCAATTACGTTTGATAGGATGTTTTACATGAATATTATTTAATTATAATTAAATTGTAGTAAGTAGTTTTGTTCGTAGTTATATTTATACACAATAACGTTATTAAACGGGCCGCAAGTGTTACTAGAAACTCAAAATATCAACTTTTTTTAAATGTTAATAAGAAAAAGCACCTTTTGGCATATTTTTCTCAAACACGGTGCTCTGAGAGATCTCATTTGTATAATTATATACTTATTGGCATTTATAAAATATTTTCTAGGTTATAATATGTTTTATTTATGTTATTTAAATTCAGAACCTAAATTTGGTATCGATCAAAGGGACATTTTGTCGAATAACACTTTCCCAGTTATTATTTTCCAGAATTTATCGAAGAATAGATAGTAATATAGAGCCAGGGGTTAAAAAGATCCACCACCGATGTGTCAAAAACCAGTAAAGTTAAGCATTGTTTAACAACAATATTTGAAAGTAGAGGGAAAAAGATGTATAACCAGTTAAAACCTCGATTCTCATGACTCTGCTATTAGGAGATAAACGGTAATCTTCGAAAATCCATAAGTCTTTTTTCCGTTGGTAGTTTTTTAGCATTAGTTAAAAATGTAATTATTTTGTAAAATACCTTTAAAATTGAAATAAGACATCAAACCTGTTTGCCTCCTGGCCGTTCCAAGTTACCCCGCCTATAGAGTAAAACGTTCTAGATAACAATTTCTTGAAAGACATCAAAAAGCTGACAGTTTTACTGAACGTAGTCAGATAATTGTTCGTTTGAAATGTGTTATTTGTTGTGATATAATTGGTTTGATTTTTACAATATAATTAATATTTGCTCAAAGTCAATCTGGACGTTTGTGCCTCGCCCTGCTCTACGTACATATTTATTTTTTATTAATTTTACTTTAATTCATCGAATGTTACTTGAAACTTTTCAAAAAGCAGGTCGAAGAAGAAATACTTAATTCATTTTCTATCTCTCCTCGCAGAAATTTGAAAATGTTGTATAAGCACAGTGGTATTATTTACAATTATACACAAAATCCAGAATCCAAAAAGAATCTGAAAAACTTGAAACGTAATCAATAAGTGTATTAACAAAATATAGTTAAACTAATGGGGTTTATTGTTTTTTATAATATCTCATTGTATATAGCATTCATTCAAACAACACATCCTTATACACTAAAAGTATTAATATTTTTGATTCTCCAGAAATTGTTTAGAATATACCTTACTTATAAGCTAAAAACACTATTTAAATGATTCTTTTACTCTTAGTGAAGCAATGGAGATTCCTCCACCGTCGCGAGTTATCACCATGTAATCTTCTTTACCAAATAAATCAATTCAATAGCCTGTTTCTCTATGTATTATTTCGTACATAAATATCTAAATATATCATCAGATACACAGATATAATACTTACATGTTATATATCTTTAATATATTTAGTACTTATAAACCGCCTCCACATTAACTTCGCCGTTGGCGGCACTTTAGCCGAGAGAGAAAAACGCCTAATTGAAATATATATCACTCACAGCAAAGAAGACTTGCTGTATGGGCATTTATGGTTAGTTGGAGATTTTAGTATAAAACTTACTCAGAAATAATCAGAAATATATCAAAAACTCATCTACTAAAAAAGAGTGCGCGTAAGGTTCACACGCGATTGAAGTAAAACTTATTTGCTACTGCATAAGATGGCATTTAAGTAAAAATTTAATACATCATGTAACAATTTTGAATAATGTTTATTAGTAATATGATAACACTCGTGATGCACACATTTATTAGTGTCGACCATTATGCACATTTATATAATGATAAATTTTAAATTATATATTCATAATAGCTTTGAAATTATGTACAATATTTAAAAACAATAATGTAATTAAATACATACTTCAAATATGACATGATCGGTTTGTCGTTGTAATTAGCATTTATGACGTCAATATATGTTAGCTCAAAATATTGATATCCCACTTTTAAAAATTTATACCGGCTGTACTAAATACAGTTAAGAGCTGAAATTTGAGCATAATATTCTTAAAAGTATATATTATAATAGCACATTTTTAGAATTCTATGTTTTGAAACAAATTATTAAAGTTTTTAAACAATTAACAAAATTTTGTCACTCACAATTTGACGTCAATATGTGTTAGCTCAAAATATTGATATCCCAGTTTTAAAAATTTATATCGCCTGTATTATATATAGTTAAGAGCTGAAATTTGAGTATAATATTCTTAAAAGTATATATTATAATAGTACATTTTTGTAATTCTATGCTTTCGAACAAATTATTAAAGTTTTTAAATAATAAACAAAATTTTGTCACTCGCAATTTGACGTCAATATGTGTAGCTCAAAATATTAATACCCAGTTTTAAAAATGTATACCGGCTGTACTATATATAGTTAAGAGCTGAAATTTTAGTATAATATTCTTAAAAGTATATATTATAATAGTACATTTTTAGAATTCCATGTTTTCCAACAAATTATTAAAGTTTTTGAATAATTAACAAAATTTTGTCACTCGCAATTTGACGTCATTAGTGTCATAAATTAACAAAAATTTATCGCTTGCATCTTTGCTTTTATATGTTACCTCAAAACATATATTTAGTTGAGTTTTAAAAATTTATACCAGCTGTTCTATAAATAGTTAAGAGCTGAAATTTTAATATAGTATTCCTTCAAGCATATACTACAACGGTGCATTTATAGAATTTTATGTTACCTAATACAATAGTTAACTTAAAACCAGAAATCCAAATATACAGAGTATTTTAAGAAAAAGTATGTATGTAAAAATATACGGTGGAGGAAAAAACTTTGTAAGTTTTTACTTCTGATTGTATTCGCATTTTTTTCCTACTCTATTATAAAATTTTTAGCGATAAATACATGTACAGAGGTTTTGAATAAATTTTGTATCAATGTTTGCGGTGGAGATAAGCATTTACTAACTTATTAAACATGTAAAGTATGTTTGTAAAAATTACACCTAATGAAATTGTTAAATTAAAACCTGAAATTGGATTTTGCAAAATTTTTAAAAATATTTATATGTATAAAAAATATACGGTGGAGGTGTAAACTTTGTAAGTTTTTATATCTTCCATGTATATATATTTTTTCCCTTACTCTGAGATAGTAATTTTATGTCATATTACAAACTGACTTGTTAAAATTACGTTAAAAATATTGCGGTGGAGAAGTCAGTGCAAGTATTTATTAATTGTAAGATATTATACCATTATGGTTTATTGTTCGACACCAAGTAGTACATACCAATTTTGTTAAGATTTTGTGATAACATTTACAACTGATAATATTTTTGAAGTAAAACTTCTTTAGGCGCGACTAGGGTGTAAATCCGTTCAAATACAACGAAAGTGCGTCACGGCAGATAAGATAAAATAAGAGTCAAGTGCGAATGATTGGTTATTCGCTCTCGATGATATGATTTATGGGTCGATTGTGATTAGTCGTCGTGTATGTGAATAGAGATCAGTCGTTGTATGCTTACCGGCATCGACGTTGTATGCGTACTGATATTAACAAGGAAATCGGCATAGATAAATAAACATTTTAAAGTTACATCGTAGTACAAATCTTGATTTAATGAAAAATGCTTGAATCAGAAGAATATTTTATCCTGATCCTTGAAAATAATAAAACAAATTAAACATTTGTGCCGTTTTCTAAATGTGAGTTTATTGATTAGAAATTACTTCTATATTATTCGCAGTTTTTATAAATCTTTGAAGTTATTAAAATGGAAAATATTTTCTGGCAAGACAGATATTACAGCTGTTCAAAGAATGAGATTATATCGCCAGCGAAAAAGTAAAAAAATAAAAGCAGTCAATGAATGTATGTTAATTTTAATTACATGAAGTTCTTAAAACACAATTACGTGATGAGTAAAGTTTCGAAAACACTATTTGTTTAGGCGTTGTTTAACATAATTCACTGTTGTTTAACATAATCCACATTATAGAATTTAATAATCAACAATTGCTTCATTTTTCTAATCCTAAATGCTGATTACAATGACAAACCGATCATGCCATATTTGAAGTATGACTTTAATTACATTCTTATTTTCAAATATTATACATATTTTTAATGCCATTTTAAATATATAATTTATAATTTATCATTATATAAATGTGTATAATGGTCGACACTAATAAATGTATGCATCACGAGTGTTACCTACCATATTACTAATAAAAATTATTCAAAATTGTTTAATGATGTATTTATTTTTACTTAAATGCCATCTTGTACAGTGGCAAATAAGTTTTACTTCAATCGCGTTTGAACCTTACGCGCATTCTTTTTTTATTTTTTTCCCCCAGCTCTCAGTCTAATCGTTAACGCACAGCCCGGCTCCATATAAATACATAATAAATAAAGCACATGTACCCGTCAGTCGTACTGACACTAATGTATCTGCTACATGTCCAAATTAACAGCTTGTTAATTACTCACATTTCTAAAAATACATTTGCACATACATACACACATATAATGAAATAGCAGAGCATAAACATAGGAAAAAACAATTAAGAGAGGACTGTAAATAAAATTGCAGGATTGAAATGCCTTAATGGCAATTAGGGGCTTTGTTTTGTTGTTCGACAATGTGAAAACTGGAATAGATTAGATGAATTAAATACAATTTTATAGGTTTTTGTACTTTTTGCTGCGTATTTCCAAAATGGCTGGACCTGCCTTTGCCAAAAACTAATCAGCACATCTCCCTATCAATAGGAATCGAATGGTTTTTGAATCATTCAAATCGGTTGATCCGTTCTCCAGAAATTTGTCGATGAAAGATTGTATCCGCACATACGTACTCGCAAAGTTTACACACAGACACATACACACACTCACATTCAGTTTTTTAAGGTATACCAAAATATTCTGTAAACTTTCAAATAAAATTTTTTTAACTTCCCGTAGGGCAAGTTATAGTAATCGCAAAAGATCGAAAAGAAATTTATTATTTATCTTTACGTTTCAAAACCTTCTGAACATTTTGGCATACCTTAGAAAAAATTGATGTATGTGTGTGTGTGTGTGTGCGTGTATGTGTGTGTTCGGATACAAATTTTCGTCGACGATTTCGGGAACACGGATGAAGCGATTTGAATAATTCGATTTGTATTGATGAGGAGACGTGCTGATTAGTTTTTGACGAAGGCAGATCTAGCCGTTTCGAAGATATGGGGCAAAGTGCCAAAAACGCTAACTCAGTTTTTAAGAGAACGTAGCTTCCGAATTGAATAATTCAAAAAACATTTTACTTGTATTGACAAGATGAGGAATTGATCAAATTTTCATGAAGGCAGGTCTAGCGGTTTCGGAGATCTAGTACAAAAAGTAAAGAAAAATGCCATCTGACGGTCAAAAATGATCATCAGACATATGCACATCAAATTATCAGATATTTTATAGAAAGTTTAACAATGAGTATAAAATTTGTTTACATTCATATGGGTTCCGTACCAGTGCTTAACCGTTAGACGGCGACGCGGCGCTTACGCGCTTCGATATTTTGTCTCTATGCAGTTAATGCAGTCCGATTGCTTTGAAAAAAAGTTCGGAATTTCCAAAATAATTCAAAATAATTTTTTCTTCAATAAGTCTTCTTTTTTTAAAAAGTCTTTGTCAAAAAGTAATTTTTTTTCAAAAATGTTAAACTTTAAAAAAAAAATTGTACGGAAAGTTCCAGCAATTTGCTTCAAGGCACGATGCCATGCGCCTCGCTAGTATACTAAATTTTTTGCAATTCCTATAACTTAAAATTTGACTTTTCCAAAATCTCTCCACCGTCCGGGGGACCCTATCTCAAGTGGTTCTTTCAGTATTCATTTCCCGTCGCCCTTTGAAGGTTCGCCGATGCTCGAGGGGTACTCGAACCTTAATAGCACGACCCGAAAACGTTTTGTCAAGTATCTCATATTGCAGAAGAGAAAAGAGGATTTTTTTTAAATTGAAATTAGAGTTTGAATGTAGCCGACAGATGTAGTTAACCTTTTTTGAGAAAAAGCAACGCCCACGCGGTGCGGTGGAGAGTTCTTCACCGGAGGTGAATTAAAGTAAAATTTTTAATATGTGGGTTGGAAAATTGAAGTCCTATTTAATATAAACTTACTATTTTTGGTTTTAAGAAAAAAATTTGCTACGTATAATAACTTATTTGTATCTTGCTCTTTTACTTATTTTTTATTAAACATTCCCGACATTTTTTAGGTCTCCTTATTACGATCAATTATATTTAAAATATTTCTTCATATATTGTCAATTACCTTTTAGCAGAAATCTCCTCAAAGACTTTGTTGCCGAAGTTTTATTACACTCCATGTTAGGAATTAATTTGATTTTCGTTCTTTTTTCTTTAGAAAAAAATTGTTTGGGTGGAGACTCAAATTATGCTCTCAAAATATTCTTTATGGACTTACGATATTGTGTATTAGGTAGGCACTTTTATTAATACCAGGATTTTGAGTAATTATACGACGTAAGGGAAAGGAATTTTTGTGTCTCCACAGTACTGAGATAAAATATTTTTTGTTTTGTAAATATGTTAATTAAGATATTGTTTTTATATATGGTATTTTAATCTAAATTTTTTGTGTAAATTGTTTTTTTGTATTTATTTACCTGGCGATATATATTATTTCTTACGATTGTGTGCATTAGTTTTATTGATATCAGGAGTTTCAGTAATTACATGATGTAAGGGAAAGGAATTTCTGTGTCTCCACCGTACTGAGATAAAATGTGTTTTGTTTTGTAAATATGTTAATTAAGATATTGCTTTTGTCTATGGTATTCGAATCTAATGTTTTTGTAAACATTGTTTTTGTAATATTAATTTACCTGTTGATATATGTTATGACTGTCTCATATGAAGTTCTTGGGAGTTTCTGGACTCACCTGAAGCAAAACAAAAAATCATTGTTAATAACTCTATATAAATTTTTAATTTAAAGTGCAATACAGTGCAATAGGAATGTAGTTCAATATTTTACTAAAAATCTAGTCAGAATTTGATATGTTTTTGGCAAAAATATTATTATATTCTGGCTAGAAAATAATGAAAATCTTATAAAAAACTGCAAAAATACTTATTGGTTAATGATCTTATATCATTTTTTAAATTAAAGTACAGTACACAAATATAGTATTTTATATGGCAATATTTTTTTATAATATATTTTACAATAAGATATAGTTGTAATAAAGTTTGTTATTTTAATTTAAATTATATGATCATTAATAGTATTATTTTTATTTGTTACAGATTTTGTTGCTGATTTTTGGGATTTCAAAATTTTGGTAAGTGATTTTTACATTATATTATTTATAATTGAATCACGAATATAATAAGAAATCTTATAGGAATCTGAAAAGGATTCATTGAGCTCAATTTCAATAAGGATCTAGGCACAAGTAAAATTCTATTTAAATTCTTATTAGATTCTTCTAATTGGAATAAGAACCTAGTCAGTTATTTATTGAAGATTCTATTAGATTTTTCTGAAATTCTTAATAGATTTTACTAATTTCTTTTTTGGTTTTTATTGGAATCAGAATCTAGTCAGAATCTAGCTACCAGAAAAATCTAATTAAATTAAATAAAATTCTTATTAGATTTTTCTGAAATTCTTAATAGATATTTCTTACTTTCTTATTAAGTTCTCATTGAAATAAGAATTTAGCCAGAATCTAGCTACCAGAAAGAGATATCTAATTAAATTTAATGAAGTTTTCATTAGTTTTTCCTGAAATTCTTAATAGATTATACTAGTTTCTTACTTGGTTCTTATTGAAAAAAATGTAGTCAGAACCTAGCTACCAGGAAGATTCTAATTAAATTAAATAAAAATTCTTATTAGATTCTTGAGAAATTCTTGAAAGATTTTACTAGTTTCTCTTGGTTCTTATTGGGCTCTAATTAGGAAATAAATTTAAACTTTAAAAAATATATTTGTTTTTTTTTCTCGAATAAGCAAATAAATTTGATTTTTAATCATAATCGAATATAATTCATAAATCGATTACTCTCAAAATATCTAGAAGCATTGTCAATTCACAGCCTTGTGTTTTGTTACTGTCAAAATTAATACAAATTCTTAAAATTTTAATATTTTAAGAACAATCAAACATTTTCCATGTAGCCTATAACCTAAGTTGGAGGTAAAAGCACATTCTGGACCAAAAAAAAATCAAAATCGGTCCAGTAGTTTAAGAGTACATTCCGGTCAAACGTCGTGACACGTACTTTGTACATCATGTCACAGTGTTTTGTTTACTTACTGTCAAAATTAATACAAATTCTTAAAAAATTAATATTTTAAATGCAAACTAAAATTTTCAATATAGCCTATAACTTAAGTTGAATATAAATGCACATTCTAGGCCACAAAAAATCAAAATCGATCCAGTAGTTTAGGAGTACATTCCGGTGACACGTACTATGTACATTATTTCAGTGTTTTGTTTTCTCACTGTCAAAATTAATGAAAATTCTTAAAATTTTAACATTTTAAATACAAACTGAAATTTTCAAGGTAGCCTATAACCTAAGTTGGAGATAAACGCACATTTTGGGCCAAAAAAAATCAAAATCGGTTTAGTAGTTTAGAAGTACATTCCGGAGACACGTACATCGTGACACGTACTTTGTACATCATTTTACAGTATTTTGTTTTCTCACTGTCAAAATTAATTAAAATTTTTCAAATTTTATTATTTTAACTACAAACTGAAATTTCTAATATTGCCTATAACCTAAGTTGGATATAAGTACACATTCTGGGCCAAAAAAAAATCAAAATCGGTTTAGTGGTTTAGAAGTACATGCCGGTGACGCGTACATCGTGACACGTACTTTGTGCATATATATATATATATATATATATATATATATATATATATATATATACATTTATATCCCGATATAAATTACAATCGCATGTGGTATTTCGAAGCATTTGATGTGGTTGCAAGTGCATCTGCATATTCTAAATCTCTTGTTCGTGTCCTTACAATTCCTCCACCGTAATCGAAATATGCAAGGAGAATATTCGCCACGACATAGTACGATGGAGATACGTATATTATTCAATAGAGTGATCAATAAATGGTTATAAGAGAATGGTTCTTGATTATTTGTAAGATAGTAGTATAGAGGATAAATTGAAGGTACTATCAGGCGACCACAATAATAGGAAAACCCTCTAGATCTTTAAATAAAAATTTTTCGTTTTTTTTTGGCATGTCACCTTGTCCTTACCTTCTGTGACACCCTGTATAATAGAGAAATATATAAATAAGTAGAAATATATTTCTATGTTTGCTAAAAAATGTAATAAAATATTTAATTAATAACCAAAGGTCTGCTCATACAGAATGAGTATGCCAATTGAAATCCGGTGTCAGGGCTAGAGTAAATGCGTTAACCCGAGATTAAGCCGAGGGCTGGGCGTATTTTTTAAGTAGTTGACGAAAGACCAGTGATTAAGGCGTTGCACCAAAGTTTATATATTTTTTTCAATTAATGTATCCATATTCAACTGCTATCTTCACTGTAGGTCACCAGTATAGATTAATATAAAATAATAAAAATCTATTTTTATGTTTTATAAAAAATGTTTTAGAATATTTTATTATCAAAACTATACAAAATGTCACGACATGAATATTTATTAACTTTCTTAAGAAGTTTATGTTTTCATCAAAAAATCCGACTCGCTAATTTTGTTTTCTCGACGTTTCAAGCCATTCTGAATCGAATGACACCAAATTTGGAAAAAAGCATGTGTTTGTATGTGTGCGTGTAAACAGATTTTTTTTATAAAATTATAAGGCGTCTTGATTCCTACAATAAGTATATATCTCAGTATTACCATTTATGTATATATATATATATATATATATATATATATATATATATATATATATATATCCTTTACTAGTAATAAGTGGTATTTATTCGAAAAGAGAGATTTCGCACACGTCACACAAGGATATACAGTTAGTGGCACAATCTCAGGTTCACGGTTCATTTGAAGCAAACGGGAATATCTAATCTGGCAACACATGTTCCCAAGACACGTAGATAGACGTACATCCATACAGAACATATTTAGAGATAGAAAAGAAATGCACACGAAGATATTTTGACACACAAAATGTATATCGAATTCTACCGTTAGCGGAGAAGTCTCCACCGTAATAGAAAAAATTATATAAAATTAATAATATAATACAAATTAATAGAGGCGAATATTTATATTCTATCCCGGCTAATTTTATTTATACCCGCTAATGCTAAGATATAAATTTTAATTAGTATCTTAATATATCCGATACTCCCAAATTACATTTTAAATTACATTTAAGTCTTGACAAATTGGCTCAAATTAAAAGGTAACTTTTCATCCTAAATTTATGACTAAATAAGTCCTCCAGAAAAGGGATTTTCACGATATTCACATTAAGGGACGCTCCATTTACCGCAATCTATTTTACTAAAGATATATGGGTGGATATATATATATATATATATATATATATATACAGAGAGAGTCTAACATGATTCAGAATTTGATTATAAGACGTTAATAAATCTTCATCACGTCAAGTGACACACAAACATATGTCAATAGACTTTAACTTTGTATGTTTCACACAAACATACACACACACGTTTATATATATATATATATATATATATACGAGGTCTGTTCAAAAAGTTTTCGTAATTTTCGTTTTTTCAAAAAAATATTTATTAACTTCCCGTAGGGCAAGTTATAGTAATCGCAAAAAAATCGAAAATGAAAATTTTTATATATCTTTACGTTTCAAAGGTTTCTGAACATTTTGGCATACCTTAGAAAAAATGGATGTATGTGTGGGTGTGTGTGTGTATGTATGTACGTGTGTGTATGTATGTGCGGATACAAATTTTCGTCGACGATTTCGGAAACACGGATCAACCGATTTGAATAATTCAATAAACATTCGATTCGTATTGATAAGGAGACGTGCTGATTAGTTTTTGGCGAAGGCAGGTCTAGCCGTTCCGAAGATACGGGGCAAAAAGTGCCGAAAACGGTAACTCAGTTTTTAAGAGAACGGAGCGTCCGATTTAAATAATTCAAAAAACATTTCACTTGTATTGACAAGATGAAGAATCGATCAAATTTTCATAAAGGTAGGTCTAGCGGTTTCGGAGATATGGAGGAAAAAGTAAAAAAATGAGCCATTTGGCGGTCAAAAATGATCATTAGACATATGCACATCAAATTATCAGATATTTTATAGAGATTTTAACAATAAGTATACATTTTGTTGACATTCCTATGGGTTCCGTACCAATGCTTATGCGTTAGACAGCGACGCGGCGCTTACGCGCTTTATATTTTGTCCCTATGCAGTTAAATCAGTACGATTGCTTTGAAAAAAAGTTCAGATCTTCCACAATATGTCAAAATAAAGAAAAAAAAATTTTTTTTCAAAAAAAAAAAAATTAAAAAAAAATTATTTTTTTTTTTAAAATTTTTTTTTTCAAAAAAAAGTAATTTTTGGTCCATATATATAGTTTCTCAAAAATATTATTTTTTCAAAGTACATTTTTTTCAAAAACGTTAATCGTTTTTAAAAAATTAATAATATTTAGTACGGGAAGTTCCAGCAATTTGCCTTAAGGCACGATGCCTTAATTGCCTTAAGACAGAATTCCACTTACAGCTAGTTTATTCGTCTACATTAATGTGGTCCCCTTCAAAGTAGTCCCCCCCAGATATAATACACTTATGGCAGCGTTTTTTCCAATTTTCGAAGCACCCTTGATATTCACTTTTTGATATGTCCTTGAGCACTCTCGGCGATTCGGCCTTTATTTCTTCAATCGAGGAAAACCGCCGTCCTTTCATGGGTCTCTTCAACTTTGGGAATAGGAAAAAGTCACACGGAGCCATATCTGGTGAATTTTTGCACTTTGCAACACTTTATTTCATTTTTTACGCAAAATTTAATACAAATTCTTTGACTTTTTCAATTCTTCCATTGTAAAAATCGCCGAGCTCAGAAAAACACGTCGAACCTTAGCGACTACCACAGACAAAGTAAACAGTGAATATAGCTGAAAATTTCATCATACTTTAGGGGCATGTATACCAACACAATAAAAAAAAAATTTTGACAATCAGACACTCCAGACCCGCGAAATTTAATTATTAGTAATTCCGGGTACTTTTTGAACAGACCATGTATATATATATATATATATATATATATATATATATATATAACAGAGTTTGTGTCAGGATGTATGTCCAAATGTTGCAAATTGTGTGAAATTTTTGTGATTTTTCTGAAAACTTTTCAGAAATGTTGCAAATTGTCTAGAGATGTTGCTAATTGTCTAAAAATGTTGCAAATTGTCTGAAAATGTTGCAAATTGTCTGAAAATCTTGCAAATTGCCCAAAAATGTTGAAAATTGTTTATTAATGTTGCTAAAAGTCCAGAGATTTTGCAAATTGTCTTTAGATTTTGTGTAAACTTTGTGATTTGTCTGAAAATGTTGCAAATTGTCCAAAAATGTTGCAAGTTGCCCAAGATTGCTGCCAATTGCCTAAAAATTTTATAAGATATCTCCAAATATTTCAATTTGTCTAAAAATATTGCAAATTGTTCAAGAATGTTGCAACTTGTCCAGAAATATTGCAAATTGTCCAGAAATATTGCAAATTGTCCAGAAATGTTGCAAATTGTCCACAAATGTTGCAAATTGTCCAGAAATGTTTGCACATTGTCCAGAAATGTGGCAAATTGTCTACAAATGTTGCAAATTGTCTATAAATGTTGCAAATTGTCTATAAATGTTGCAAATTGTCTATAAATGTTGCAAATTATCCAAAATTGTTGCAGAAAGTCCAGAAATGTGGCATACTATCCAGAAATGTTGCAAATTGCCCAGAAATGTTTGCACATTGTCCAGAAATGTGGCAAATTGTCCAAAAATGTTGCAAATTGTAAAAATGTTGTGAAATGTCTGAAAATGCTGTGAATTGTCTGAAACTGAACTCCAAAACTACTGAACCGATTTTAAATTTTTTTGGTTCACTTTGTGCATTTATATTCAACTTATTATAGGCTATATGAAAAATCTCAGGTCATATTCAAAATACTAAAATTTTTAAAAATTCGATCAATTTTGACAGTAATAAAAATTAATTACAAAGAGTTACCATTTTTTGCTAGAGATTTTAAAGCCTTTAAAGTTTTAATCTAAAAAATCTATAAAATTTGTTCAATTTTCAGGAAAAAACTAAATTTAATAGAAAGTAATTCTCAATTTTGAGAATTGAGAAATGATAAAAATCTCTGTTCATATCAAAAATATTGAAATTTTAAAAAATTCGATTAATTTTGACAGTGAAAAAATTAATTACAATAAAATACTAATTTTTGCTGGAGATTTCAATGCCAAGTTTTATTTGCAAAAATCTCTAACATTTTCTTAATTTTTAGGAAAAAACTAAATTTAGCAGAAAGTAATTCTCAATTTTAATTAGCTGCAAAACATGGCAACACTATTGATGCAGCTTTCTCAATAAATTTAGACAATTTTCTGACAGACTTTAAATTTTTATGACATTAGTTATCCCGAATTAATCATATCATATTTAAAATGAACATATTGTAATTTTTACGCCTCCACCGGATTTTCGATTTCTTTAAATTATTATTTTGAAATATTAGTACATTGGCTAAATATTAATAAATGTATGTATTACTAGTGTTACCATATTACCAGTAAACTATATTTTAAATTCTTATATAATAAATGTATATTTAACTTGTCATTTAGTACATTAGAAAAAAAGTTTTACTCCACCAATCACGTATGTTCCTTACTCGTACTCTTTTTTCACATTTTATTTTTACAATTTCTACTGACATCTTTCGCAATGGAGTAAATACAAAAATATTGCTTTCCAATTATATTTTCAATAAATAAATAAATATAAGTCTTTCGATATAAGTATCTACACTCGAATTTCGATGAGTATTTTGTTTTGACGGAGGAAAAATACTCGACATGCAGAATTCAACTTCGAAATAATGATTGTAAGCTTATTTAAAAATACCTTTCGGCAAGGGAATAAGAAATTATTTTGCTATGTGAATGTTTTTGTAGATATAAATTTTATTTTGCTTCGGAAGCCGGTGGAGATGTACTTTGCTTGTTGTATTATGTAATTGTCAGTTGTATATATATATATATATATATATATATATATATACACATAATTTTTTCTATCAACATATTGAATTTTTTTTATCACTGCATCAGATTTCCAATTTATTTTATTATTATTTGTGGTATTTCTAAGTCCTCCTTCCTACAGAAAATAGTTTAGATGAAATAATAAAACGACGAGAGAATGAGAAAAGAGAATTTGCACTTTTGAAATATTGCAGATTTAATTTCGTGCACCGCCGACTCTCGACGGTGGAGACGCCTGGTGGAGTCGAGTGCAAATATCCGCAATGCGTTCGTTATATGCGGTTTTAGCAAAATGACAAAGGGAAGGATCAAGGGATGGTGAAATAATATAAGAGATTGTGATAAAGGAACTAGTAGTATACATTTTTGATAGACTTAATTTTATTTAATTTGTGTTCGGCGTTTTAATTTCATCATCACTGTTTTGTTAGAAATTATTCTCTTATAAGTTTTTTATTTGCTTATCATTAATTGAATCAAAAATATCGATTTTTTCATTTTGTAAAATTAAACGAGGAATCGCCTCAAATCTATCTAAATGACATCATCGCCCAATGACGAATCAGAATTTAAATCAGGCATAACCAACATTTATCTTATCGAAGTTTTACTTCGATAAATTTACTCTAAATACCGAGAATAAACTATACTTTAAATATATGAACTATAAATCCAAATTTAATATCTAACTTAATTCTAATTCCTATTTTAAACCCATGTAAATTGTGTTTGTGGGCTATTACGCTCTTGTTATGATACTACGGTGGAGAGTTCGCCGCCGTGCACAAACTGACATTACATAATCTATGCCGAAAACTGCAATTAGACACCAAGCTGGTAATACACTTCTAATTGATTAATTTATAAACTAGCTGTAAGTGGAATTCTGTCTTATGCAATTAAGGCATCGTGCCTTAAGGTAAATTGCTGGAACTTCCCGTACCAAAAATTATTTTTTTAAAAACGATTAACATTTTTGAAAAAATTTTACTTCGAAAAAATAAGATTTTTGAGAAACTATACATAGGACAAAAAATTACTTTTTTTTTGAAAAAAAAAATTTAATTTAAAAAAAAAATATTTTTTTTTTTAATGTTTAAATTCAAATGTTTTCTTTATGTTGATAAATTTTTGAAGATCTGAACTTTTTTTCAAAACAATCGTACTGCTTTAACTGCATAGAGACAAAATATAAAGCGCGTAAGCGCCGCGCCGCTGTCTAACGGATAAACATTGGTACGGAACCCATAGTAATGTAAACAAAATTTATACTTATTGTTAAAATCTCTATAAAATATCTGATAATTCAATGTGCATATATCTAATGATCACTTTTGACCGCCAAATGGCTTTTTTTTTTACTTTACCCGTTAGATCTCCGAAACCGCTAGACCTGCCTTTATGAAAATTTGATCGGTTCTTCACCTTGTCAATACAAGTAAAATGTTTTCAGAATTATTGAAATCGGACGCTCCGTTCTCTTAAAAACTGAGTTACCGTTTGCGGCACTTTTTGCCCCGTATCTTCGGAACGGCTAGACCTGCCTTCGCCAAAAACTAATCAGCACGTCTCCTTATCGATACGAATAGAATGTTAGTTGAATTATTCAAATCGCTTCATCCGTGTTCCCAAAATCGTCGACGAAAATTTGTATCCGCACACACACACACGCACACAGATACATCAATTTTTTCTAAGGTATGCTAAAATATTCAGAAACCTTTGAAACGTCGAGAAATGCAAACATTTTCATTTTCGATTTTTTTGCGATTACTATAACTTGCCCTACGGGAAGTTAATTATATATGAATCGTGCTGATTAGTTTTTGCCGTTTTCGAAATTCGGACCAAAAAGTGAATCAGACTTTAATTTTAATTCTAGCTAAAATTCTAAAGCTCGTTTATATACTTCAAATAATTATTTTAACTTTGCAATTCAGTTTATATCATTCTTAGAAATATGAGATAAGATCCTTCAAATCTAACTTGGCTTGATCAGGTTTTGTTTATTTATTTTTTAAGTAAACATATATAAACGTCGTCGTACAATTTATAAGCTCTTTGTCTATGAAATATGATTAATAAAAGTTACAGTATTTATATCAACCTATTTGAAACCATTTAAAAATCCTCGACTATTTCATTACGGTACGGGAAGTTCCAGCAATTTGCCTTGAAGCACAATTCCATACACCACTAGTTTATGATTCCAAAACCAATTTACAATTGTAATTCTCTACAAAATCCATCACAATTTATATTTGCCTAGTTTTACAACAGATACAACGACAGATCTCTATTCACATACACGACGACTAATCACAATCGACCCGTATTGAAATTATTTCATCGAGAGCAAATGACGTACAGTTCTGGCGTAACGGACTTCCGTTGCGTTGGTACGAATTTACACCCTAGTCGCGCCTGAAGAAGTTTTACTTCAAAATATAACAGCCAATTTATATAATAAATTCATTAGTATTTATAGCTGATAAAAATATCTGATTCATGTTTGCAACTCTTTAGTTTCCTCACTACTAAATTTCTCCGGTGGAGCAACGTTACTCCACCGTATACCATTTATTACCCATTTAAAACTCGATTCAGCTCCGTTACTATGTTCTTAACTAGCCATTTCGGGGAAGCTATAGCCCATAGTTCCGTAGCAACAAACTGTTGCAATAAAAGTTAATTGCAACATTCTCCTGCGATGTCTGCAATAATTGCGACGCACTGTTGCAAATACCGAAACAAAGTTTTGGTTCGGTTCATTTAAATTTTAGACCGGTGGAGGAAAATTTGCGTCGGTCCGGTTTTATGAGCCGGATAAAATATAAGTTGAATATTTGGAATTGGGTTTTAGAGCTTTTAGGGGTGTGGTTGAAAGTTGGGGTTGGGGTTGTAAATTTCTGAAGTGAAACTTCTTTAGGCGCGACTTGGGTGTAAATCCGTACAAATGCAACGGAAGCCCGTTACGCCCGAACTGTTCGTCGTTCGCTCTCGATGAGATCATTTCTATACGGGTTTATTGTGATTAGTCGTCGTGTATGTTACTAGAGATCTGTCGTTGTAAGCGTACCGGCATCAACTTTGTATGCGTACCGGTATCAACAAAAAAATCGACATAGGTGAATGAACTTTTTAAAGTTACATCGTAGTACAAATCTTGATTTAATGAAAAATGCCTAAATCGGAAGAATTTTACACTGCCTTTGCCAAAAGCTAATTAACGCTTCTACCCATCATCACAAATCAAATGTTTTTTGAATCATTCTAATCGGATGCTCCGTTCTCTCAAAAACTCGATTTATATTTTCTGCACATTTTGCTCCGTACCTCCAAAACGCTTAGACCTGCCTTTGCTAAAAACTAATCAGCATATCTCCCTATCAATAGGAAACAAATGTTTTTTGAACCAGTCGAATCGATTGATCCGTGCGTCCGAAAACGTGGTTGAAAAATTTTACCCATACATACACTCATACACACATGCATTTTTTCTGAGCTATGCCAAAATGTTCAGAAACCTCTGAAACGTAAATAAATGTACAAATTTACAATATCGATTTTTGGACAATTACAATAACCTTACGGCTAGTTAAAAATACACACACATGATTTTTTTATAATTTATCAAACGATTCATAATGACATAAAATCGCCACGTTTCATGTCATTCTGAATCGTTTGATGTATTATAAAAATCACGTATGCATTTCTGTGTGTATTGTGACATACTGATTTCGGTAACTATTCAGTTAAATACATGTGTATCTATTACAACAAGCAGTTTATCTTAAACGCATGTTCCTCCACCGTTTCGGTATATTCCTTCACCGTCAGCAGAAAGCGAAAAAAATAAAACGAATTCCCTTCAATGAGTGAAAAAGCGCTGGACCGGATAAAAGGACGATGGAAAGGACGAAAACGTTTCGTTCTCTGGACGAAAGGGCCCTTTCAATTACTACATAACCTTTCCTGTCACTAGGAGGACCAACAGTCGTCGTCGTCGTAGATCCTTAGGCAAAGGCAAAGGGAATGATCTATCTAGTGACCGAATCGGCAAGAGATGAATGGAGGATGGAGGAAATATATACATGGAAAAATATGGAGACGGGTTTATCTTGGATCGGGGCGAAAGGAATCTTTAATCAATCAGAATTTTAGTTTGGTGAATAAATTAAATTTTGTGTATATGTTCTTTAAGAAATCCATCAAATTACACGTCTCTCCACCGTACCCCTAATTCCTCCACCGTTCAACCGTATCCCTTATGCAGCAATTTCAAACGAATCGGAGACCAATTTGATTCTGAGGTAAAAAAGAACGAATCACAAATTAGATGTTTCCCTTAAGGGACCGGGCAGGGCTTCAAATCATTTGCCTTTGCCGGAAAAAAATACATAACGGGCTTTTTTTAAGGTTTTATTGGTTTAATTTCGAAATGTGCACAACAAGTTTGGTAAACGAAAACGTATGGGGTTTTAATAAATTGGGTTATAAAATACAGGAAAAAATTGATTAGGGTTATTATATATTAGAGTGGTCCTTTATATGGATACTGTCGGAATTTTTTTGCTCCCAAGGGATCAAATGTTTTTAAATCGATAGAAGAAAATTCTCTGAAAGTTTTAGCTTTTAATATTAACTTTTAGGTAGTGCGCAATGCCATT
This sequence comes from Ctenocephalides felis, assembly GCF_003426905.1. Taxonomy (NCBI): domain Eukaryota; kingdom Metazoa; phylum Arthropoda; class Insecta; order Siphonaptera; family Pulicidae; genus Ctenocephalides; species Ctenocephalides felis. Next base: position 36,872,160 of record NW_020539726.1, on the reverse strand, counting down.
AAAGTTTCCTATGCACAGAACAAGAGTAAAATTTAAAACATTTATTGAATCGCGGACTATCTAAAAGTTAATATTTGGAGCTAAAACTTTCATAAATTTTTTTTTTTATCAATTTGGAAGCATTTGAGCCCTTGGGAGCAAAGAAATTCCGACAGTATCCATATAAAGGACCACTCTAATATATAAAACTTTGGTAAACTAATATATAAAATTTTGGTAAACAAAACTGTATGAAGTTTAAATATATTGGTTTATGGAAGACAGAAAAAAATTGATTGGGGTTATAATATATATTAGAGCGGTCCTTTATATGGATACTGTCGGAATTTCTTTGCTCCCAAGGGCTCAAATGCTTTCAATTTTATAAAAGAAAATTCTCTGAAAGTTTTAATTTTTATTATTAATTTTTAGATAGTCCGCGATTCAATCAAAGTTTCTTATAAACAAAACATGAGTAAAATTTCAAACTGTTATTGTTTCGCGGACTATCTGAAAGTTAATATTAAGAGCTAAAACTTTTACAGAATTTTCTTTTAACAATTTGGAAGCATATGAGCTCCTGGGAGCAGAGAAATTCGCAAAAATTCATACAAATTTCTTCCAAATAAAAAGTGTAAATTAAACTTCGTTATCTCAATATCTATTTACAGCTTTTCCTTTTCAACTCGCTCACTTCGCATTTAATACGAACGATTTTCCAATACATTACCTCTTCAGTAAAAGAGTAAAAAAAATCGAAAACACGTAAAATAAAATAAAACTCGTCTCGAATCGTTTCCAAATGAAAATCCCAAACATTCGAGAGAATACACATATATATGAGAGCATCATGATGTATGTGTTTGAAATGATGACCACATTACATGGGATTCTGGTTGGATTCTCTAGTGCTTTTTTATATTTATGATGTCATTAAATGGTCTAACATCGATTTATACCCATATAGATATATACATACATACATACAGATATATATTTATATATATATATATATATATATATATATATATATATGTAAAAGAGAGTCATACTTTATATATTAAAAGTAATAATTTATGAGAAGCTTTCTTTTAAATGTGATATTTAAAAGATGCCATTTCATAGTGTTTTTAGTGTCAAAATTTATTGAAATTTATAAAATTTTAATACTTCTAAAATCATCTGAAATTTTTAATATAGCCTATAACCTAAGTTGGATACAAATGCGCAAAATGAACTAAAAAAAAATAAAATCGGTTCAGTAGTTTAGGAGTCTATTCAGAACATACATCGTGACACCAATATTATATTTAAATTAAAATTATATAAATCAAAACACCGACTAGTCAACACTTTTAGCATAGCTACAAATACTATTTTTACAGAAACAAACATTTATTTTTAACATAAAACTACTTACAAATAAATTGTACAGATTGCAACACAATTATATCGGTAAAACTAGCCAAAATTTATAAAACAACTTTAAAATTATAAAAACAATATTAAAACTCCAAAAATATTCAAAACTATGCTTACAGAACATATCATTACTTTAAAATTAGTGAAAACTTTTTTAGTATACTAAATTTTGAAGAAATTTACTCGAAGGACGATTTGCCGAAGGTTGTTACATTCAAATACAAAATTGAACTAGTAGTGTATGGCATGGTGCCTCAACGCAAATTGCTAGAACTTCCCGTACCGTAATAAAACATTCGAGAAATTTTAAACGCTTTCCAATATTATATTATATATATATATATATATACATATATATATATATAGTCAAAATTCATTGAAAACTAGTGAGGTGTGGGTGGCATCGTGCCTTAAGGCAAATTGCTAGAACTTCCCGTACCGTAACGAAATGTTCGAGGAATACAGAATGTTTTCAAATAGATTATTATAAATATTGTAACATTGTCTAATATTTATAAGAATTATATAAACTGAATTGCAAAGTTGAAATTATTTGTTTAAAGTATATCAGAACTATAGTCAGAATTAAAATAAAATCTGAATTATTTTCGATATACAAAAATTAAAAAAAAGTTGAAACAATTTTTTTCTAAAATCAATTATTTTGTTAAGACAAGCAGAAAGTTTTTTGAATCAATTAAATCAGACGCTTAGTTCTCTCAAAAACTGCCATTTTTTGTACATTTAGCTCCGTATCTTCAAAATGGCTGGGCCCGCCTTTGCCAAAAACTAACAAACACTTCTCCCAATCATTACTAATTGAATGTTTTTTAGATCATTCAAATCGGATGCTCCGTTTTCTCAAAACTTGTTTTCTATTTTCTCCACTCTTTGCTCTTTATCTCCGTAACTGCTGGACCTGCCTTTGCCAAAAGCTGATCAGCACATCTCCTTATCAATAGGAATCGAATGTTTATTGAAACCATTCAAATCGGTTAATCCGTACGCCCCAAAACGTGGACGAAAAATTGTATCCATACATACATACGCACACACACACACATCCATTTTTTCTGAGGTATGCCAAAATGTTCAGAAACCTTCAAAACGTCGAGAAATGTAAAAATTTTCTATTCCGATTTTCGGCTCATTACAATAACTTACCCTACGGGAAGTTAATTATACAATTTGAATATTTTAAGAATGATCATAGATTTTTAATACAGCCTATAACTTAAGTTGTATAACTAGTAGGGTATGGTATCGTGTCTTAATGCAAATTGCTGGAACTTCCCGTACCCCAATGAAATATTCGAGAAATTTTAAACGTTTTCAAATGTATTATTCAAATGCGTTTAGACTGTGACTGTACCGGCGCACTTTTTCAATTTTGTGTAAATTAGGCAACTATTTAACTTCCCGTAGGGTAGTTATAGTAATCGTCCAAAAATCGAAATCAAAAATTTTTACATTTCTCGACGTTTTGAAGGTTTTTGAACATTTTGGCATACTTCAGAAAAAATGGATGTGTGTGTGTGTGTGTGTGTGTGTGTGTGTGTGTGTGTGTGTGTTTTGTATGTCCGCTTTTTTTCGTCCACGTTTTCGGGCGCACGGATCAACCGATTTGAATGGTTTAAAAAACATTCGATTCCTATTGATAGGGAGATGTGCTGATTAGTTTTTGGCAAAGGCAGGTCCAGCCGTTACGGAGATATGGAGCAAAGAGTGCAAAAAATTGAAAGCGAGTTTTTGAGAGAACGGACAACCGATTTGAATGGTTTAAAAAACATTCGATTCCTATTAATAGGGAGATGTGCTGATTAGTTTGTGGCAAAGGTAGGCCCAGAGGTTTCGGAGATACAGAGCTAAATTAAAAAAAAATGGCAGTTTTTGAGAGAACTAAGCGTCCGATTAAAATGATTCAAAGAACTTTCTGCTTATTTCAACAAAATAATTGATTTTGGAAAAAAAAAATTTTTGTTTCTAATTTTTTTTTCAAAAATTTTTTTTTGTAATTTTGGACTAAAAATTCAAAAAATCACCCAGGCTAAGCACAGTCTAAGCGCCACTCTGGTACAAATGTTTACGCAAGTGCGTTTAGACTGTTTGTGTACTGGAGCACTTTTCCAATTTTGTGAAAATTATTGAAAAATGTGAAAATGCCGCCAATCTGAGCACAGTATAAGTGAAAATGTCGCACAGAATTATTTGCAAATGCGTTTAGACTGTGACTATGCAGGAGCACTTTTTCAATTTTGTGTAAATTTGGCAACTATTTTTTTTTTTTGAATTTGATTCGAAATGAAATGACGATTGTTAATGTTCTGGAGATGATAAATTGATTTATTTATAATTAACTTTCCATAGGGTAAGTAATCGCAAAAAAATCGAAAATGAAAATTTTTATATATCTTCACGTTTCAGAGGTTTCTGAATATGTTGGCATACCTTGGAGAAAATTGATGTATGTGTGTGTGTGTGTGTGCGTGCATGTGTGTGTGTTCGGATACAAATTTTCGTCGACGATTTCGGGAACACGGATGAAGCAATTTGAATAATTCAAAAAACATTCGATTCGTATTGATAAGGAGACGTGCTGATTAGTTTTTGTCAAAGGCAGGTCTAGCCGTTCCGAAGATATGGGGCAAAAAGGGCCAAAAACGGTAACTCAGTTTTTAAGAGAACGGAGCGTCCGATTTGTATAGTTCAAAAAACATTTTACTTGTATTAACAAGATGAAGATTTGATCAAATTTTCATGAAGATAGGTCTAGTGGTTTCGGAGATCTAGTAAAAAAAACTAAAAAAAAATAACATGGCGGTCAACAATAATTTAGACATTAGACATATGCATATCAAATTATCAGATATTTTATTGAGATTTTAACAATAAGTATAAGTTTTGTTTAATAAGTATAATGTTTTTCCGTTAGACAGCGACGCGGCGCTTACGCGCTTTATATTTTGTCTCTATGCAGTTAAAGAAGTACGATTGCTTTGAAAAAAAGTTCAGATCTTCCAAAATATGTCAAAATGAAGATAACATTTTTTCCAAAAAAAATTTTTATAAAAAAAATTGTTTAAAAATTTTTTTTAAAAAAAAATTTTTTTTCAAAAAAAGTAATTTTTCGTCCGATTTAAAATTTCCAAAAAATCTTATTTTTTCGAAGTAAAATTTTTTCAAAAATGTTAATCGTTTTTAAAAAAATAATAATTTTTGGCACGGGAAGTTCCAGCAATTTGCCTTAAGGCACGATGCCTTAATTGCCTTAAGACAGAATTTCACTTACAGCTAGTTTTTTTTAAATTGAATTCGAAATGAAATGACGATTGTTAGTAGATGATAGGAGATAAATTGATTTATTTATGATTTACATTTGATTTGCTCAGATATAACAAGATAGCAAAAATAATGAAAGTTACAGGGTTTGTAATAATATATTTCAAAACGTCCAAAATTTCTTGAATATTTTATTACGGTACGGGAAGTACCAGCAATTTGCCTTATACCACTAGTTTCTTTACCATATTTAAGCATTTTTACTTATTTTTTAAGCAAGATATTAACAGAGGAAGGTTTTCTATTAGTTTCCAAATTTGAAAATGTTTTAAATTTTTTGTATTCTTCTTTAAAATCAAAAAAACCTCATAGTAGAGTTGTTGACTCCGTTTACAAAGTGAATTGTAATAATTGTGATAAATTCTATATTGGAGGAAGTTTATAATATATATATATATATATATATATATATATATATATATATATATATATATATATGAGAGAATGCTTCAACATAATTCTAAATATAAAAGTCAATACAAAACAATGTTACCTGAACCTATACGAAATTTTAAACACACTTTTGATTTAAATAATTCCTTCCTTTATAAATCAATATAAAATATTGATAAAATATGTTGACCTAAGAAGATTTGCTGAATCTGTTTTCATTTTTATAAATTCACAAGGTGTAAATAAGAGAAGTTCTTCTTCTTTGCTTTTTGACGTGACTGTAAGACTGATTTTTTTTAATATTTGAACAATTTTTTACCACTTGATATTTTTTTTTAACTTCTCGAAGGAGAAGTTTATTTTCATAAAAAACTCCGATTCGCAAATTTTATGTTTTCTCGACGTTTCAAGTCATTCTGAATCAAATTTGGAAGAAGTATGTGCAACAGTAATTAACTGTTAAAAAGAAATTTAAGCCGATTTTTATGCGACTTTTTTGGCGATGTATATAATGATCTTATAGAACTTACTGTAAGGTCGTAATATTTTACGACCTTACGACAGTTTAATTTTAAATATTCATCAAAGTTTGAAAAAATGAGTAGTTTTCTTTTTAATTTGTTATAATTAAAATTTTACTTTAATTTACTAAGTATAACGATAGAGTAGTTTGTCTTAATGAACATACTAAACCAATAATGCCCTACGGAAACTGGTTTAATTATAAAGTTTCTTGATTTGTGAAATTTGGCTTTTAGAAAATACTCCGAGCTTACGTGTTCGTACATTTTCAAATATGTGTAATAATTGCACTCGGAATACTTTTAATCGCTCATAAATTAATTTATTTTTTATTGATTATTTACACATATCGGGAAGTTTACGTAACTTGCCTCAAGGCTAAATACCAACACCAAGTAGTTCATATATTTAACCATGCAAAATAACTGCTCTTCCAATATATATCCAATCCAGTTTCCCTTTCTTTTACGCCCCAAACTCTTTCTTCTTATCTTTTAAATTTTACGACCATTTTTATTTACGTTTTTCTTAAATAGAATCCTTTATTATTTTCTCTAGTTTTTTCCACTTTTTGCAGTTGATAATGCGCCAAAGCAGTGCACATCCTCCTATGTATACACTTGTATGCACTCACAGTGCACGTATGAACTTTATTGCATATCGTAAAGTCATACTCTCCACTTCCCTCCACCGTATTTTGTGCACTCGCCACTTCTGCTTACCTTTTGTGAAGAAGAAAAGAAATACATAAACGGGATAGTAGAATCTTTATAAATGCACACATGAACTAGTGGTGTATGGCATCGAGCCTTAAGGCAAATTGCTGGAATTTCCTGTATCGTAACAAAATATTTGAGGAATATTAAATGATTTCAAATAGATTGTTATAAATAAATACTATAACATCGTCTAATATTTGTATGAACTTTATTGCATATCGTAAAGTCATACTCTCCACATCCCTCCACCGTATTTTGTGCACTCGCCACTTCTGCTTACCTTTTGTAAAGAATGAAAAGAAATACATAAACGGGATAGTAGAATATTTATAAATGCATACATGAACTAGTGGTGTATGGCATCGAGCCTTAAGGCAAATTGCTGGAACTTTCCGTACCGTAACGAAATATTCGAGGAATATTAAACGTTTTCAAATAGATTATTACAAATACTGTAACATTTGTCTAATATTTATAAGAATTATGTAAACTGAATTGCAAAGTTGAAATTATTTGTTTAAAATATATAAGTAAACTAAAGCTGTATAAATGAATGTGCATGAATATTATGATATTATATGATTCAGTTTTTTTACTATACAGCATCGGTGTATCTTAAACTTTTAATGATTTTCTCCATATAATATTGTTTCAGAAGATAAAAATGATTAAATGCAGTTATTTAGATAATTTAATAATCTATACTACTAGTGTATGGCATAGTATTTTAATGCAAATTGCTGGAACTTTCCATGAAATATTCAAGAAATTTTAAACGTTTTCAAATATATTATTACAAATACTGTAACCTTCATTATTTTTGCTGTCTTGTTATATATAATATTATAGTTTATATTTCATATAAACTTGCAAACTCTAATTTCAAACCAAATTAGTTATTTAGCTTCAAATATTGTCAATAAATTGATATACTTTATTGTAACTAAGGATACTACTTATTATTTGATAATTTGGAAAAAACATATTAGAATTTTTCAAAACATTACCCAATACTTGACAAATAACAATGACAAACTTTGTCAAAAAAGTGTCGACAAATTAATATTTTTACACCTAAATTTAGTGTCAAAGTAACACTTGACATTATACAATATAAAAAAAAGAGTGCGCGTAAGGATCACACGCGATTGAAGTAAAACTTTTAATATTGTATGAGTAGGCAATTAAGATAAAAATAAAAAAAACATCATATTTGAATTTTAAAAATCATCTTTTAATAATCATATAACATCAATAATAATAAGATCTCTTGAGCATCGGCACAGCTGTCCTACTGATATTAAGAGTTTGAATATGATGTGAAGCTTTCTTCCTAATTTTGTTATCTATCTTACCGGGAAATTCAAACCATAAACGTAGAAGTTCATCATTATCGCCACGTTCTATGTACACTAATTTTCCCACACAACCATTAGCTAAGCCATCACTTACATCAATATTAGTTGTTATTATGTAAAATTTATTCAGAACTAAAATTATTTCATACGGCAAAGCCCCGGTATCAATAAACGATTTTTTTGAAACTGCTGACGAATGTATGATTGTTGATCTGTCGCATGGCAACCTACATAAATATCCGTGGCAGTAGATATTATTTTGTCTTCCACGAGATTCAATATAAATTTATTATATTCCATGGCACATTTATTCTCTAAGAAAAGTCTTATTCCATGAGGACATAATACAGCAACCTCTTCTTTTGTAAAAAAAACGTGATTCAATTAATGCAAGTTCATATAGGGTTTAGCGCTCGACTTACGCATGACATGACGGGAGTGGATACTCGCGACATCAGCGCTTACGGCGTCGTAGTGTTCAACTACACGTTGGCATTTTCGTTGCATTTGTACGGATTTACACCCGTGTCGCGCCTAAAAATTTTTACACCCATATCGCGCCTAAAGAAGTTTTACTTCAATAAATATTGTTAATTAAATATTTATATATATATATATACACATATATATATATATATATATATATATATGTACAAATAATCGGATTAATAAATAAAAGTTAAAAAAGTGAAACTTTTTATCGTTGGACAAGATGATTGTTTATAAAAAATTAATCAAGTGTGCTATTTAAAAATTACGTGATATACATTCTTCTTTCTGATCAAAATCATAACTAGTGGTGTATGGCATTGTGCCTAAAGTGCTGGAACTTTCCGTACTGTTATGAAATATTCGAGAAAATTTAATCGTTTTCAAATATATCATTACAAATACTATAACTTTTATCATTTTTGCTATTTTATAATATCTGAGCAAATCAAATGTAAATCATAAATTAATTTATTATCTCCAGAATATTAACAATCATCATTTCATTTCGAATTCATGTTCAAAAAAATAATTGCCTAATTTACACAAAAATTGAAAAAGTGCCCCCGTATAGTTACAGTCTAAACGCATTTGCAAATAATTCTGTGAGACATTTTCACTTATACTGCGCTTAGCTTGGTGGCAATTTTACATTTTTCAATAGTTTTCACAAAATTGGAAAAATGCTCCATTGCATAAACAGTCTAAACGCACTTGGGTAAACATTAGTACCAGAGTGGCGCTTAGACTGTGCTTAGCCTGGCCATTTTTTTGAATTTTTAATCCAAAATTACAAAAATATTTAATGGAAAATAAAAAAATATGTAATAATTTTTTATCCTTAAAAGCAATTGTTTTGTCAATACAAGCAGAAAGTTTTTTAGATCATTTCAAATCGGACGCTTAGTTCACTCAAAAGCTGCCATTTTTTGCACATTTAGCTCTGTATCTTCGAAACTGCGGGACCTGTCTTTGCCAAAGACTAATCACCTTTTCTTCCAATCATTACCAATTGAATGTTTTTTAAATCATTCAAATCGGATGCTCCGTTCTCTCAAAAACTCGATTTGTATTTGCTGCACTCTTTGCTCCGCATCTCCGTAACGGCTGGACCTGCTTTTACCAAAAACTGAAGATATGCAACATAGGATTTTATGTCATGAATTAATTTTATTTATGTTGATAATTTATTTTACAAATATTCATTTTTCTCTCCATTACCAAATTAAGCCGAATCAGATAAAAAACATTCGACCCATGCATTTCGTGTTTATTTTACGTCGTGTTTTATCCTATATATCGAATACACAAAACAGACAACGACAGACAAAAACAGACGATTTGTTTTTGTCACTTTGTATTTAGCTAGATAGATAGATAGATGGAGTATGGTGTTCGCGTTTGTGCGAGTTTTTGATATTTTGTAATTTCGCGGTCATTTGGAGGCGGTGGCGACGCCGGAACCTAATATCACGCCAACGTGACTCGCCCGGAATTTATATTATATAAAATATATAGGTATATACATGTATATATATATGTGTGTGTGTATGTATAAATGTTTGTATTTGTACGTGAGAGTATAAAATAGAAAATAGAAAACAAATTGCCTACAGAACGAGTCTGTGAAATTACTCTGGGGACCCAGATTGAAGCATGACATGTATACATCGACATATAATGTTTGTATATATGTATATACAAATATAATATAATATATATACATATATATATATGGATATATATATATGTGTGTGTGTGTGTGTGTGTAGTGCATGAAATTGTGGATTTTTAAAATTGAGATCTCTCAAATTGCAGTTTTTTTAATTGCTTATCTCCCACATAAAATTTACATACATTTAATTTTTTTGTTCTGGACCTTTGAGGTCCTCTACTTCGTAGATCATTATTATGTTTCAATTTGAATCATTTAAATTTTTCACTTAAAATTATTTACATTTTTCATTTGAAAACAATTACATTTTTTTCACTTGAATTTATAATCGTTTTTCATTTGGAATCATTTAAATTCTTAAATTTGGAATTAACAGTTTTTATTTGTAATCACTACACATAAAATGTATATTGCACATAAAATTTAATTCATAAACATTTGTTTGGAATTACTTAATTCGGACTTACTTATATTTTTTATTCCAAAAATATAATATTTTTCATATTCAAATAATTTATATTTTCTCTGTGTTCTTGTACATTTTTTTGGAAATATTTACATATGAAATCATTTACGTTTTTTATTTGAAATATGTAACATTTCACTTTATAGAATTATTTACATTTAGAAACTTTTAAAAAAATGTTGGAAATGACTTATAATTTTTAAACGGAAATTTTTACATTTTTTAGATAGAATCATTGATTTAGAATCTTTTAAAATTACAATTTTTATAATTATTTTGGAATCTTCTGAACTTTTTATTTCGAATCATTTAATTGTTCATTTAAAATCATTTACATTATACATTTGAAATCATATACATCTTTTATTTAAAATCACTTACATTTTTCATTTTGAATCACTTACATTTTTTATTTCGAATCAGTTACAGTTTCTATTTGCAATCTTGTACAATTTTTATTTGGAATCTTTTACATTTTCTAATGGTAATCTTGTACATTTTTATATTTGTAAATATTTGCATTTGGAATCATATATAATAATCATTTGAAATCATCGACACTTTTTATTTAGAATAATTTACATCTCTTGTTTGGAATTATTTACATCAAATAGTTGGAATCATTTACATTTTTCATTTGGAATTATTTGCATTTTTATATTTGTAAATATTCACTTTCGGAATCATATAAAATTATTAGTTGGAGTTGTCTACATTTTTATTTAGAATCATTAACAATTTTAATTACGAATCATTTACATTATTGATTTGGAACATTTACATTTTCTATTTGGACTTTTGGTATAAATTTATTCAAAAAAAAATTACATTTGGAATCATATAAATTCATAATATGGAATTATCGACATTTTGCATTTAGAATAGTTTAGCATCCAAATAACATCTCTTATTTCGAATTATTTACATCATTTAGTAGGAATCATTTATGTCTATCATTTGGAATCATGTACATTTTTATATTGTGAATATTTACATTTGAAGTCATTTAAATATATCATTTGGAATCATCGACACTTTTTATTTAGAATAATTTAAATTCCTTATTTGGAATTATCTATTAGTTGGAATCATTTATAATTTTATTATAATGTATTTGAAATTGTTATACATTTTGCTTAGTAAATTACTTACATTTGGAATCTTTCACACTTATATTTTTGAAAACTTTTTCGCTTGGCATATTTTTTGTTTAAAATCTTTTCTGTCTTGAACATTTTTATTTCAAACGCTTTTTGTCTGGAATTTCTTGTTTTTGGAAGTTTTTACAATTCTGTTTTGAAATTATTTAAAATTGGATTGGTTTACTTTATAACACAAAAATCTCATTCCAAAACATTCCCATTAATATACTTCCTCATAAATAAATTCTTTACCCAATTTCTTTCCTATCTAACCTTGTATGCAAAATAGATCTTTCAACACTTCAGCCAGCCGACCAACCCTTTTCACGGTGGAGGAAAAATGCGGTTTCGGGTATAATTTAATTTTTTTCCCAAACCCTAAAGCCTGGGCTATAATATATTTCACATCCAGCAGATTGTAGTCTGATGAAGAAAAGGGCCCAAATGGATATTCCACTTTAGGTTTTCGAATATCGATTTTGTAATTACAGCATTTTCGAACGAAGAGTGGGTTGAGTGGGTTCTGTATGCAAATGAACGGTTCAATTATATACGTGTGAAGATATATGTATAATGTTGTGTCCGCTTAGCTGGAAAATGGGTTTTTTGAATTGCCTAAACGATCAATGAGAATTTTTTGGAGTAGAAATTGAAATTTTCGAGACAACATAATATAATGAATAATCGATTTTTTTTGTTGTAAGTACATAGCATACTAATTTTGTTTTATTGTTAGACATAATTTTCAACGAGATAATTAAATTTTTTTAGTAAATGAGGTTTTTCAATTTTTTGTTTAAGATTTGGAATCTTTTGAAATTGAATTTTCACTTTAAAGTTTTCATCATTCATTAAATCTTTTTAATTTAAAATTTCCTACATTTGGAATCATTTACAACTGGAATCTCCTATTTTTGTATCTACACACATTTGTAAGTGTTGCAACAAAAATAGTTTCGATTTAATATATTTTATAGTTTATAACTTTTATTTTGGATATTCTACATTTCATATCATCTACAATTAGTTTTTTACATTTGAAATCTCTCACATTTGGAATCCCTCACATTTGGAATCTAATGGATTTGGAATCTATTACACTTGGATTTTTTTACATTGAAAATGTTTTACATTTGGAATCTCTTATTTTTAGAATCCTTTGCTTTTGGTATTTATTACATTTGGAATCTATTGCATTTGGAATCTATTGCATTTGGAATCTATTTAATTTAGAATCTATTATATTTGGAATCTATTACATTGTAAATGTTTTATACTTGGAATCTTCTGCGTTCGGAATATTTTTTATTTTAATTCTTTTACACTTGGAATCTGTTGCAATTGGAATCTTCTATATTTGGAACATCTAACATTTGAAAATTTTACATAGGAAAGATTTTGCATTTAATATATTGTAAAATTTATATCTTTGGTATTTAGAATCATTTGCATTTGGAATTCTTCGCAAAACAAATATTTTTCATTTAGAATCTCTTGCATTTGGAATTATTTTTATTTGGAATATTTTTTATTTGGAATCCTTTGTATTTGGAATTGATAACACTTGGAATCTATTATATTTGGAATCTTTTACATTGCTAATCTGTTACATTTGGAATCTTTTACATTTGAAATCTATTACATTTTTTGCTTCTGGAATCTCTTACATTTGGAATTCTTTGCACAAGGAATTTTCTGCATTAGGAATCTTGTGCGTTTGGAATTATTTTTATTTGGAATCTTTCACACTTGGAATCTTATGTAATTGGAATTTTTTTCATTTGAATCGTCAAACGTTTGAAAGTTTCGCATTTGATATATTCTAAAATCTATATCTTAGACATTTAGAATCTTTTGCTTTTGGAATCTCTTACATTTAAAATTCTTTGCACAACAAATGTTTTACATTTGGAATCTCTTGCGTTTGGGATTATTTTTATTTGGAATCTGTCTCACATTTGGAATCTTTCGTAATTGGAATCTTATTGTATTTATCTATTTGTATCTTCATACATTCGGAAGTTTTACATTGGAAATATTTTGCTTTGGTATCTTTTGCAATTCATATTATTGCGTTTAGAATCTTTTGCATTACAAATGTTTTGTATTAGGAATCTCTTGTGTTTAGAATTATTTTTATTTGGAATATTTTGCATTTGGAAGCTTTTGTATTTGGCTCGTCAATCATTTGAAAGTTTTGCATTTAATATATTTAAAAATTTATATCTTTGACATTTGGAATCTTTTGCTTTTGGTATCTTTTGCTTTAGGAATCTCTCACATTTGGAATTCTTTGCATTACGGATGTTTTACATTTTGAATCTTTTACATTGAGAATTTTTTTCATATCTCAAATCTTTTACTCGTGTAATCTTATGCAATAGGAATCTTTTACATTTGGAAGTTTTGCATTTAGTTTGTTCTAAAATTTCCATGTTTGACATATGGAATCTCTTTCATCTGGAATTCTTTGCAATAGGAATATTTTACATTTGGATTCTTTTACGTTACGAATTTTTTTCATATCTCAAATCTATTACACTTGGAATTTGTTGCAATTGGAATCTTCTACATTTGAATCGTCAAATATTTGAAAGTTTTGCATTTAATATAAACTAAAATTTATATATCTGACATTTGGTATCTTCTGTTTGTGAAATCTTTTACATCACAGATGTTTTACATTTGGAATCTTTTACAATTGAAATCTCCTGTAATTAGATCTTCATACTTTTGAAAAATTTACTTTGGACATATTTTGCATTCGATTTTTTTTTAATTCAGTTATTTTACATTTTGCTTTTTTACATTTGAATCTTTTGCTTTTTTACATTTGGAATTCGCAGTTAGCTACTGATAATAGTTGACGTGCACACTTACATTTGCAAAATACATTTCTAAAATTTGAAAGTGATAAAATAAAATGTGTTAAACAAGTTAATTTAATTTACACAATCACATATGTTATAAGTATGTTTGGAAGACAACAATTGGTAATTGCAATGATTATTTTTCAGTGCGAGCCAAAATTTTATTTTTGAAATAACCAGTAGAGTTATTTTATTTTAATAGCCAAATCTCAATATTTATGGATTAAAACAATTATTTACACTATCTCATAGATTTTGCAATTCTGCTTAGGGTTATATACTTTTTACAACTCCTACGAGCCTACAATTTCAAATTTTTAATATTTTATTTATAATAATCATGATTTAATCATTTTCTATAGATAACTAATTGAATATGAATATTTCTAATTTAATAATTTTTTTTCAGAAATTACTACAAATCTAGAATTTATTGGTAGCCTAGAAATATTTTAGAAAAAATACTTTACGGAGCAAAACATTGTGTGCAGGGTCAGCTAGTATGTAAATATATATATATATATATATATATATATATACATATTACAAAACAAAGCAAAAACTCGAAAGTATGAGTTAGTATCGTTGGGGCGAAGTTAATAAATAACGTACGGACCCCCAAAGCTTTAATAAATTACAACCGAGTGTTGTACAATAAATAGGGCTTACTACTGTTTAGGGCTCCTTTTACACACACTTGTAAAAATACACACAAACACTCACACACATACACACTTATTTCGATAAGCGAAAATACACAAACACATCTCTGGATAAAGAAAGAATTGATTTTGTAGCTTTTCCCATTCCGATGATAATGGAAAATTTGAATGAGAGTAACGTACGGTGGAGGAATGTTTACGGTGGAGGAACTAGGTGTAGGAACTAGGTGTAGGTGGTATTTTGCTTTAAGGCAAGTTGCATAAACTTCTGGATTCATATATATAATTAACTGAATCAACAAGAATTCAACTGTTCTCTAAATGCAAATTCTTAAAAATCTTGCCATTATTTCTTCATTTCACGTAAAGACAAACCTTCAAATATGTATATATCTTCTATATATATATATAAAAATAAGTCGGGTTTTCCTTCCAGACGAAATAACTCAAGAACGCATGAACCGATTTCGACAATTTTGCATTTGTACACGCACTGAATTTTACCATTCAATGAAAAATTGCTGGCGATTTGGTGACATACCAATGATTCCGACTGGTCTTCCGTTCGACTTCAAACGATTGCAATTTTCAGTTCGCCTTGCGTTCGCAATAACAAGTCACAAGGCCAGTCGTTTAGTGTTTGCGGCATAAATTTCAAATTGATTATTTAGAAAATTATTGTTTTTCACATGCGCAGTTATACGTTGCCTGTTTACGAGTTGGAAAACATCTGCTTTGTTTGTGTTAACGTCAGACCATAAAACAAAAAATGTGGTTTACCAAAGAGCACTTCAATGAAACGGATAATTTGCGGATTCACTTTCATTTACTTAGAGAATTTCAACTAAAAAACACTTCATTTTTGTAATCGAAATAAATTCCTTGCTGTTGTATAATAAAATCTAATTTTTCCTTTTCAAATATAAAACAAACAAAAAATTTCTTCATGCTAGTATATATATATATATATATATATATATATTTCAGTATATATTTATATTTTTGGAGCCTTATGCTAATAAGAGAGCCATGTCGATAAGTGGAGACGTTCTCGAGTTCTTGAATCTCCGAATAAATTATTTTCGCCAAATCTAATTTTCTCGACAATATACATTACGCACACTACACAAATTTATAAATAGGAATATTTAGATTCAGACTTGAATATACATATACAAATATATATATATATAAATATATATATATATATATATATATATATATATATTACCGGGAAAAGTTTCAGCAATTTGTGCTCATTACAAAAGCCGGCCATTTCATTTCATCATTATGAAAACGAAGTTCACAAAATTTTCAAACCATGGAGTTATTTGTAATTTTTGTTACTAAGGGATTAATTATAAATGTTTGAAATTGTTTGAAAAGTAATTAACTATTTGCTATCTAATTTCTATTCAATTGTTATAGTTAAATTAAATTAAATATTGATGGGCTTCTATCAAGTTGGGGAAATTTATTTCTAATGTTTTTTAGTTTTATTATTAGTTTTTATGTGAAATTTTACAATAATTTATATAGAATGCATATTAACGTTTACGAGATCCTTTTCATTTTTTTAATATTATTCTAAATGTGCTGTATATAATTTTTATTTATTTTTAAATCTGATATAGTGTTATTATATAATGAAACCAAAGCTATTTTTTTAGTTTAACCAAGTGTTTATAAAAATATTTAATTCTTATTTTAAGTTCTTAATTCCATGTTTTATAATTTTAGACTATTTATTAATTTTTACCTTTTTCTTAATTTTGCCTAATGTAAAATGCTATGCAATATATGATTTTATTATACATTTTTTATTATATTATTGTTTTATAATATTTTTAACAGGATAAATATTGTTATTTTATTTATTTATATTCATGGTCAAGTTTTATGATTGACTTTTGTTTGTTAAAATCATTCTATTTTTTAAAACGTAAATCGACGTTTTCTCAAAAACGGCTGGGTCGATTTCAAAAATTTTGTTCGTCAGTTTTGTGCGACGATCGGCCAAGCCGTTTCTTTATAAATGGCAGCAAAGTGAAAAATTTTTCGTCTACGTTTTAGCCCGCAATTCTGAATCGATTTTGAAAATTCAAAAACCGTTCGAAAGATATTGGTTGGGAATCGTGCTGATTAGTTTTTGGTAGAGATCGGCCGGGCCGTTTTCTTGTAATAAAGTTTTTTAAAAAAAAAATTCGACGATTTTTATGATTATTTTTTTGACGATAGATACCATAGTCTTCTAGATCATACTAAAATATTACGGCCCTACGACAACTGGTTCAGCTTTAAAAATTCGTCAAAGTTTGCAAAAATCAGTATGGTCTTTTTGGCATTTGTCAAAATTAGACTTTTGATCGACGTTTTCTCAAAAACGCCTGAACCGATTTTAGAAATTTAAAATCCATTTGATGTATTTCGGTGAGGACTATCGTTTGTCAGTTTTGTGCAACGATCTGACAAGCCGTTTCTTTGCAATTTGAAAAAAAGTGTTAAATTTTTCGTCCACATTTAAGCTCATCCTACCGAACCGATTTTAAAAAATCAAAAACTGTTCGAAAGATATTAGTTGGAAATGATACTGATTAGTTTTAGGTGAAAATCTACCGAGCCGTTTTCTTGTAATTAACTGTTGGAAAAAAAAATTTAAGCCGATTTTCATTTGCCAACTTTTTTTGGCGATATACATCATGGTCTTATAGAACTTACTGTAATATTACGGCCTTACAACAAATAGTTTGATTTTAAAAATTCGTCAAAGTTTGCTAAAATTATTATCGTTTTTTTAAAGTAGGATTGATGAAGTATATTATTTACACTTTTTTTTGATTAAGTCGATTATTTACACATATCGGGAAGTTCATGTAACTTGCCTCAAGGCTAAATACCAAACCAACTAGTTGAAATTTTAGACTACTTGATCCTGAAACAACTTTAAATTTGTACAACCTGACTCTGGGACAATCTAAAGTTTGGACAACCTAAATTTGGGCAGCCTAAACCTTGTAAATTCTAAATTTTTGACTACCTGAATCTTACACTACGTCAAACTTAAACAATTTAGCTCTGATTTAAACTCAATTTGGAAAAATTTAAACCTAAAACAACCTGTATAATAAACTTGAATGAAACGTCGATGTTGTCTTAGCCATGTATTTTTAACAACTATATTTTACATAATAATAAAGAATAAAATTAAAAGCTCAAAATCTACAACAAATTTAGTCTGGAATAGCTTTGATCTAGAATAATTTAAGCCTGAAGCAGCTTCAATCTTGAATAATATAAGTCTAGATAGTTTCAATTTTGAACAACTTGAGTTTGTAATAGCCTCTTTCTAGAATAACTTAAGCCAGAAACAGCCTCAATCTTGGGTAATTTAAGTCTACATAGTTTTAAGCTTGAAAAAACTTGAGCTTGGTATAGTCTTTTTTAGAATAATTTAAGCCTGAAACTGCCTCAATCTTGCTAGTCTTAAGCAATTTAGATCTAGAAAGTTTTAATCTTAAGCTTTGGAGCACTCTTATTAAACCTAGAACAACTTCAATCTTGGAAAATTTAAGCTTGAAAAAGCTTCAATATCGAATAACTTGAGCCTAGAACTATTTCATTATAACTAGTTCTTTATCTGCTAACATAGTACCTTCTTGAATGCAAAATCTTCCACAAAACTTTTGCTGTAATATACATACACTATGTATGTATATATGTATATATACATAATACTAAACTGTTATAGGATATAAGACACTTTGATGGAACAACCGAAACAAAGAAGAATTGGGATAATGTATGTATATTATCGTCAGCAGAGGACTATTTGGAAAATGGTTTGACGAATCAAATACAATTGCCAACTCTTATACATATATACATGCATACATATATACATACATCTGTATATATACATATATACATCTGTATATATACATATATACATCTGTATATATACATATATCAATATTCTATAACGAGCCTAGAAAAAAGAAGAGAGGAAGAAAAAGTTGGCGCATAACTTTTGTAAAATAGAGACTTTTGCGGGCGGTTAAATTCACTAAAAGTTTATTTGTGAAAACAGAATTGAATTTTCGAGAGAAATTTAGATAGCTACTGTGCTACTGTGCTATTGTATGTGCTGAAAAGTTGGAAATATTATTAGAAATTGTAATTCAGTGAATCACCACATACGGTGGATCTGCTGACGAAACATGGAAATTTGTAATTAACCAGTATTACAACACTGGTCTGCTATAATCTGCTTTCCCACCACATTTTATAACGTGTTTCCCTGTGTTTTTTTTTTAAACTGTGAGATCAACACTGGGCAGGGAGTGTGTGGCGATATCAAGCAGGCTGGTTTTTATTTGTAAAAAACAATTGGACATGTCATGTATATTTTTGATCTGGAAATATTTTGATAGTCAATAAATTTATATTTTTTTATTATGCTGGGAGTTTCTAATTTTATATATTATCATAATCATTACGACTCCCACATTGGGAACTGAACAAGAAAAAACTAGTGGTGTATGGTATCGTGCCTGAAGGCAAATTGCTGGAACTTCCCGTATCATAACGAAATATTCGAGAAATTTTAAACGTTTTCAAATGTATCATTACAAATACTGTAACTTTCATTATTTTTGCTATTTTGTTTGTTATATCCGAGCAAATCAAATGTAAATCATAAATCAATTTATCTCCATAACATTAACAATCGTCATTTTATTTCGAATTCAATTTAGAAAAAATAGTTGCCTAATTTACACAAAATTGAAAAAGTGCTCCCGTATAGTCACAGTCTAAACGCATTTGCAAATAATTCTGCGCAACATTTTCACTTATACTGCGCTTAGCTTGGCGGCATTTTCACATTTTTCAATAGTTTTCCACAAAATTGGAAAAGTGCTAAACATTCTAAACGCACTTGGGTAAACACTTTGTACCAGAGTGGCGCTTAGACTGTGCTTAGTCTGGGTAATTTTTTGAATTTTTATTCCAATATTACAAAATTATTCTTTAAAAAAAAAATTAGAAATAATTTTTTTTCCGAAAGCAATTATTTTGTTGAAACAAGCAGAAAGTTCTTTGAATCATTTAAATCGGACGCTTAGTTCACTCAAAAACCGCCATTTTTGCACATTTAGCTCTGTAGCTCCGAAACCGCTGGGCCTACTTTTGCCAAAAACTAATAACCACTTTTCCCCGTCATTACGAACTGAATGTTTTTTAAATCATACAAATCGGATGATCCGTTTTCTCGAAAACTTAATTTCTATTTTCAGCACAAAGGTAGGTTTACCCGTTTTGGAGATACGGAGTAGAATACGAAGATGCAGAAAATGTAAAGTTCTTGCAAGAAGAGACCATTTGTCTTATCGATTTGACTCGCAGAAATCCAGCAAAGATTGACAGACTATATGACGTCCATAAATGACACTCGTACACACAGGTCGTCAAGCATATATTGTCGATCAATTCATTGCATTCCAAGCAACCTGTATATTACTATATATTATTATTTTACTTTTTATATTATTTTTTAAAAACCGGTTTTTGGCGAAAATTATGGAATTCGAAAACCGGTTTTTAGTGAAAAAAGTCGGTTTTCACTGTATAAATGGAAAATGACAAATATAGCCAAATATAAAAAGATAGATGAAAGCGTTTTGATTCTTGAAATCATATCGATTCAATAGCATTCGATATCTTATCAGACTTCAATGGTCTAAAAGGTTTTGTATATATTAATTTAAATTTTTATACCAGTGTATTAATTTGAATCAGTGTGACTTCTTGAAGAAGTAACTTCCTGTACTCAAACTTAAAAAAAAGAATTTTAAACCCTAGAAGCCACAAATTGAAGAACAAAAAATTTAGAATTATTATATCAGGCTTTAAAAATAATTAAGCATAATTTGGTCGCAAGTATGAGAGTATTTTCTATTTCAGGAGATTTTGTGAGTAAACAAAGGACACGTCTAAGTAGCAATTCGATAGATGTTTTCAGTTTTTTGAAATCATATATTATTAAACAAAAAAACAAATAAAATGTTTAAAATTAATTAATTGAAAATGCTCGGAACAGAAAATACCCGAGATCAGCTTAATTATTTTAAAAACTAAATTTGATATCAATAAGTTTGTATCAACATGTATCTAATATTTTTTTATTTTTTTTTTTTTTAATGTAATGATTTTTTTTATTTGAAAATGTAATGTAATGAAGTTATTTAATCAAAGAAACTATTAATTTTTGAGTTCTACTAATTAAAATTGGAATAATTTCGTTTTACTATCTATAAAATTGAACAATAAATAAATTCAGTCAAATACTACTCTAAATTACACATTTGCGGACAAATGTCGGTTTTTGAATAAATCCTAAATGGCATACATCACTAGTTACTCATACTAATCTAATTCTAAGAATGTCATTTCCAAAATAAATTCATCTTTCCCTTTCCTCTCATCTCTCACAAATGCAGAATCCTCTCCTTCATTCTTCACCAAAAGAATGCTTCTTTATGTATTTCGGCTAGTCGAATGGAGCAGCAAAGTGTTGCCATATAGAATAGTAAATTCTCCCGCAGTAATAAAAATCAGTGGGCACGATGCACGCGGCGTGCTAACTCCGGCCTCTCCACCGTACTACTCAACCCATACGAATTCATCTCTCCACCGCCGCCGCCGCCTGCCGACTCTCTTTTATACATGACTCGAATACCGACGGACCTAGGTCGACCTACCAGAGGAGAGACCTATACCACAAAACCTACCTACCTATACCACAAAACCGACACTGTCGACTGTTGGGTGTCCCTCATATACAAATGGAGGAAATACAAGTGTACGAGTATAAGAAGGACGTTGTTGCCGAGAGAGTACGGTGGAGCAAATTTATTTTACAAAATTGAAAAAAATTAATACTAAATATTACCTTTTATTATCATAAGCATATATTACATGCACAAATAAATTTAAGTACTACACCTTACCATAGATTTATATTACTTATTATTATTAATAAGGTACTTATTTATTTTATTATTTATTTATTTGTCTGTTTGTTCGAACTGTTTGATCTACAGCATATTGTATTTAATGTAAACACTGATGAAAATACGCTTTGGGGCAACTTCCGGGAAATTTACTGGCAAACGTCCAGATTTGCTCGAACTGTTTACTATCACGAACTTAATTTAAATTTATACCCTGAATATATGTTTATGAATTATATAATCACTTGGGATATATTTTTTCATTATCATCTTTGTGAAAACTTGGCAAAAAAGTAAATTATTGTTATAGCACTATTATAATTGTTATTTTTAACTTCCCGTAGGGTAAGTTATTGTAATGGGCCGAAAATCGGAATTGAAAATTTTTACATTTCTCGACGTTTTGAAGGTTTCTGAACGTTTTGGCATACCTCAGAAAAAATGGATGTGTGTGTGTGTGTGTGTGTGTGTGTGTGTGTGTGAGTGTGTATGTATGTATGGATACAAATTTTCGCCCACGTTTTCGGGCGTACGGATCAACCGATTTGAATGGTTTAAAAAACATTCGATTCCTATTAATAAGGAGAAGAGCTGATTAGTTTTTGGCAAAGACAGTTTCAGCAGTTACGGAGATAAGGAGCAAAGAGTGCAGAAAATAGAAATCGAGTTTTTGAGAGAACGGAGCATCCGATTTCAATGATCTAAAAAACATTCAATTAGTAATGATTGGGAGAAGGGGTTATTAGTTTTTCGCAAAGGCAGGCCCAGCCATTACGGAGATACAGAGCTAAATGTACAAAAAATGGCAGTTTTTGAGAGAACTAAGCGTCCGATTCAATTGATTCAAAGAACTTTCTGCTTGTCTTAACAAAATAATTGATTTTGGAAAAAAAAAAAATTGTACAATTTTTTTTTTTTTTTTTTTTTTTTTTTAATTTTTTGTATATCGAAAATAATTCAGATTTTATTTTTAATTCTGACTATAGTTCTAATATACTTTAAACAAATAATTTCAACTCTGCAATTCAGTTTATATAATTCTTATAAATATTAGACAATGTTACAATATTTATAATAATCTATTTGAAAACATTCAATATTCCTCGAACATTACGTTACGGTACGGGAAGTTCCAGCAATTTGCCTTAAGGCACGATGCCACCCACCCCACTAGTTTATTTAATTAATGACAAATAAATGAAATACTTTTGAAAGGCAATTATTCAATTTCATCAATTGTGATTTTAAAAAAATGTTAATCAAAAATTTATTTAAATGTCATAATTGTTATATTATGACAATTTTTATATTTTTGACAAAACCTTATTTTTGTCTAAGTTTTTTCAACATATTCTAAGTCAAAAATTGCAAAATCGTTCTAAATAAATGTTTTTTGAGAATCGTGCTGATTAGTTTTTTTACAATTAATTTAAGAGTTTGCAAAGAGATTCTAACTTGAATCTGACTTGAATCTAATTAAACTCTAAGTAGATTTTTACGAGATTCTAAACAGATTAAATCTAGTCTGAATAGATTTTAAATCAGATTCTAATCAAGTCCTGCACTAATATTAAATTAGATTCCATCCAGATCCTAAATGGATTTTTATAACATTCTAGCAAAATTTTTATAGGGTTCTTGCTAGATTCTCATTTAATCTGCTCAGATTCTTACCAGAATTTTACGAGATTCTTTCCAAAATCTCTACGTAACACAGTTTTTAAGAAAACAGAACGTCCGATTTTGATAATTCAATAAACATTTTACTTGTATTGACAAGATGAAGTATTGATCAAATATTCATGAAGGTAGGTCTAGCTGTTTCGGACAGACTTGCACATCAAATTATCAGATATTTTATAGAGATTTTAATAATTAGTATAAATTTTGTTCACATTTCTGTGGGTTCCGTACCAATGCTTATGCGTTAGCCGGTGGCGCGGCGCTTACACGCTTTGATATTTTGTGCAGTTAAATGCAGTTGAAGCAGTACGATTGCTTTGAAAAAAAATTCAGAACTTCCAGAATATGTCAAAATAAAGAAAACATTTTTATTTAAAAAGTTTTTATTTCAAACATTTTTTTTTTAAATTTATAGTATTTCAATAATCGAAATTTTTCAAAGTCAAATTTTTTCAAAAATGTTAATCTTTTTAAAAAAAATTTTTTTGGTACGGGAAGTTCCAATAATTTGCCTTAAGGCACGATGCCATGCGCCCCACTAGTTTTTCATTCTATTCACTAAAAAATTTTTTACATTATCACAAATAGTAATTTTCTCAAATAACATCAATAAATCCGTATAATCATTTACTTGTTGATGTGCATTTGAGGAGAACCTTAATACAAAAGGTATAACCATGACGGCACTTAGTACACATTTAGTGCGGTGTCACGTTTTTGCCAAAAGGAGGAAAACCTTACATACATACATACACTATACTCTATTCTGTTCTGCTATGCTTTGCTATATTCTATTGTAGAGGAAACCGGGGGTAAAAGACATTGTTTTAAAAAAAACTCCAAAATGAATGTCTGGTGGAGACAAAAATACGTCTCCACCGTATACGACGTAAATTTAATCAAGGTGTAGGAATCAAAGAAGCCATGAAATGGAAGAAAAACTAATTTCTGTGTTATGACATTTTGTATAGTTTTAATAATGATATTTTAATACATTTTTATAAAACATAAAAATATCTTTATCTATTAATTTATATATTACTATACTGGTGACCTACGAAATCTGCATTGAAGATAGCAATTTAACATGAATCAAGAATTGAAAAAAATATACACTTTGGTGCAACGCCCTAATCACTGATCTTCCTTTGGCTACTTAAAAAGTACGCCCAGTCCTCTGGTTATCTCGAGTTAAAGCATTTACTCTAGCCACCGGACACCGGACTTCAATTGGCATACTCATTCTCTATATTTAGACTTCAGGTTATCGCTGACACCAAAAAAAAAAGTTCACTGAAATCGCAATTCAACCTTTACTTGTCCTTTAACGTACCAAATCGTCTTTTGAGGCTTAAGACTTTGGAACTGGATCTGGATTGTATGTTGTTTTTAGAACTGGATTTAGATATTTCATCTAAGATGTTCTCATCGACTGCAGTCATTCAAACAGTAAGCTCTTATGAAGGTTTAGGCAATTCAGTCCTGCACTATTGAATCAACTGCCCTCATCGATAATTATAACTATTTTCTGGGGGAGGAAACCGGGAATAAAGAACACTATTTCAGAAATAAACACTCCAAAATGATGTGTAACATGGTGGAGGCAAAAATACGTCTCCATCGGACATGACAAAAATTCAATCAAGGCAATTGTAGCTAAAAGTGTCAAAAGATTCACAATGACTTCATAGTTAATCTGACTATCTTGTGAAGATATTAGAACTTTTTTCTGAAAGAGATAAAGGACACTGTTTCAAAGACAAACACTCCAAACTGAATTGTAAATACATGTCTGGTGGAGGCAAAAATACGTCTCTACTGTATATGACAAAAATTTAATCAAAGCAATTGTAGCTAAAAGTGTCAAAAGATTCATAATGAGTTCATAATGAGGACTATCTTGTGAATATATTTTAACTTTCTGGAAGAGGTAAAGGACACTGTTGCAAAGACAAACACTCGAAAATGATTTGTAAATACATGTCTGGTGGAGGTGGAGGTGAATATGTCTGAACCATACACGATGAAAATTTAATCAAAGCAATTGTAGCTAAAAGTGTCAAAAGATTCACAATGACTTCATAGTTAATCTGACTATCTTATCAAGATATTATAACTTTTCTCTGGAAGAATAAAAGACACTGTTTCAAAGACAAACATTCCAATATGGTTTTTAATATGTTTGGTAGAGGAAAAAATACGTCTCTACTGTATATGACAAAAATTTAATCAAGGCAATTGTAGCTAAAAGTGTCAAAAGATTCAAAATGACTTCATAGTTAATCTGACTACTTTGTGAAGATATCATAACTTTATTCTGGAAGAGATAAGGGACACTGTTTCAAAAACTCCAAAATGATTTGTAACATGTCTGGTGGAGGCAAAAATACGTCTCCAGCGGACATGACGTAAATTTAGTTAAGGCAATTGTAGCTAAAAGTGTCAAAAGATTTACAATGACTTCTTAGTTAATATGACTATTTTGTGAAGATATTATAACTTTTTACCGGAAGAGGAAACTGGAGATAAACAACACTGTTTCAGAAACAAACACTCCAAAATGATTTGTAACATGTGTGGTGGAGGCAAAAATACGTCTCCACCGGATATGACAAAAATGTAATCAAGGCAATTGTAGCTGAAAGTGTCAAAAGATTCACAATGAATTTTAGTTAATCTGGCTATTTTGTGAAGATATTATAACTTTTTTCTGGAAGAGATGAAAGATACTGTTTCAAAGACAAACACTCCATCGTACATGACAAAAATTTAATCAAGGCCATTGTAGCTAAAAGTATCAAAAGAATTACAATCACTTCATAGTTCATATGACTATCTTGTGAAAATATTATTACATTTTTCTTGAAGAGATGAAGGACACTGTTTCAAAGGCAAAAATACGTCTCCACCATACACAACGTAATTTTAATCAAGGCAATTATTGCTAGAATTTGCTTTTCTGAAAAAGCATTTTTCTATTAAAAGACAATTAACAAACTTTTTTAAAATATGTCGATAAAGCGTTGTTGATTGTAAGTGTACCATTTAACCCTAAATTCCCCTAGACTGTTTCAGTGTTCTGCAAGTTCACTATGGAGCACAAATTGAATAAAATTGTGGCAAATACATGTCACATTCGCTTCTATTCTCACTCACAACATGCTAGATGGAATCAAATAAATATATGAATATATATATATATATGAATATATATATATATATATATATATATATCCAGATATTGATATTAAATCTTGGGCGTGCCTTGCAATTACATTTTCTCTACTACGGTGGAGACATCTACTTCTGTTACATTTAGCAGAATAAAAAAAAACTTTTTACTGGACAAACTTTTGCTGAGGATTTTTTTAATGTACATGCTAGTTAATTATAAAGAAACGGCTCTGCTGTTTTTTTTAAAAACATACGTAATTCTAGTTAAAAAATTGGCTTTTTGCCATTTGTACATGATTTCTCCATCTAAAATTTCTACAACCATCCATTCCATCCATTATTTTCCACATTGAATTTGATTCAATTCCCATCCGTTTACTTTATATCTGTCAGTCTCCTCCACCAGATATCAACTATGGCAACACTATCGGAACGAATGTCATGTTTTACGTCAATCATTTACAGCCATACAATATTCTCTCAAACAACAAATGCGAACGATTAAAAATAACGAAAATAAATATTTTCCACATGCCAATTTGTTAACATGTCAGTTTCATATCATTTTAGATTTTGTGATCGATGAAAATAATATTTTTGATAGCAGAAATATATAATAGTAGCTGCACTACAAAAATATATAATAGTAGGTGAAAGGTTTTGATTTTAGAGATTCCTATTTCTGTTCACAACAATTTTTGTCCCATCATCACGTGACAACAAATCCCTCAACAAATTATGTAACCCAATTTAAAATTCAGCCTAACTCTCCATTATCCTCTACATTCTATTATTACATTATGTAAATCTCATTATTCATAATAAAACAGTAAATAGTACATAAATATTGTATTACAATGTCCGCCGGCGGTCATGTTATCCTTTTATTCATTTATTTGGTTGGTTGGTATATCATTTCATTTCTAGTTTAATAATGAAAACATGCGAAGCCTCTTTTGTGAAAAAAATTACGGTGAAGCCGCAGTAATAGTACGGTGGAGCAACTATTGTAATAAAGTTTGATGGAGGTTATGATGGATTATTAAAAAGGTTCATATGAAAGTTTACTATTTGCAAAGGTTTTGTAACATGTCCGGTGGAGATGCCAATCACCTAAAATTCACTTTTCTCACCACATTTTTACAGATTTGTCCCCTAATTTTCACTTTCTATTAAATCTGTCTTACCTCAACACATGCAAATGATAAATCTGCTTTTACCTTTTATCCCTGTATGTATGTATGTATGTATATATTATTAAAGTTCATTCACAATTACTCTTTCATCTATTATATCTCCATACAATATCTTTGCCTTTGATACAAAGCCAACATGTACATACATACCTACTCCTAGGGCGAACAAGAAACATTTTCGTAAATAAAATAAACCCCTTCTCATAGGAACATGATACATAGATAGAAATCTGGTAATGTGGGAGCTGGTGGAAAATTTGTAAAGGAATGAAATATTTCAAACTTTTACCACAAACCCCTATTTTGTAAGAATTATTGTAGTAATTGCATATTTTTTTAATTAATTAGTAATTGGTAGACTAGCAAACTGGTAGACAGGTAAATAGATTAATAGTTGAACAGGTAGATAGATACACACGTAGACAGGTGAACAGGTAGACAGGTTAAGCGGTAGACATGTAAAACAAGATGACAGGTGAATTAGTTGACAAATAAATTAGTTGACAAGCAAATTGGTAGACAGGTAACATGGTAGATAGGTAAATTAGTAGACAGGTATTTTAGAGGAAATATAAAATTGTAGACAAAATAATTGGTAGATGACAGATAAACAGGTTGACAGGTTATTTGGTAGACATGCAAAACTGAGTGACAGGTAAAACTAGCAGGCAGATAAAATGATGGATTAATAAACAGATTGATACATAAAGTAGTAGACAAATGAATTGATGGACAGGTAAATTGGTGGACAGGTGATATCACAGACAGGTAAACAAATAAAAAGTTAGATAGGTAGATATATACATACGTAGACAAATGAATAGGTAGACAGGTGAATTGGTAGATAGGAAAACTGGCGGACAGGTAAATTAGAGGGTATGTAAAATGGTACACAGAGTAACTTGTACAAAACTTTTTATGTGATCAGAAGAACAGGTTGACATGTAAATTTATGGACAGGTAAAACAGGTTGACAGGTAAATTGGTAGACCGATGAACAGTTTGACAGGTAAATTGGTTGACAAGTAAATTGGTAGACAGGTAAATTGATAGACAGATGAATTGATGGTCAGGTATATTGGTAGACAGATATATTGGTGGACAGGTAAACAGGTAGACAAGTGGACGGGTTAATAGGTATACAGGTGAACAAATGAAAAGATAGACAAATAAACTGGTGGACAGATAAATTAGAGGATATGTAAAATGGTAGACAGAATAACTTATAGAGAACTTGTTACGTAGTCAGAAAAACAGGTTGACAGGTAAATTTGTGGACAGGTAAAACGGCATGATAGGTAAATTAGTACACAGGTGAATTGTTAGGCAAGTAAAATGGTGGATTGATAAACAGGTTGATAGATAAATTGGTAGACAGGTAAATTAATAGACAGGTAAATTAATAGACAGATAAATTAATAGACAGGTAAATTAATAGACAGGTAAATTAATAGACAGGTAAATTGATGGACAGGTAAATTGATGGACAGTATATTTTGTAGACTGATAAACAGGTTGACAGATACATTGGCGGACAGATAGACAGGTAAATAGGTGGACAGGTAAACATGTGAACAAGTAAACATGTGGACAGGTAAAGTGGACAACAAGTAAATTTGACTGTAAAACAGGTTGAGTGATAAATAGGTTGGTAGGTAAATTGGTAGACAGGTAGACAGTTAGACAGATTTTTGTATAGACAGTAGACTGAGAGACAATAAAATTAGTAGACCAGATGCAACAAAAAAGCATTTTTGTTTAAATTTTTAACGGACATGTAAATTTGACTGCAAAACAGGTTGAGTGATAAATAGGTTGATAGGTAAATTGGTAGACAGATTGAGCGATTTTTGGTAGACAGTTAGACAGATTTTTGTGTAGACAGGTAGACTAAAAGATAATAAAATTAGTAGACCAGATGCAACAGAAAAGCATTTTTGTTTAAATTTTGACAGGTAAATTTGACTGTAAAACAGGTTGAGTGATAGACAGGTTGATAGGTAAACTGGTGGACAGGTACAAAGGTACACAGATAGTCATATAGACAGGTAGACTGCAGTACAAATAAACTAATAAACTAGATGTTACAAATTTGCATTTTTGTTTAAATTTTTAACTGAAAGTAAAACACGACGAAATGATTTTACTAAATTTCTCTTCCCAATTTTATCACTCCACCGTACAACTAAATAATGAAATTTCATCCTAATCTCTTATTACCCTATAGTGCAAGTTTTAATCAACCCTTATTCTCTCAACCCTTACCCTTTGCCTAGGTTCGGTCCAGTCAAAACCTAATGTCTCTCCACATGTGATTTGTTATTAATAGAATTATAAAGTTATTCATACACATCAGATGAAACTCTCTTCTGGTATACATAGTAATTATATATCTGTGTGTATGTAGTGTTGTGTGTTTGCAAAAGGCAAACAAAGGGCCCGAATAATCCTATCGTGAAAACTGACCGCCGCCGGTGGAGGATTAGATGGAGTACTGGGAAACTGATACTGGGAGAAGTTGTCTTGGGAATAAATGTAATAGTAATATTTAAATGTTTTACACAGAACGTACTTTCTGTATTTATTATTTTGTGCTCCACCAGGATTTTTTTTACAATTTTATTTTCAACTTTGCATTAATTTTTGCGTAAAATAGTTATAATATTTTATTTCTATCCAATTTGCATAAAGTATTATTAATCCGGCCCTGTATGAACTCGATGCACCTCAAAGTACCTAATACATATTCAAGCACTCTAATGCATTTGCATGCGAGCAGAATTTCAGAATTTATGTGGCGCTCGGCGTCTCCACCGTATAGTCGTCCACGCGCAATTTGTTTTAACTCGAAAACTTTTCATAAATGGGATACAACGGCATACTAAATATATTAGATGGGTAATAAATATATTTATGAATAGGTTATTGTTTGTTTAAAACTAATAAATATGGTAGAAGCGATGTTTTATGCGAGGAATAAGTTGAAAGTTGAGGGATACGGTGGAGCGCTAAAGTTCAGTGAGGCAGAAAAGAAATTTTATAACAGGCTTCTAAGATCATAAAAACGTTTTGATAGTTCTAGATCTAGGCGTGATTAGCCTCATTTTTGAAGTAAAACTTCTTTAGGCGCGACATGGGTGTAAATCCGTACAAATGCAACGAAAACGCCAACGTGAAGTTGAACACTACGACGCTAGTTAGCGCAGCCATCGCAATTATTCGATCTAGTCTGCGAGCAAAACAAAAAATACATCAAATGTCAAATCATATGTCAAAAACAGAACAAAATGTGTCGACTTTCACTTGAGTTTTGTATTTAGTTCGTAGTCTCTAAACATTTTTTGAAGTAAAACTTTTTTAGGCACGACATGGGATTGCAGTATAATTCGTGAGTTAATAAAAATGTCAGGATCGGAAGAATATTTTATCCCGTCCCCCATAAATAATTGTAGTGCAAATGATCGCAAATAAATAATGAAACTAAGGAAAAATCTGCGCTGCGTAAGAAATTATAGGCTATGTATGTTTTGTGTGTGATCGACTTTGGTTTCAAAGTGACTTACAAATATCAAATAATGCTCAAAAACAAATTCTTAATAATGTTTTTTGAATATTGATTTAAATAATCAGGTTGGATGTCAAACTTGTCGAAAAATATTAAATTCGGGTAAAATTCCCACTTTGTGTAAGTTTAACGGATTTGTATTTCCACCTATACCAAATTATCTACCTAAACTAGATACTGTATCTGAAAGGTTAATTTCACCTAGGTTGTGTTTCATGCAAATTAGACGATTGCGACATGCAAATGGACAATTTGGAATGTTTGGCCAAATTATAAATGTGCCTGTTGACATTAATAATATGGTTAATTTATTACCTCGTAATATTGATGATGATCATTGCATTAACGTTCACATAAAAAAGCAAATGATTCATAGATCAAGCTATGTGCAGGGCTTGATGAATAAAACAAATATAAAAGTATGGCTTCAATTTTTTAGGCAAGACGGATATTACAGCTGTTCAAGGAATGAGATTATATTGTCAGCGAAAAAGTAAAAAATACAAACAGTAAATGAATGTATGTTAATTTTAATCACATGAAGTTCTTCAAACACAATTGTTACAGGATGAGTTAATTTTCAAAAACAATATTTGTTTAGGCGTTGTTTAACATAATCCACTGTGTGAATGAATATTATATAATTTATTAATCAGCAATTACTTTAAAACGATCATGTCATATTTCAAGTACGACTTTGATTACATTATTGTTTGTAAATAATATACATATTTTTAATGCAATCATAAATATATAATTTATAATTTATCATTATATAAATGTGTATAATGATTGACGACACTAATAAATGTGTGCATCACGAGTGTTACCATATTACTAATAAACATTATTCAAAATTTTTATATGATGTATTTATTTTTACTCAACTTAAATTTGCTACTTTATACAGTAGCAAATAAGTTTTACTTCAATCGCGTGTGATCCTTACGCGCACTCTTTTTTTTATAATGGGTTAATGTGATTTGGGTCGGTAATTATGGTGGAGACAGTGTGGGTTGTTGGTAGGTTATTAGATTTCTTTAAATTCTTAGATATCACAGAAAACTATTTCCTCTTTCCTCCACTGTCTATTATTTGTCCCATGTGTACCTAGCCTTACCATTACCAGAGCTGCTGATGAGTCGACAGGAATTCTGTAAACTGAACTCTCATGATATAAAAACAGGGACTATACTCTATGTCTCTTGTAAAATGGAGCCGAGTGGAGCCGAGTGGAGTGGAGTGGAGTAAAGTTTCTATCCTTAAAGACGACGACACATGAAAAGCAAAACGAAACGTTTAACGTTTAACGAAATCTACTACGAGATGTAATAGAACGTATATAGTCTATACGACGAGAATAAATGGTCTTCTTTGAAGTTTAGAAGGAACGATGCACGAAGAAATGTTCTTGCGAGGTTTTAGTAAAGTGGTGTTTGCATAAAGTACAAGTTTGCGGTGGAGTAACAATTACGAAAAAAATATTCATAATTAATATTACAAAAAAAATATTTATAATGTAAAGGTAAATGGGTGCTAATAGACAGTAAAACATTTAGACAGACAAGCAGGTAAATAGGTAGACAAGTAAACAGATATACTGGTAGACAGGTAAATGCATGAACAGGTAGCCAGGTAAATTAGTGTGCAAGTAGACAGGTAAATGGATTGACTAATAGACAGTAAAACAAATAGACAGACAGGTGAGTAAACAAGTGAACAGATAGACAGGTTAAGAGCTAAACAGGTTGACAGGTAAGCAAAAATAATTATATAGAAGTTGTGGACAGACAGGCTTGTAGACAGATAGATATTATATGAATTAAACAGTTGTTATAGATTAGATCAATTATTTACACATATCGGGAACTTTATGCAACTTGCCACAAGACAAAATGCCACTTACATCTAATCAATTTTTATTCAATATTTTCTTGTTTTAAATTAACGTACTTAATTTTTATTTACTTAATTATCTTAGCCATTAAATATTGAATATTCAAAAAATATTTTTAGGTATCGTGAACTAAATAACAGTGCTCAAAAACAACTTTAACTAACTAAAAAAATACTTCCGTTTGAATTAACAATGTAGCATTTTTATTTTTCAACAGTAAATTCGCTTAATTTGAGGCGCTGGTTTGTTGCAAATCTTTTACCCTCTTTAAAATTGTTAAAAAAGTCACAATTATGTTTAAATATTTCACAAAAATTTTATTATGACCAAATTTGAAAACGTTGAAAACATCCGCAAGACTTCAGAAATATTGTACCTGTCTACCTGTTTATAAGTGTACTTGTCTACCTGTTTATTAGTGTACTTGTATACTTGTGTACCTATTTACATGTCTACTTGTCTACCTATTTGTCTACTTGTCTACCTATTTGTCTACTTGTCTACCTGTTGACCCGTCAACCTGTCTACTTATGGACCTGCCTACCATCAACCTGACTACTCACTTACTTTTCTACCAGTTATCTATCAATCTGTCTACCTGGCAACCTATCTACCTATATTCTTACCGGTCTACTTGTCTACCTATCTACCAGTTTACTTTTCTACCATTCAGGTAGAGATTACTTGTCTACTTGTCTATTTGACTTGTCTATTGATGATTAATCTAGATCAACAAATGTCAATTAAAAATATATCGAAAATGTTTGAAGACTTCAGAAATATTGTACCTACCTACCTAGCTATTTGTCTACCAATTTACATGTTTATTTGTATACCTGTTTACCTGTCAACCTGTCTACTTTTCTACTTGTTTACCTGACAACCTGTCTACTTATCTACTTTTCTATTAGCTATCTGTCAATATGTCTACCTACCAACCTATCTACCTATATTCTAACCTGTCTACTTGTCTACCTAACTACCTGTTCACGTTTCTACCAGTCAGGTGGAGAGTATTTGTCTGCTTGTCTATTTATACATGAGATTATTATTTCAGATAAGAAAAATGACGATTGTACGTTTTTTGAAATAATTTAAAATATAGCAAAAAGATCAAATTTTTCACCAAATAATGTAAATAATCAAATTTTTCAGAAATTTTGTATTTAAGTTTGTACGTAATTTAAAAACACCCAAAACATTCATAAATTTAAAAAAATAGCAAAGTTTATAACACTTTGGTATCAAATATCATTTTAAAAATTTATACTTTGCCAAAATTTAAAAAAAAAATCTAATTTTTATTTACAGTCTAACAAAAAATTTGATTAAATTTAAACAAATTACTTAATTTCATGTTTTGAAAACAAACAATTGGAAATTCTGACGTCACACACAAAAAATTTCACAAATCAATTATCATTAATTAAATTCATTATGTCTACATATCGACAAGTTCATGCAACTTGCCATAAGGCAACATAACACCATCACTTTACTACATTTTTATTTTTACACTACTTTCAACAAATTATCAACATCTCTTTCCTCATTGCTTGCAAACTCACATTACCCACCAAAATTCATTTCTCCCAAGGGTTGAAAAAAAATCTGCCCTTCGTGTAACCCCAGCTTTAGAATTCCCGTGAACAATGTAGTCTCTCTGTGTGTATTATTGACACGAGCACATGTCAGAGGCAAATAGGGACTTGTATGGAATAAAGGGACTGCTGCCTTCTGCTGCCTTCTGCTGCCCCCGGTGGAGAATGCTCCACCGCTTAAATAAATAGCCAGTCAAACCCTTTTGTCAGAGAATAGACACTGATGTAGAGGAGAGTTGTAGGGATGAGGGATGATAGTTTATGATGGCTTGAATTGAGTTGATGGTTTAAATCTGCTTAGTGAATAATAAAATGAGGAAAAATGGTTTGAGAAAAGGAAAAGTGGTTTGAAAAAAAGGTAAGTGGTTGAAGAATAACGAGGACGAGGATTATTCATTTTATTTATTTATTTATTTATTTATTTATTTATTTATTTATTTATTTATTTATTCATTTATTATGTAGTGTGAAAAATTTGGTGAAAGTGTTTTTAATAAACTTACTTTTTACTTTGTTAGGTTTCTGGAATTTCAAAGTAAAACTTCTTAGGTCTCCACAGAAATCATACCTGTAAAAAAAGAAAGTTACGTGTTAGAATTCATATTTCCTTCTATTTAGTTTCATTTTATTACACTATTTGTGGACAGGTAGACATGTAGATTGGTAGGTCACGTAAAATTTAAAGAAAAAATAATATATATATATATATACTAGCTGACCCGCCAAACATTTTTATGTCATAAAAAATATTTGTAGAAAAATGTCAGCTACGAAATTCATCCAATACAAAATCTAAATTTCCTGGTTAAATTTTCATAGAGATAATAATAATAAACTAATTGCAACAACGAGTAAAATCTAATTTTTTTTTGTAAATAGCAAAATCTATATTATGTTGTAGTGGTAGCTGTCCATTGAAAACAAACTCAACCGACAGACAAACTCATTCTTGGAGTTTGTAGAATAAAAACGGATAATCAAAATAAATATTTATAGAAAAAGGATTCCTATTAATAGTTTCATGCACTCTTTCATGAAAAAAACTCTACTGTATGCAATAACATAATATTATATATATTATTAAATTACATATTTCAAGCCTCCAATATTTTAGTGTTAAGACTATGAACTTTTTGGACATACAAAACATTATTGTAACTTCCCAAAAGGTTTTGAAAAATTATTCACGAACAAGCGACTGGTTTGTATTTACTAAAAACTGTTTAACACAATATTGATTGCACAAAATTATGCTCATTTACTGTTCAATCAATAAGGAACTCTACTGACAATCGAATTGAATCCAATCTTGGTAAAAAAGACTTTACTGACAAGCAAAATCAAAATTTGGAGAAAGAACAACCAATAAATTATATTAAAGTACATGACACTGTATATAACATTGATATTGTATTTTGTCAAAAACAATTATCAGCATATGTAGTTCAGATAACTATTTATTTAAATTATCCATTATATAGTTGCTTTTTTTAACTTAATTTACTTTTTATATACTATTTTTCGTTGTCAGGGTAAAGGTTCAGTCGGTCTTTTTTACCCCAACCCATTATAGAGATTTTATAAAATCTCTAAAACTCTGAATTTTACTTAAAAATTAACAATATATTTCATAAAATGATTCAATAACGTGTACTTAAAAACTATATTAAGGTCTCGTGAACTAAACAACAGTACTCACGACCAAAAAAATAAACAATGAAAGAAAATACTTTTGTTAAGGTTTTATAGACATTGCCGTTTATTTTCTAATAGCAACGTCGTAAGAATCAAGGTGATGGCTGGTTATAAATGTTTTGCCCTCTACTTTTAAATATAGGCGTTAACAAAAATTTAGAAAATTGTTTTCGAGATATCGTTGTTGGACTTTTCTAACTGCGGACTTTTAAGCCTCTACCTTATATATAAAATTCTTCTGTGATGATGTATGTAAATATACTCTCCTTAAACTATTATTCGGATTTGGATAAATCTTTCTGAAGTTTGTTAAGGAATTTTTTTAAGATTTATGTGATTATAAAAAATAGTAATATTGTAGATAACGATGGAAAAAAATACTAAAAACGACATGTCATTGTTTGAAATTGAAAATATTTGAGACATTTATTGGCATTGAAAACAAATGAAAAACTTAATGAGATTGAACAAAAATTTCAATTCACTTATAAGCCTAGATATTATTAGAATATGTATAAGAAATTTGTGATTATAAATAAAAAAAATGTAATGTCTACATTATTATTGCCAAAAAGCAGCTGAGATGTGCCAAAAATTAGAATAATATAAGAGACAGTATATGTTTGGCAGATGAAATTATATCAGATTATTTTTTTAAGTAATGCAGTATGCTCTATCTTATGTATCTTATATATAAAATTCGTATGTAATGATATATATGAAAGATTAGTTCTCGTGAACGTTTAGTCGGATTTTGATAAATCTTTCTGAAGTTTGTTAAGGAAATTTTTTAGGATATATGTGATTTTAAAAATTTAGTAATATTGTAGAAATAAGTAGCAAAAAAATTCAAAAAAAAACACATGTCATTCTTTGATATTGACAATATTAAAGACATTGTTTGGCATAGAAAACAAATGAGAACTGTCATCTGCCAAAAATTTCAATTTACTTATGAGCCTAGACAATATTAAAATATGTATAATAAATTCGTGATTATAAATAAAAAAAATGTAATGTCTACATTATTATGTCAGATTATTTTTTTAACTAAAGTAGTATGCTTTATCTTATGTATCTTATATATAAAATTCTTATGTAATGATGTACATAAAAGTACTCTTCTTAAACGATTATTCGGATTTTGATAAATCTTTTTGAAGTTTGTTAAGGAAATTATTTAAGATTTACGTGATTTTAAAAAATATAGTAATATTGTAGAAATAAGTGAAAAAAATGCAAAACACCACATGTCATAATTTGCCATTGAAAATACATTGAACTGTCATTTGCTAGAAATGT